>NC_092335.1:91967500-92320000 GCF_046630445.1 Rutidosis leptorrhynchoides
TATAATATAGTTAAGTTATGTGTATTAAATATATTTTTATATAAAGATCATTTATTAATAATTGTATATATACTAAATTAAGGATAATAATAATAATGATAGTAATAATAATAATAATAATGTTAATTTTTATAATGATAACTTTAATAAAAGTAACAACTTTGATAATAATGTTAAATTTTAAGAAAAATGATAATTTTGTTAATTTTAATTATAATGGTGAAAATAATAATAATAATAATAATAATAATAATAATAATAATAATAATAATAATAATAATAATAATAATAATAATAATAATAATTTAAAAAAAATGAAAACTACCTTAAGAGCTTTCCCTAAAAAAACTGCCTTGAACAAGGCTCGAACCCGAGACCTCTCGGTTACCCGTAACACCATCAAACCATTGCACCAGTTCCGTTTTTCTAATTTATTACTCGACATATATATATATATATATATATATATATATATATATATATATATATATATATATATATATATATATATATATATATATATATATATATATATATATATATATATATATATAACTCTTATTGACTGTTCCCTCTTCTTCTTCATTCATGAATCGACCAGAGATGATTTATAGCCATTACCACCCTTACTAGTTTAATTTAATTTCGTAATTGAAACAGAAACAAATAAGTTGGGGAAGTTTTAATTTAACAGAAAACAAATGAAGGAATATTTTAAGTCTGTTATAGACTTGTGAAGAACACGATAACCCAATTCGTGATTTTGATCTAAAGACACGTTTAGATGATTCTTATAAAATGAAATATGTTTTAAATCGTACCTAGAAACATTATGATTCGTTAATTTCAACAGAAACAACCTACAAATCTTCAATTTAATCTTTGAACATCCGTTTGACTTTTTACTTGAAAACTTTGACTTCGAAATTCGTATTTGATTTGAAGAATTAGAAGATGATATTTTACAAAAAGATCGACTAATAGAATCCTAACCTAACTGCATTAATAGATTTTGAAAAACAATACAAAATTGAGCTTTTGCAATTCGAGTTCAAGAACAGAGGAACGACTCTTGTTTCAATAATTTTTGTCTGATTTTTAAATTTCAATAGGGATTAATAATCGTGCAGTTGATGATAGGAGTATTCGAATGATTAAAGCATCGAATAAGGATTGATTGATTTTCGTTTTGTAGCCAAAGGGTGTCGACATACCTTTACAAGCAGAGCAGGTGAAATAAATAAAAAAATAATAGACAGATAATGATATGGACGCGTTCTGATCTGTTTCTATATTTCTATATATTTTATATTTAATATTATAAATTATTAAATATATTAAAAATAATAATATGTTAATATTAATAATAACAATAATAATAATAATTAATAATAATAACGATAAAATTATTAATAATAAAAATGCTAATCATATTAATCATAATATTGATAACACTTATGTTTATAATAAAAATAATAGTACTAGTAATTATAAAATGGTACTAATACTAATATTTATGAACATAATAATAAATTGTATTATTTTCATAATAATAATAATAATAATAATAATAATAATAATAATAATAATAATAATAATAATAATAATAATAATAATAATAATAATAATAATAATATCCATAATACTTAATAATAATAATAATACTAATAATAATAATATTAACAATACTAATATTGATATTAATATTATTAGTAAATATGAAAGTAATAATAATATTACTATAACACTTATACTTTTGTTTATATTTATATACAGATATATATATATATATATATATATATATATATATATATATATATATATATATATATATATATATATATATATATATATATATATATATATATATATATATATATACACATATTTATTTACAAATAATCGTTCGCGAATTGTCAGGTAAAGTCCAATGGATAGTTAAGTGCACGAAATTATATAAAACGACGATTTACTTGTTGATATTCATCTTCTAAGTTTTATACATTTCTACATTTCACCTTTTCATTAAATAATATTGTAATGACTCGGAAAATTTCGACTAATTTAAACCAATTCTCTATATGATTTAATATTATGTAAATATATATATATATATATATATTATAAGATGTACAAGTAAAACACTAATTGCAACTGTAAATGCGACTTTGCTACAGTAAAACACTATTTGCTACAGTAAAACCGTATTTTGCTACAGTGAACACTATTTGCTACATTAACACACTATTTGCTACAGTAACACTATTTGATGTCGACGAACTAGCAAACAAAAACGGATAAGGCGGCCATGCGATCGCATGGCAAAAAACACTGAAAATCCATGCGATCGCATGGGCTACAGTAAACACTATTTGATGTAGACAAACTAGTAAACAAAAGGGGTTCAGGCGGCCATGCGATCGCATGGCAAAAGCACTGAAAACCCATGCGATCGCATGGGGACTAAATTCAGGAAATATGCCTATAAAAGGCCAGCTTGTTCGACGTAAAATCTCACACTCTTTTTTTTTGTAAACAATATTTATAATTATAATTTTAATTATAATTATAATTTAAGTTTAATAATAATAAGGTATATACGAGGGTGTTTTAATTCGGGTTTCAAACCGCTTTAAGCTAAGGAAATATTGGGTATTGTTCGGGGTATTGTTCTTGAATCCAAGGCCAACCATACAGTCATCTACCATCATTACGTCTACATAATTTGCCTACAATATTGAGTCTCAATATTGAACTGTGAGTTATAGTCTCCCTTTTTAAATACTTTAAATATTTTTGGGCTGAGTATACATGCAATTTATTTTAAACGCGATAAGACACAAGTACATACTAAATTCTACACTGAGTTAAACCGAAAATCCCTTAGCTTTGGTAACTAGTAGCTGCCAGTACATAGGATATGGACTGGTGGGCGCGAATAATTGTATATGGATCCATAGGGCTTGACATCCCCGTCCGAGCTAGAGTGCTAGCCTTTTAACGGACGTATGTTATTTGAGTTTAAGACACATTGGTTTGCGTGTATTAAAACGAATGGGGTAATTATCACTATAGCGTTAAGTTTAGTTACCAGGGTGCTCTGTTACGTAGAATCTATTGATAAACTTTTGATGAAATCTTGTGGTCTATCTTTATATATGTTTATGACTCGAGTAATTAAACCTATAACTCACCAACATTCGTGTTGACTTTTTAGCATGTTTTATTCTCACGTCCTTAGAATGCTTCCGCTGTGATGTGCTTGTTGCTTGCATGGAGTCTCTCATGCTTTGTACAAAGTTTATTGCATTCAAAATAAAACTGCGTTGTGTAATAAATAATTGGACTGTGATGTCAACCTGTAAATTAAAGACTTATGTATTTCGGGGTTTTGCTTATACCTAAGCACTCGCCCACATGTTTATAACTTTCTATGTTTAGAAAGTCACTTATTTTAATGAATGCAATATTTTATCAAAACGTATCATATAGAGGTCAAAACCTCACTGTGGAATCAATGATTAACGTGCCGCGTCAATAGCGATTTTGACGGGTCGTTACAGTTGGTATCCGAGCTTGAGGTCATAGGGAACCAGAAATTACATTAGTGTGTTTAACTGGTAATTGTTAGGATGCATTAGTGAGTCTGGACTATGACCATATCTGTTTTTACTGATTTTTGCTTATTATTTGGTCAAAAACATTATATGTGATATATTTATATGCTAACGTAATTGTTGTTTCAATTATGTGATAGATGACTTCTTCTAATCCTATCATTTTGTACGACTCAGAATCGGACACTGAATCTATTATATCCACAACTGAAAAGGGCGTTCCAATACCTATTAAAGAAGAAATTGTGTTAGCCGGGGAATCTCAACTCCCGGTAAACCCAGAGGAGGTTCCAGCTCCACCCAAATCTAGTTTCCCGGAGCCACGGTATCGTTGGCATGGACCCATGATCCCTGGAGTAAACGAGGATCGTCCATTTCTAAACGAATATGGACAATGGTCCAGATATACCGCCGACGGGCGGGTTGTGCCGATTACGCCTGGCAGATTTCGGTTCATGACCACCGGTACATATTATCGCAGTTCGTCATCATATTCTCCTACACATGACTCAGACAGTTCGTCATCAGACAAAATCAGTAAGGAGGAGGATTTCGCTAATGAAATAAAAGAGATCACTAAGGAGAAATTCCAACTTGCTATAGATAATAAAAACAACCACAATAATAAAAAGTCCTTAATTATTAAAAAGGAACATGACCATTCGATCCGTAACCACCCTTATTGTATTAAACCCACTGAGGCAACGGGTACCTCAAAACCCCAACCAAAAATAAAATACACTCCCAGAATGTCTGTCGGACCATGTGCACACAAACAATTGGAAGAGAGAACAAAATGGGAAGAAGTTTCTGATAGTTCTGAATAAACGACCTCGCAACCATAAATCTTCCATGCGCTATTCTATTGCTTATGTGTGCTACTCTATCTTGTTATGTAAAATAAGCATATGTAAAATATCAGTATTGTATGGTATTGTATTATTTTGGTTTATTAATAATAAATGCATGGAATGATTATTTGTATTATTACTACTTATTATTATTATTATTACATAATAATGTAGTAACTCGCAATAATTTTTCATAGTGGAATATTATTAGGATTTTAGTAGTTAATTCCTTGTACTAGCTATTATGTATGAACTTAACGGGTAGGTAATATCCTAGAAATAATTATAAAATACTAATAAGAAGAAAAGGCTTTTATAATAATTGGTTCATATTATTAATATGATATGATTAACTATTGACAACTCATTTTACCTATAATATTCTATATGATTAAATTATATCTGTTGTGTTTATTGAAGAAACATGTCTCAAATGTCGGATGTTGAGTTTGAGCAACTAGTCGAGAAACGTGTGAATGAAAGAATTGCTGCAGCCGAGGCAGCAAAAGCAACAGCCGAAGCAGCAGCCAAAGCAGCAGCCGTAAACACAAACTCACGAAACGGATGCTCATACAAAACTTTTCAAGGATGCAAACCACAGACGTTTAGTGTAACCGAGGGACCAGTCGGTCTAACCCGATGGTTTGAAAAGATGGAGTCCGTTTTCAAAATCAGTAATTGTGCAAAAGGAGACAAGTCAAAGTATGCTTCGTGCACATTGCAAGATGGTGCACTTACTTGGTGGAACAATTATGCTAAAGCAGAAGGAATAGATACGGCATATGATATCCCTTGGGAAGAACTGAAAAAGATGCTAATCGAGGAGTACTATCCTCAAAACGAGATCAGAAAAATGGAATCTGAGTTACGTAATCTGAAGGTTATCGACGCGAATCTCAATAACTATGAAAAGTGTTTCATGGAACTAGCCTTGTTGTGTCCCGAATTGGTGCCAAACTAGAAACGAAAGATAGAAATGTATATTGACGGTTTATCGATCAATATCAAAGGAAATGTTACATCGTCCAAACCGAATACGATGCAGGAAGCCATGACAATGGCACACCAACTCATGGACCAGATCACAGAGAGTTCGATTAAGGCACCAATTACTGAAGTCAAGAAAACTGAAGGAAAGAGGAAATGGGAAGACTATAAGGGCAAAAGTACTCACCTGAAGAAATAAGAAACTTTTAAAGGTAAACAAGATGGGGCAACTGCAAGTCCAAACTATAAAGGACCCCATCCGTTCTGCAAAAGATGTTACATACATCATGCAGGTTATTACCAAGTGGTCTGTGATAAGTGCAACAAGAAAGGACATGTGGTGAAAGATTGTTATGCCACCGTTTCTGAAGTAAAGACAAAACTGACCGATGTCAAGAAATGTTTTGGATGCGGGAAGTCTGGTCACTTTATAAATCAATGCCCTGATAAGGAGAAGAACAAAGAACCCGCACGTGGGAGGGCATTTAATGTTAGTACCAGTGAAGCACGTGAGGATCCTAATCTTGTCACGGGTACGTTTACCGTTAATAATCAACTAGCTTCTATTATGTTTGATACGGGTGCTGATAGAAGTTATATGTGTAAAGACTTTAGTTATAAACTAAAATGTTCATCATTGCCTCTAGATGATAAATATACTATTGAATTAGCTAATGGTAAACTGATAAAAGCCGATAAAATTTGCCATGGTTGCGAAATAAATCTCGCTGGTGAAACCTTCAAAATCGATTTGATACCCGTAGAATTAAGAAGTTTTGACGTAATCGTTGGCATGGACTGGATGTCCAAAACAAGAGCGGAAGTTGTTTGTGCTGAGAAAGCAATCCGCATCCCTCGTAAGGATGAAACGTCATTAATGATTTATGGGGAGAAGAGCAACTCAAAGCTGAACTTTATCAGCTGTATGAAAGCCCAGAAACTTATAAGAAAAGGTTGTTATGCTATTCTGGCACACGTAAAGAAGATCGATACTGAAGAAAGAAGCATTGATGACATGCCGGTTGTAAGAGAATATCCCGGAGTATTTCCAGAAGAATTACCGGGGCTACCTCCACACAGATGTGTAGAATTCCATATTGATCTCATACCAGGAGCCGCACCTGTAGCCCGATCCCCATATAGACTTGCACCTTCAGAAATGCAAGAATTACAAGACCAGTTGCAAGAATTATCGGACCGTGGATTTATTCGTCCTAGTTTTTCACCTTGGGGTGCTCCTATTCTATTCGTCAAGAAGAAGGATGGATCTATGAGAATGTGCATAGATTACCGAGAATTAAACAAATTAACGATCAAGAATCGGTACCCATTACTGAGGATTGATGATTTGTTTGATCAATTGCAAGGATCAAGTGCTTATTCCAAGATTGATCTACGCTCCGGATATCATCAGCTGAGAGTGAAGGAAGAAGATGTTCCTAAAACCGCGTTCAGAACCCGTTACGGTCACTATGAGTTTTTAGTCATGCCTTTTGGATTAACTAATGCTCCAGCAGTATTCATGGATCTAATGAATCGCATCTGTAGACCGTATTTAGACAAATTTGTCATTGTTTTTATCGACGACATATTGATTTACTCGAAGAACAAGGAAGAACATGAGCAACACTTAAGACTGGTACTAGAGATACTCAAGAAAGAAGAATTGTACGCAAAATTTTCGAAGTGTGATTTCTGGTTACAAGAAGTACAATATTTGGGCCATGTTGTCAGTAAACATGGAATTAAAGTTGACCCTGCCAAGATCGAAGCCATTAGTAAATGGGAAACACCGAAGACTCCAACACAAATTAGCCAATTCTTAGGTCTTGCTGGTTACTACCGAAGATTCATTCAAGATTCCTCTAGAATTGCCAAACCCTTAACTGCATTGACTCAAAAGGGAAAGAAGTATGATTGGTCCACGGAACAGGAATCCTCATTCCAGTTATTAAAGAAGAAGTTAACGTCTGCACCCATTTTGTCATTACCGGAAGGAAATGATGATTTCGTGATCTATTGTGACGCTTCGCGCCATGGTTTAGGATGTGTATTAATGCAACGCACAAAAGTTATCGCATATGCCTCGCGACAACTAAAAATTCATGAAAAGAACTATACGACGCACGATTTGGAACTTGGAGTAGTAGTTTTTGTACTCAAAATATGGAGACACTATCTATATGGCACCAAGTGTACAGTGTACACCGACCATAAGAGTCTTCAGCATATTTTTGATCAAAAACAACTCAATATGAGGCAACGTCGCTGGGTAGAGTTGTTAAACGATTACGATTGTGAAATCCGTTACCACCTCGGAAAGGCTAATGTTGTAGCTGATGCCCTAAGTCGAAAAGAAAGAGTAAAACCTCTTAGGGTCCGAGCTTTGAATATTACAATTCGTACCGATCTCACAAAGCAAATTCAAGTAGCACAGTTAGAAGCTTTAAAAGAAGAAAACGAAAAAGGTGAAATGAGCAAAGGATTAGAAAAACAACTTGAAGTAAAAGCCGATGGAACCCTGTATTTTGGTGGTAGGATATGGGTACCAAAACATGGTAACCTAAGGCAACTAGTACTGGATGAAGCACACAAAACGAGGTACTCAAATCATCCAGGAAACGAGAAAATGTACCACGATCTCAAGAAGTTCTATTGGTGGCGAAATTGCTACTTATGTAAGCAAATGTTTGACGTGTGCAAAGGTCAAAGCTGAGCACCAAAAGCCGTCAGGATTACTGCAACAACCGGAAATTCTGCAGTGGAAATGGGAAAGAATAACCATGGATTTCATTACGAAATTGCCAAGGACTGCAAGTAGTCATGATACTATTTGGGTGATAGTTGATCGTCTAACTAAATCAGCTCACTTTCTACCAATAAAGGAGACAGATAATATGGAGAAATTAGCACGCCTATATTTGAAGGAAGTAGTTTCCAGGCATGGTGTACCTATCTCCATCATATCTGATCGCGACACCCGATTCACATCACGTTTTTGGCAGTCATTACAAAAAGCATTGGGAACTCGATTAGATATGAGCACCGCTTATCACCTACAGACAGATGGTCAAAGTGAAAGAACAATACAAACATTGTAAGACATGTTATGGGCATGCGTGATTGACTTTGGAACCAGTTGGGATCGACACTTACCGTTAGCAGAATTTTCATACAATAACAGCTATCATACGAGCATCAACGCAGCGCCATTTGAAGCACTTTACGATAGAAAGTGCAGATCTCCTATATGTTGGAGTGAAGTAGGAGAAAGACAACTTACTGGACCAGAAATTATTCACGAAAACACCGAAAAGATCATTCAAATACAACAGCGATTGAAAACGGCCATGAGTCGCCAAAAGAGTTATGCTGATGTAAGAAGAAAACCGCTAGAATTTCAAGTGGGCGACAAAGTCATGTTGAAAGTGTCACCCTGGAAAGGTGTTGTACGATTCGGTAAACGAGGAAAGCTAAGTCCTAGGTACGTAGGACCCTTTGAAATCACCGAAAGAATTGGAGCAGTTGCTTATCGATTAAAGCTACCGCAAGAACTTAGTAGTGTTCACGACACATTTCACGTGTCAAATTTGAAGAAATGTTTAGCTGAAGAGGATGTCGTAATTCCTCTTGACGAAATACGAATCAATGATAAACTCCATTTTATCGAAGAACCTGTTGAAATCATGGACCGTGAGGTCAAACAATTAAAACAAAGCAAAATACCGATAGTTAGAGTTCGTTGGAACGCTAGACGAGGACCCGAGTTTACTTGGGAACGTAAGGATCAAATGAATCAAAAGTATCCACATTTGTTCACTGATATCGCTCATAAAACAGGTACTACTCAAAATTTCGGGACGAAATTTTCTTTAACGGGGAGGTACTGTAATGACTCGAAAAATTTCGACTAATTTAAACCAATTCTCTATATGATTTAATATTATGTATATATATATATATATATATATATATATATATATATATATATATATATATATATATATATATATATAAGATGTACAAGTAAAACACTAATTGCTACTGTAAAAACGACTTTGCTACAGTAAAACACTATTTGCTACAGTGAAATCGTATTTTGCTACAATGATTTGCTACAGTAATACTATTTGCTGTAGTAAACACTATTTGCTACATTAAACACTATTTGCTACAGTACACTATTTGATGTCGACGAACTAGCAAACAAAAACGGATAAGGCGGCCATGCGATCGCATGGCAAAAACACTGAAAACCCATGCGATCGCATGGGCTACAGTAAACACTATTTGATGTCGACAAACTAGCAAACAAAAGGGGTTCAGGCGGCCATGCGATCGCATGGCAAAAGCACTGAAAACCCATGCGATCGCATGGGGACTAAATTCAGGAAATATGCCTATAAAAGGCCAGCTTGTTCGACGTAAAATCTCACACTCTTTTTTTTTGTAAACAATATTTATAATTATAATTTTAATTATAATTATAATTTAAGTTTAATAATAATAAGGTATATACGAGGGTGTTTTAATTCGGGTTTCAAACCGCTTTAAGCTAAGGAAATATTGGGTATTGTTCGGGGTATTGTTCTTGAATCCAAGGCCAACCATACAGTCATCTACCATCATTACGTCTACGCAATTTGCCTACAATATTGAGTCTCAATATTGAACTGTGAGTTATAGTCTCCCTTTTTAAATACTTTAAATTTTTTTGGGCTGAGAATACATACAATTTATTTTAAACGCGATAAGCCACAAGTACATACTAAATTCTACACTGAGTTAAACCGAAAATCCCTTAGATTTGGTAACTAGTAGCTGCCAGTACATAGGATATGGACTGGTGGGCGCGAATAATTGTATATGGATCCATAGGGCTTGACATCCCCGTCCGAGCTAGAGCGCTAGCCTTTTAACGGACGTATGTTATTTGAGTTTAAGACACATTGGTTTGCGTGTATTAAAACGAATGGGGTAATTATCACTATAGCGTTAAGTTTAGTTACCAGGGTGCTCTGTTACGTAGAATCTATTGATAAACTTTTGATGAAATCTTGTGGTCTATCTTTATATATGTTTATGACTCGAGCAATTAAACCTATAACTCACCAACATTCGTGTTGACTTTTTAGCATGTTTTATTCTCAGGTCCTTAGAATGCTTCCGCTGTGATGTGCTTGTTGCCTGCATGGAGTCTCTCATGCTTTGTACAAAGTTTATTGCATTCAAAATAAAACTGCGTTGTGTAATAAATAATTGGACTGTGATGTCAACCTGTAAATTAAAGACTTATGTATTTCGGGGTTTTGCTTATACCTAAGCACTCGCCCACATGTTTATAACTTTCTATGTTTAGAAAGTCACTTATTTTAATGAATGCAATATTTTATCAAAACGTATCATATAGAGGTCAAAACCTCACTGTGGAATCAATGATTAACGTGCCGCGTCAATAGCGATTTTGACGGGTCGTTACAAATATGAAGGTTAAATAGTTACCTTATCAAAAGTCACGAGTAAATTATTGTAAAGCATGTATTGGAAATCAAACAGGAATCTCCATTAACTTTTGTCTGGTTATTGTTATTTGACACTTTGTTCTCACATGTAGATCACTTTACCATTTATTCCGAATATTGTTAAAAAGGAACAATTTATCAAATCAATGTGGACCTCGTAACAGAGACCCGTAACAATATCATAATGTATCTGATAATTTAATTATTTGATATTATCTTTTAATTCCATCGATAAACATATTGGAACAAAAACGTTCATGTGAAGTATTATACATCTAATACTTTGTTAACGTTTTCAATTAATATATATATATATATATATATATAATCATATATACACATTCAGCTATATATATATATATATATATATATATATATATATATATATATATATATATATATATATATATATATATATATATATATATATATATATATATATATATATTGTTCGTGAATCGTCGAGAACAGTCGAAGGGTAAATGAATATATGAATATAATTCCAAAACTTTTGAGACTCAATATTATAGACTTTGCTTATCATGTCGAAAACATATAAAGATTAAGTTTAAATTTGGTCGAAAATTTCCGGGTCGTCACAGTACCTACCCGTTAAAGAAATTTCATCCCGAAATTTGATTAGGATGGTCATGGCTGACAATAAGTATGTTTTCATGATGCATATGAGCTGAAAATTAGAGTTTTATTATCATTAAGTAATATGGATAAAACAATTCGATTTTGTGAAGAGTACAAGTGAAGTTATCACAAAAGAGTGAAATGAGTAAATGTAGGTTAGTTTTAACCGGTGACGTAGTCACGGTTGCTTTCCGGAGTTCAAGGGATTTAGAGAAAATATTCGTAATAAGATTTGGTTCTTCGGTAATTAAGAAAATTAGGATCCGCTTTGATTAAATGCGATAATCTATTTTGATTGCCCTGTCGGATATTTTACTATATATCCACCCTCTTCGTTTCCTTATTCCCATAGCTCACACCTTCTATTCTTCCTCCCTCATTTCATACTTTAAAACATTCGACAATATGCTCCATCCCGTTCTGATCCTTGATATACTCCTAACTGTCACAATAATTATCCTTCTTTTCCAACTCCCTCCCGAGGAATCTGTTTACTTCTATTTCGCTCTTGGGGTGGTGATTTTCATAATCCTTCCTTGTATTTTTCTTTCCATAATTATTGACATCTACGGTTAATGATCTTTTCCGTTTGCTACGATTTATACCCCCTTTCTATTTCGGAGCTTCATGCTTTTGTTTTCTTTTTGCAAGTAATGGTCCAGAATTCGTAGGTATGGAGTTTCGAATTATCATAATATACAAAGTAGAAAGGAAAGGTAGTAGCACGATTTGATTTGTCAAATTACCAGAATATTCGGAAAAGACTGAATCATCAAGAAAATATTTTCTTGATATTTTTAGAGGTTAAATAGAATACAAGAGTCGTGTAATATGGCACATGATGACGTTATAGTCTGTGAATCGTCATGTCCCATTAGAAACTCAGCATGACTTACTGTAATATAATCACGTTGATCAAGTGTCATTATATTATACTAACTCATGCTTCAGTTCCCAACACTACTTCAAAAATATTCATAATTTAAACTCGAAGGTTTACAGAATATAGAAACTAAACAGTTTCCTTTATGATGTGATGCAGATAGCGCAAGAGAAAAATAATCTCGAACAATGATAGTTATGATGGTATCTTCAAAAATATCAAGGATATTTATACCAAAAGATTCGATGATGTTTTAGAATTTTAAAATATCTGGAATCAAAGAATGATGTGGAAAATTTGTCTGTGAAGGTTTAGAATAAGGAGTAAGGTGTTTGCTAATGATTTCAGCAGACACTGAATCATTTGGATTCTTTGAAGGTAGATTTCGTCTTTGTGATTTGTCCACAGTCTCCTTCATAGTTTGCTCAATCCGTTTTCCAGTTTCAACCCTTCTCTTTTTCCGAGCTTTGCCAACACACTATTCTTTATCATCAAACTTTTGACTGTTAAGGTCGTTTACAGTTTTTGCTGCTTCATCAACATTTTCAAAATTTCGAGATCTAGTTCGCAGTTTAGGGTATTTTTCAAAAACTTCACATTCGAAGTATGTGAGTCTTGGAGATAGACGTTATATGTATATATATATAATTGTTGGCGTAGAATTGCTGCAAAATTCGAGAATAATGATTCAAACTTTTTGGTATGGCAACTACCATTACATGATGCAGATGAGTATATAATATGGTTTCGATGAATAAGTATAGTGATTTTTCGGAGTGGCTTAGAGATCAATGAAGTTGTTGGTAAGTTTACTGCTAATGTGGCGAGATATAAAAGGTTCCCCAGTAACATTGATGAAGGGGTAATCGTTATAATAAAGCTTATTCGAATAAACAATTGAAGTTGATTTGCTGGAGCTGTGACAAAACGGTCTATTTTGAAAAGGGATTGAAAAGTTATTTTTGGTAATAAATGCCAAAGGATCTGACACGGATACGTGTTAAACTATGACTTTGGTTTCAAGAGTTTTTCAGGTGCATGACTGTAGGTAACATGTGGTTGGATCATCATCTCTATTGTTTCTTAATTGAGGGGTTTTCAAGAATCATGAAGGGTTTGAACGTAGATTGTAATCTTCAATATACATATGATGTTCTAGAATTTTGAATGGCACGAATATTTTTCTGGGTTTTATGAATAAATGTAATGTTCTAGCACAGTTTTGAATTCAAAGTATGGCTTTGAAAGATGTAGGAATCTAAGAGTGATGTTTTCTGTTAAATCTTGACTTGGATTCTGATTTGTCAAAATCAAAATATATAATTGAATTTGGATGTGAATAATTGTTTTTGATTTCTATGAAAGAATGTATATCGTTGTGAAAGTAGTGAGTATAGTTGATGATTTGCTGAATCAGAATCGAAGAGTGTAACATATTAATTGTGAATTTATATACCTCTCGGGTATTACCTACCCGTTAAAAGTTTCACAAGTAATATTTTGTACAAGAGAATTTTTATTACAGTCATTATGAGAATATATGTATATTTTATTTAGATGTAATACAAATTTAATGAGTTAATATTAAATTAAACTCATTTGATTTTCGGCGGAAATTAGAAATGAATAATCTCCAAAACTTTAGAAATTTCATAATCTTCGCGGATTATCTCTTCTACGTAAATGAAATTATGAATCAATACTTTATTATTCATTTTTATTGATGTTTCCTCGGTGAATGATGTTGGTGCTCGTGGAATTCTTGTGAACTTCACAAGATATAAGTGATGTTTTCTAGAAAGTTTTTCGAGTTTATCGAAAATAAAAGTGTAAAATCAAACATATAATTGAATAATACAGTTCGTTTATTATAAAATGGAATTCATTGAATTGAAACAGAGATTGTAGTTAACGATGGTTATGTCGTTAACGAAGGATGTACATCATTGCAAATTAGTAATATGAATTAACCGAGTAGTATCTACCCTTATTTAATTCATACATAATAGCTTAGTACGAAAAGATATATTATGGTTTCCAAAATTCATATATATAATATATACATTCTTTGGAAATAATGAGTTAATACTTCATAACTCGTTATTTCAATATACCCATTGATGATTGTGTTGTCGATATCGTCGGTGGTTATGTAGTTGGTGTAGCTTGTGGTGTTACAGGTGTTGCTGGTGTTGGTGATACCGGTGGTGATGTTGGTAGTATTACTGGTGCCACTTGTATAAAAAATCTAGTTTGTAAGTTCCACACCATACTTGTCAGGGTTTCTATTTTCCTTTCTATCATCTCTATTCATTCATTCAAATGATTGATGGTTAGAATTAGAATAAGTAATCTCTAATACTTTAGAAACTACATATTCTCTGTAGAATATTTCTTCAATGAAGTGATGAATGAATACTTCATCGTTTATTGTTGTTGGTACTCCTTGGTGCGTATAACGTTGATGTTCGAGGTACAGATTATGATGTTGAGGTGTGGGATGTCAAGACTCGTCCTAATCTATCCAGACGAAGTCCACATCGATTATAAACGATTCACAACAGTTGATTACATCGCGAGGTACTTAACCTCTATATGATACATTTTACAAACATTGCATTCGTTTTCAAAAGACAAACTTCCATCTCATTGTAAGTTGACAGGCATGCATACCATTTCATAATATATCTAAACTATAAATTACTTGATAATATTCTTGATGAACTCGACTACTCGAATGCAACATCTTTTGAAATATATCATGAATGACTCCAAGTAATATATTTTATATGAGCAATTTCACAGCGGAAGACTTCTTTCATACCTGAGAATAAACATGCTTTAAAGTGTCAACCAAAAGGTTGGTGAGTTCATTAGTTTGTCATAACAATCATTTCAATATTTTAATAAACCACAAGATTTTTTATTTCAATTTCTCATAAACATACGTCCCATGCATAGAGACAAAAATATCATTCATATAGATTGAACACCTGGTAACCGACATTCACAATATGCATATAAGAATATCCCCATCATTCCGGGATCCTCCTTCGAACATGATATAAATTTCGAAGTACTAAAGCATCCGGTACTTTGGATGGGGCTTGTTGGGCCCGATAGATCTATCTTTAGGATTCGCGTCAATTAGGGTGTCTGTTCCCAAATTCTTAGATTACCAGACTTAATAAAAAGGGCATATTCGATTTCGATCATTCAACCATATAATGTAGTTTTGATTACTTGTGTCTATTTCGTAAAAACATTTATAAAAATTGCGCATGTGTTCTCAGCCCAAAAATATAAAGAGTAAAAGGGAGCAAATGAAACTCACCATACTGTATTTTGTAGTAAAAATACATAGAACGACATTGAACAAATATAAGGTTGACCTCAGATTTACGAACCTATATCATTTATATATATAAATATATTAAAATATATAATCGAAATCGAACAATTTAGATATTATTGTTTGTAATATAATTGTTATATTTAATAAGTTATAGGTTTCATTATTTAATTAAATATATTAATTTTATATATTAAAAATATTAACATAGTTAAGTTATGTGTATTAAATATATTTTTATACAAATCATCTTAATTTGGTATACTAACAATACTAATAATAATAATAATAATAATAATAATAATAATAATAATAATAATAATAATAATAATAATAATAATAATAATAATAATAATAATAATAATAATAATAATAATAATAATAATAATAATAATAATAATAATAATAATAATAATAATAATTTTGGAATATAACCTTTGAAGCAACAAGTCTTTAAAAAGAAAATACGCTACCACCTAAGCTCGAACCCAAGACCTCTCGCTTAAGCATAAACACCCATAACCACTCCTCCAATGTTCTATTTCTGGTATAACTCGTACATAAATGTTATTTATCGGTATATCTGCTTGTTTCCATATTCCTAATTCATTCATCATCATTTGGCCCAACAGGAAAGATAGGTTAGATCTCGGCACAACAACACAAAATGATTTACGCCCCAAATAGAGGAAAGTAGTATAGTGGCCCAAGTAGAAATCGAACATGGCAACCCAATTAGTAATTGAAGGTTATCGGTTCATTAGCAGTAAACATGGGTAACCGGTTAGTAATTTGATAGGGTTTCGATGGTTATTGTTTTATTCGAATATTAAGCATAAACATCACCAGTTAGTATAAAATCACGACAACTGTAGTAGTTGATAATTATTTTGTGAGTGTTTCGAACAAAAATAGTAGCCGGGAATTACACATTCACCGTTACAGGTTTAGTGGTGGTTTTTAATGGTTGTGGTGGGTTTTAATTGTATCACAACAACAGATGGGTTCGGTTGAGGTGTTGATTGAAAAAGAAAACAGTCCACAGCTGCAGTAGCATTGTTCTTTGTAGTTTTATTTCGAGCAATAGGCGTATGGTAATAATGGTTTAATGGGTTTAAAAGGAAATCGAATAGCAGACCATTTACCTAAAAGGTTTTCGAATTTGTTTGCAAGTTGAACATCAACTACAATTAAAAAGTGGTTTGATGATTGTGATGGAAACAAAATAGAAAGAAGCAAGGATTACATACATTATATCCATCTCCATCAACATCAACTCATCATCAATCGAATACAACATCATCATCATCATCGTATTCATCATAATTTTGATCAATCGTCATCATCATCCTTTATCATAATTGAACAAAGACATGGACTATGATAGTAGTCCAATTTAACACGGATAGGCCTAGTATCTAACTAAAGTCCACGGTCCAGAACTGAATTAGAAACATGGTGGTCCAATAACACATCCTAATTATGATATCGTAAGGGTTTTTGGGTTGGGTTATTCCACCGAAAGAGAAGCATGATCGATTCAATAAATAATAAAATATCAAGTTATGATTTCCTTTGTCGGCCAAAGATCCCACTTGTATGTGCATTACTATGGAATATACTCAAGTGGGTTATCTAGTTAGACTTCCACTCACCAACTCTCCATGATAAATAACAACTGTTTCATTAACCCTGTAACCTCATCTTTATTCACTAACATTACTGCATCATTCTTCTATTGGTTATGCTCGATTAAAACTCAAGATTGATGGGTAGTAGTTGTAGATGGTGAGGTTTGTGGTGACGATTGTTTAGGGTGATCAATTAAGAGAGAGATAGATAGAGAAAGAAGGGATTAAAGATGGAGTTTAACTATGGTTTTGAAATAGAAAAATAGCTGCAGCAGGAGCAGCAGCTTTGGTGGTGGTTTCATGGGTTCACAGAAGGGGTTGGTGTTTTAAAGATGGTTCATCAAACGCAAAGTGATAGAGAGATGACAAGAATGGTGGTAACTGATTATGGTTGTTTCAAGGTGATGGTTCTCATGGATGGAAGAAGGTGGTGATTCTTATAATGGATAATTGATATTGATAGTGAAAAGGGATTGGAATGGCTAAAATTATTTACCTAGTTGTTCGATCATATAGTGAAGGTTTCGGTTCTTGGCTTCAAATTGTTGGTGATCAATTGCATGTTGGTGAGAGTGATAGTGGTGATGTTCTGTTGGATTTTTAATCAGGGATGAAGCAAGATCTAATTAAGGATGGCATGGTTTTAATTGTGGTTCGTTGCAATATAAAACGCGAAGTATTGGTGACATTGAGTTAGCTTTATAGAATACGAATAGGTATGTGTATCTCTTGTATCATCAATATATATTTTTAAGTATATGTATATAGAGAATGAGATTCTCTAACAAGTAAAAAGCAGGTTGAACAGTAGGTTTCAAATAGTAAAGCAGTCGTTGAATTGTTGGATAGTGTTGGTGGTAGACCTCATCTCAGGAAGAATGCAAAAGAATGCAGAATTAAAGCAGATAGTGAAAGGAAACGGATTCGTACTACATATATTGATACGTAACAAGAATTGATTTTGATTGGATTGTAGTGTGATTGAATTCGACGTCTAACAGACTGCAGACAGGAATCAGACAGGAAACAAAAATGGAGAAGAAAATAAAATGAAATTTGTTTAATATAGCTAGCATAAATTTATTTGTAGTGTAGCTGATTTGTACTGGATTTTGTTTTGTATTGAAAATTTGATATCGACATGGAACAGATTTGGAGATAGGAACAAGAATGTAATAAAGTTTGATGGATACTTGTAATAAGATCGTACGAATTCTCTTAATCTTTTTAGCTTTTATGATTAATAAGTATATATGTAATAATAATAATTATATTAATAATAATAAAGAATAATAATGATACTAATAAAAATAAAATGATAATAATAATATTATTAATGTTAAAAAAATATAAATTATATTATTTTCTAATAATGATAATAATAATAATAACAATGATATAATAACTTATACATATCAAATTTCTTTTCCTATAATAATATTACATATATTAATATTAGTATTATCCTTAATAATAGAAAGTAATGATCATAATATTAATATAACATTTTTACATTAACTTATGAATGCATATTATATACTAATCTTATATTTCACTAATTACATATTTGGATAATTATATGCATTACAATGCACATACAATATTAATTATACATAGTAATCATATATTTATTAAATTACACCTAACTATTTTGTATCTTATTTTATATTTTTAATTCTAATTGATTAGAGTGTATTTTGTTAACCTCATAATATTATATAAACTCTTATATTTATATTTATTTATTTATTTATATATTTATTTACACATAATTATTCGTGAATCGTCGAGGATGGTCAAAAGGTAACTGATTACATGAATATAGATTTCAAAACCATCGAGACTCAACATTACAGATTTTGCTTATCGTGTCGGAAATATATAAAGATTAAGTTTAAATTTGGTCGGAAATTCCCTGGTCATCACAGTACCTACCCGTTAAAGAAATTTTGTCCCGAAATTTGAGTGAGGTGGTCATGGCTAATAATAAAATTGTTTTCATGATGAATATGAGTTGATAAATAGAGTTTTATCATCATTGAGTTTTGTGGATAAAACAATTCGATTATTCGAAGAGTACGAATGAAGCTATTCACAAAAGAATGAAATGAGAAGCAAAGATTTGTTTTTAACATTTGACGTAATCAAGTTTGAATTCCGGAATTCAAGGGATTTAAAGATACTCTTCAAAATCTAAAAGATTTGATTCTTCGGCGAGTAAGAAAATTAGGATTCTCTAATTAAATGCGGAGATTTGCCTTGATTTTTCTATCAGATATGTCACTATAAATTAACTTCTTCCGTTCCGTTACTTTTACCATTCCTATACCCAATTCCTAAATTCAAAATTTTATGAAAAATGCTTAATCCGGCTCTGATCCTTGTCCTTTTTCTTACTATCGTAACATTCATTCTCCTTTTCCAACTCCCGCCAGAAGAATCTGTTTATTTCTATTATGCTCTAGGGATTATTGTATTTATAATCCTCCCGTGTCTTTATATTGCTATATGTACTGATATCCACGGTTTGTAATTTCGGTGTTGTCATTGGGATTTATATTCTCCCTTATATTTCAAAGCTCTATGTTTTTTTTTCCCTTCCCGACTTCAAGTCAAGCGAATAATGGTCCAGAATTCGTAGATATAGTGTTTCAAATGATTATAATGTTCTAAGCAGGAAGGAACGTGATAGCACGATTTGATTTTTAATTTTATCAACATCACGGAAGATAGAACCATCAAGAATACATTTTCTTGATTTGTTCAGGAGTTAAGTAGAATGAAAGAGTTATATAACATGGCACATGATGACGTTATGATCAGTGAATCATCACGTTCCAATAGAAGCTTAGCATGACTTACTGTAATATAATCACGTTGATCAAGTGTCATTATATTATACTAACTCATGCATCAGTTCCCAACACTACTTCAATAACATTTATATTTTAAGCTCGAAAGTTTACAGAATATAGAAACTAACAGTTTCTATATGATGTAACACTGATAGCACGAAGAGATTAGTGATTTCAGATAAGAATAGTTATGAAAATATCTTCAGAAATATGAAGGATATTTATAATGAAAGATACGATGATATCTTGGAATTTCTAATATTGATGGATGATGAAGAAGATTTATCCGTAAAGGTTTAGATTCGGAAGCAAGGTATTCGCTAAAGATTTCATCAGAAACAGAATCATTTGGATTCTTTGAAGTCAAACTTATTCTTTGCGATTTGTCCACGGCGTTCTTCATAGTTTTGCATAATCTGCTTTTCGGTACTAAATTTTCTATTGAATGTTTCCAATATAATGATACACAGGAAGCACGAAGAGGTATATAATTTCGAACGAGAATATTTATGAAAATATCCTCAGAAATATCGAAGATATTGATGATGATATTTTGGAATTTCTAAGTTCGATGGTTGATGGAGAAAGATTTTCCGCAAGATTTTGACATGACTTCGGAGCAAGATATTCTCTAAAGATTTCAACGGATCTAGATTTATCTGGGTTCTATGAATTTAGGGTATGGTACTTGTATTTCTCCTTGGTTTCCTTTATGGTTAGCTCAATCCGCTTTCCAGTTCCAACTTTTCTGAGCTTTTCCAACATACTAATCTTTATCATCAAACTTTCGATGACTATGGTCGTTTATGGTTATCTACAGTTTCTGCTGCTTCATTCAGCTTTTTCAACATTCAGAGTATTGATTTGTGACTGAGTGCTTTTCAGAATTTTAGAATGAGAGATCATAATTCTAAGAGATAAATGTCATATATATAACTGTTGATGTAGATATGCTGTGAGTTTTCAAAGTACTGATTGCTGATTCCCGGTAATTGTTATGGCAGTTCTCGTTATAAGATGCGGATGAATATATGATAGGGTTTCAATGAATAAATATAATGATTTATCAGAGAGATTTAAACCAAAAAGTAACGAGGTTGCTGGTACATCTGCTGGTAATATGGTGGAATATAAAAGGTTCCCTGGTAACAATAAAAGAGCACGCGTATATATCAACGTTATATTAAGATTGTTTCGTACGAAAAGTCGAAGTTGTCTTGCTGGAGCTGTGACAAAACTGGCTATCTCGAACAGCAGGTGCAAAGTTATTTTTGGTAATAATAACGCTAAAGGAATTATCACAGCTACGTGTTAAATGTTTACTCAGGTTCCGAGTGTTTTCAGGTGCATAACTATATGCATAAATCTTTCCTTCCGTTAATGAAGTGCGGTTGATTCATCCTATCGATTGAGGCATTTTCAAGAATCATGAAAGGTTTGAACGCAGATTGTAATCGTCAAGATACAAATGAGGTTTAAGATGAAATCAAGTGGCAACTTGAAGAAATGTTTAGTTTCATATATTATATTCAATATTTTAATTCATTTTAATTGTCCAATGTTATTAGTCCACAGTCGATAGTCCACAGTTGACAGTCCAATAATTCATATATAATTTAATATATAATATTCGAATTAATTAATAAGTATCGTGACCCGTATACATGTCTCAGACTCGATCACAATTCAAATTATATATATTATTGTAGAATCAACCTCAACCCTGTATAGAGAACTCGTTCATTACTGCATATAGAGTGTCTATGGTTATTCCAAATAATATATATAAATGCGTCGATATGATATGTCAAAACCTTGTATACATGTCCCGACATTTAAAGTGCATAAAAATAAATAACAGAAATTTAAATGACGAATAATAAAGTGTGTAAAGTAAATAACAGAAATTAAATGACGATAAATAAAATTACGAGAATATAAATTGCGATAAATAAACTGCGATAAATAAATTGCGATAATTAAATGGTAATACGGAATTAACAGTTAGCTAGGAACAGTTAGCTAGGATTTTGTTAGCGTGGATTCTTAATAGAATTTCATATTGTTAATTAATCTGTTTCTAATCAATTTTTATTGTGTCCATTATTTCTTCGTTATGCCACTTGATGGATTCTGATAGACCAAAATCCAACTATGTAATTGGATGAATATGGTTATTCTGTGGTGAACAGATTTGTATATCGGTGGATGTAAGTAGGATAGTATATGACTTGTTGAAACAGATTCGAAGAACGTACAATGTAACTTATTAATGTGAAATCTAAATATTCCTCGGGTATTACCTACCCGTTAAAATGTTTTCACGTTAGCAGTTTGTACAAAAGAATTTTTTTTTATTACAATCGTTATGAAAATATATATACATATATATTTTCTTCAGATGTAATCATGGATTTAATGAGTCAATATGATATTAAACTCATTTGATTTACATTTAAAACAAGGATATATAATCTCTAAAACATTAGAGATTACATAATCGCCATGTCGAACGAAGATAAATGATGTAGAACGATACGTAGAGCGATGATTGTACTCGAGGTACTGAATGTGATATTGAGGCAAGGATGGTTGATGATACAGATGCTGTTACTGATGGTACTGTTGGTGTCGGTGATGTTGCTGAAGCTGGTAAGTTTTGCACCATGTTCTCCAAATTGATTACTCGAGCGCGAAGCTCGTTGACTTCTTCGATTACTCCGGGATGATTGTCGGTCGGAACAAGCAGATGAATAAGGTTTAGAATCTGAGTTATGATATAGTCATGGCGATATATCTTGAAAATGAGGGTGAAATGGTGTTACGAACAGGTTCGCCGGTAAGTGCTTCAGGTTCTACGCCAAAAGGTGAATTCGGTTAGTGGATGGGATCGCCTTCTGCGCGTCTCCGTTGATTAAGTCGACTATGAATCCATCAGATGAATTGGGGATGGATGATTGGTTGATTCATTCTGGTGTCATTGCTTCCGGAGCTTAGATGACTATCCATGTCGGAATATCTGTCGGAATAACTATCGGAATAGCTATCGATATCTGAGGGACTCGAACTGGTTGAGGGATTCATCTCGTACGATCAGCTGGAGGATTTTTGATAAGAAACAGATTATAGGATGTAGATTAGTACCCTGCAATACATAAGTTACATATGCATATATAATACTAAAATCCCATAAGTTACGGAGGAATCTACAGAAAATGTCAGGCAAAGTTTACAATAACAGATACGCCAAGATATGATTTAGCAGATATGCTAAGATATGAATTTTTGTCTATACACTAATCATGCAATCAATGCAATAAGATGTGTCTAGACTAAGGATGGTATGCAAGTGATTCTCTAAGAATGATAAGCAGGTAATTTTCGACACGAAATGATAAGCAAAACTTTTGACATGCAGACACGGTCGAAGTCCAGACTCACTAATGCATCCTAACGACTATCAGTTAGACATACTAATGCAAGACTTGGTTCGCTAAGACCACCGCTCTGATACCAACTGTCAAGACCCGTCCTAATCCATCCGGACGAAGTCTACATCGATTATAAACGATTTACAACAGTTGATTACATCGCGAGGCACTTGACCTCTATATGATACATTTTACAAACATTGCATTCGTTTTCAAAAGACAAACTTCCATCTCATTGTAAGTTGACAGGCATGCATACCATTTCATAAAATATCTAAACTATAAATGACTTGATAATATTCTTGATGAACTCGACGACTCGAATGCAACGTCTTTTGAAATATATCATGAATGACTCCAAGTAATATCTTTTAAATGAGCAATTTCATAGCGGAAGACTTCTTTCATACCTGAGAATAAACATGCTTTAAAGTGTCAACCAAAAGGTTGGTGAGTTCATTAGTTTGTCATAACAATCATTTCAATATTTTAATAGACCACAAGATTTTTTATTTCAATTTCTCATAAACATACGTCCCATGCATAGAGACAAAAATATCATTCATATAGATTGAACACCTGGTAACCGACATTCACAATATGCATATAAGAATATCCCCATCATTCTGGGATCCTCCTTCGGACATGATATAAATTTCGAAGTACTAAAGCATCCGGTACTTTGGATGGGGCTTGTTGGGCCCGATAGATCTATCTTTAGGATTCGCGTCAATTAGGGTGTCTATTCCCAAATTCTTAGATTACCAGACTTAATAAAAAGGGCATATTCGATTTCGATCATTCAACAATATAATGTAGTTTTGATTACTTGTGTCTATTTCGTAAAAATATTTATAAAAATTGCGCATGTATTCTCAGCCCAAAAATATAAAGAGTAAAAGGGAGCAAATGAAACTCACCATACTGTATTTTGTAGTAAAAATACATAGAACGGCATTGAACAAATATAGGGTTGACCTCAGATTCACGAACCTATATCATTTATATATATAAATATATTAAAATATATAATCAAAATCGAACAATTTAGATATTATTGTTAGTAATATAATTGTTATATTTAATAAGTTATAGGTTTCATTATTTAATTAAATATATTAATTTTATATATTAAAAATATTAACATAGTTAAGTTATGTGTATTAAATATATTTTTATACAAATCATCTTAATTTGGTATACTAACAATACTAATCATAATAATAATAATAATAATAATAATAATAATAATAATAATAATAATAATAATAATAATAATAATAATAATAATAATAATAATAATAATAATAATAATAATAATAATAATAATAATAATAATAATAATAATAATAATAATTTTGGAATATAACCTTTGAAGCAACAAGTCTTTAAAAAGAAAATACGCCACCACCTAAGCTCGAACCCAAGACCTCTCGCTTAAGCATAAACACCCATAACCACTCCTCCAATGTTCTATTTCTGGTATAACTCGTACATAAATGTTATTTATCGGTATATCTACTTGTTTCCATATTCCTAATTCATTCATCATCATTTGGCCCAATAGAAAACATAGGTTGGATCTCGGCCCAACAACACAAAATGATTTATGCCCGAAATAGAGGAAAGTAGTATAGTGGCCCAAGTAGAAATCGAACATGGCAACCCAATTAGTAATTGAAGGTTATCGGTTCATTAGCAGTAAACATGGGTAACCGGTTAGTAATTTGATAGGGTTTCGATGGTTATTGTTTTATTCGAATATTAAGCATAAACATCACCAGTTAGTATAAAATCACGACAACTGTAGTAGTTGATAAGTATTTTGTGAGTGTTTCAAACAGAAATAGTAGCCGGGAATTACACATTCACCGTTACAGGTTTAGTGGTGGTTTTTAATGGTTGTGGTGGGTTTCAATTGTATCACAACAACAGATGGGTTCGGTTGAGGTGTTGATTGAAAAAGAAAATAGTCCACAGCTGCAGTAGCAGTGTTCTTTGTAGTTTTATTTCGAGCAATAGGCGTATGGTAATAATGGTTTAATGGGTTTAAAAGGAAATCTAATAGCAGACCATTTACCTAAAAGGTTTTCGAATTTGTTTGCAAGTTGAACATCAACTACAATTAAAAAGTGGTTTGATGATTGTGATGGAAACAAAATAGAAAGAAGCAAGGATTACGTACATTATATCCATCTCCATCAACATCAACTCATCATCAATCGAATACAACATCATCATCATCATATTCATCATAATTTTGATCAATCATCATCATCATCCATTATCATAATCGAACAAAGACATGGACTATGATAGTAGTCCAATTTAACACGGATAGGCCTAGTATCTAACTAAAGTCCACGGTCAAGAACTGAATTAGAAACATGGTGGTCCAATAACACATCCTAATTATGATATCGTAAGGGTTTTTGGGTTGGGTTATTCCACCGAAAGAGAAGCATGATCGATTCAATAAATAATAAAATATCAAGTTATGATTTCCTTTGTCGGCCAAAGATTCCACTTGTATGTGCTTTATTATAGAATATACTCAAGCGGGTTATCTAGTTAGACTTCCACTCACCAACTCTCCATGATAAATAACAACTTTTTCATTAACCCTGTAACCTCATATTTATTCACTAACGTTACTGCATCATTCTTCAATTGGTTATGCTCGATTAAAACTCAAGATTGAGGGGTGGTAGTTGTAGATGGTGAGGTTTGTGGTGACGATTGTTTAGGGTGATCAATTAAGAGAGAGATAGATAGAGAAAGAAGGGATTAAAGATGGAGTTTAACTATGGTTTTGAAATAGCAAAATAGCTGCAGCAGGAGCAGCGGCTTTGGTGGTGGTTTCATGGGTTCACAGAAGGGGTTGGTGTTTTAAAGATGGTTCATCAAATGCAAAGTGATAGAGAGATGACAAGAATGGTGGTAACCGATTATGGTTGTTTCAAGGTGATGGTTCTCATGGATGGAATAAGGTGGTGATTCTTATAATGGATAATTGATATTGATAGTGAAAAGGGATTGGAATGGCTAAAATTATTTACCTAGTTGTTCGATCATATAGTGAAGGTTTCGGTTCTTGGCTTCAAATTGTTGGTGATCAATTGCATGTTGGTGAGAGTGATAGTGGTGATGTTCTGTTGGATTTTTAATCAGGGATGAAGCAAGATCTAATTAAGGATGGCATGGTTTTAATTGTGGTTCGTTGCAATATAAAACGCGAAGTACTGGTGACATTGAGTTAGCTTTATGGAATACGAATAGGTATGTGTATCTCTTGTATCATCAATATATATTTTTAAGTATATGTATATAGAGAATGAGATTCTCTAACAAGTAAAAAGCAGGTTGAACAGTAGGTTTCAAATAGTAAAGCAGTCGTTGAATTGTTGGATAGTGTTGGTGGTAGACCTCATCTCAGGAAGAATGCAAAAGAATGCAGAATTAAAGCAGATAGTGAAAGGAAACAGATTCGTACTACATATATTGATACGTAACAAGAATTGATTTAGATTGGATTGTAGTGTGATTGAATTCGACGTCTAACAGACTGCAGACAGGAATCAGACAGGAAACAAAAATGGAGAAGAGAATAAAATGAAATCTGTTTAATATAGCTAGCATAAATTTATTTGTAGTGTAGTTGATTTGTACTGGATTTTGTTTTGTATTGAAAATTTGATATCGACATGGAACAGATTTGGAGATAGGAACAAGAATGTAATAAAGTTTGATGGATACTTGTAATAAGATCGTACGAATTCTCTTAATCTTTTTAGTTTTTATGATTAATAAGTATATATGTAATAATAATAATTATATTAATAATAATAAATAATAATAATGATACTAATAAAAATAAAATGATAATAATAATATTATTAATGTTAAAAAAATATAAATTATATTATTTTATAATAACGATAATAATAATAATAACAATGATATAATAACTTATACATATCAAATTTCTTTTCCTATAATAATATTACATATATTAATATTAGTATTATCCTTAATAATAGAAAGTAATGATCATAATATTAATATAACATTTTTACATTAACTTATGAATGCATATTATATACTAATCTTATATTTCACTAATTACATATTTGGATAATTATATGCATTACAATGCACATACAATATTAATTATACATAGTAATCATATATTTATTAAATTACACCTAATTATTTTGTATCTTATTTTACATTTTTAATTCTAATTGATTAGAGTGTATTTTGTTAACCTCATAATATTATATAAACTCTTATATTTATATTTATTTATTTATTTATATATTTATTTACACATAATTATTCGTGAATCGTCGAGGATGGTCAAAAGGTAACTGATTACATGAATATAGATTTCAAAACCATCGAGACTCAACATTACAGATTTTGCTTATCGTGTCGGAAATATATAAAGATTAAGTTTAAATTTGGTCGGAAATTCTCGGGTCATCACATGGGATGCAGATGTTGTTGTTGGTGGTAATGATGCTGTTGATGTTGATGGTGGTGGTATTGTTGATGCCAGTGATGCTGCTGGTGCTTGTGGTATTGAGGCTTGCGATGTGGATGTTGTTGGTGGTACTGGTGTTGTTGCTGTAGACATAAGTCTATCTTCCAAATTGCGTACTCTACTTTCCAGAAACTCCATTCTTTCTTCAAGCCTAGCACGAAGCTCTCTAACTTCTTCCACTAATCCTACTTGATTATTAGTCTGGAGTAGAGGCTGAATTACTAACATAATTCTATGAATGCGTTCTTCGAGGCAGAATATTTGGGCAAAGAGTGTGAAAACGGTATTGCGAATTGGTTGACCGGTGAGCGCGTCAAGTTCTCCGATGTCGGGAGGTAAATTTGGTTCTCGGTAGGGTTCTCCCTCTTCATTTCTCCAGCGAGTGAGTATATCTCGAACCCATCTCCATCTCCTCCAGAATGAAGTGTAGTCAACCAGATGGGGCACTTCGGTCACACTACCTTCAGAGTCTTCAGAATTGCCTTCAGAATTATATGAATTTGAATTTGGTACAGGATCTATTTTACACAATCAGCTAAAGGATTTTCGATACGAAATGATTTTTGGATTCGGATGATATTCTAATTACATAGAATACCTATATATAATCAAACAGATTTCGTAGATTACGGATGAACTTTCGGAAGCTGTCAGGCAGAGTTTATAATAATGGATATGCTAAGATATGAATTTTGTCTATACAATATTTATGCAATAATTGCACTAAAACGTGTCTAGACTTAAGAATGATGATGAGGTAATTTTCGACACGAAATGACAAGCAAAACTTTTTGACATGCAGACACGGTCGAAGTTCGAACTTACTAATGCATCTTAATAGCTACCTGTTAGACACACTAATGCAAGACCTGGTTCGCTAAGACCACCGCTCTGATACCACATGAGATGACCGTCCTAATCCATAAGGACAAATACAATAATATATGATTACATTGCGAGGTATTTGACCTCTATATGATAAGTTTTACAAACATTGCATTCGCTTTTAAAAGACAACTTTCATTTCATTGAAAGTTGACAAGCATGCATACCATTTCATAATATGTCCAAACTATAAATGACTTAATAATAATCTTGTTGACTTAACGACTCGAATGCAACGTCTTTTGAAATATGCCATGAATGACTCCAAGTAATATCTTTAAAATGAGCAAATGCACAGCAGAAGATTTCTTTAATACCTGAGAATAAACATGCTTTCAAGTGTCAACCAAAAGGTTGGTGAGTTCATTAGTTTATCATAAACAATCATTTTCATTAATTTAATAAACCACAAGATTTTTATTTTCATTTCTCATAAACATCATCTCATATCAGGCATTTCGCACTGCATAGAGATAAAAATCATTCATATGGATTAAACACCTGGTAACCGACCTTAACAAGATGCATATAAAATATCCCCATCATTCCGGGACTCCCTTCAAACATGATAAATTCGAAGTACTAAAGCATCTGGTACTTTGGATGGGGCTTGTTGGGCTCAATAGATCTATCTTTAGGATTCGCGTCAATTTGGGTGTCTGTTCCCTAATTCTTAGATTACCAGACTAAAAGGGGCATATTCGATTCGATAATCCAACCATAGAATGTAGTTTCGATTACTTGTGTCAATTTCATCAAACATTTATAAAAGCAGCGCATGTATTCTCAGTCCCAAAAATATATATTGCAAAAGCATTTAAAAAGGGAGCAAATGAAACTCACAATACTGTATTTTGTAGTAAAAATACATATGACGACATTGAATAAGTGTAGAGTTGGCCTTAGATTCACGAACATATATATATATATATATATATATATATATATATATATATATATATATATATATATATATATATATATATATATATATATATATATATATATATTAAAACATATAATCGTAATCGAGCAAATATATATATATATATATATATATATATATATATATATATATATATATATATATATATATATATATATATATATATTATTAGTGATATAATTTTTATATTAATAACTTATATATATTTCATTAGTTAATTAAATGTATTCATTTTATATATTTTAAACAAATAAAAGTATAATATACTTAAGTTATGTGTATTAAATATATTTTTATATAAAGATCATTTATTAATAATTGTATATATATATACTAAATTAAGGATAATAATAATAATAATAATAATAATAATAATAATAATAATAATAATAATAATAATAATAATAATAATAATAATAATAATAATAGTAATAATAGTAATAATAATAATAATAATAATAATAATAATAATAATAATAATAATAATAATAATAATAATAATAATAATAATAATAATAATGTTAATTTTTATAATGATAACTTTAATAAAAGTAACAACTTTAATAATAATGTTAAATTTTAAGAAAAATGATAATTTTGTTAATTTTAATTATAATGGTGAAAATAATAATAATAATAATATTAATTATATTAATAATAATGATAATAAAATGATACTTTACTTTAATATTGTAATGATAATAATAATAACAGTGGTAATAATAATAATCAGATTTATCATAAACTTCGTTTAATTTCTCAACTTATAACTACAATTCCTATAACTTAATTTCCTAGTCAAATTCATAATTGTACACGTATTCATATAATTCATAATTATTTTCTATAATTTTACCATATTAACTTTTATTATTAACTTTATAATATCAATGTTATTAACATATTAAAAATCATAACAATAACAATTTTATTATTAATGATAATATCAATAATTATCCTACTTAATAATAATACTAATAATACTTATAATAATAATAATGATAATAATGATTATATTACTTATAGATATGATACTAATACTAACAATAATAATCATAACAACAATAATCATAATAATCATAATAACAATAATAATAAATGATGATCATTAATCTTTATATTAGTAATATTAATAATAATAGTAATAATTATATTACTAATAACAATAACAATAATAATAATAATAATAATAATAATAATAATAATAATAATAATAATAATAATAATAATAATAATAATAATAATAATAATAATAATAATAATAATAATAATACTAATAATAATAATAATAATAATAATAATAATAATAATAATAATAATAATAATAATAATAATAATAATAATAATAATAATAATAATAATAATAATAATAATAGTAATAATAATAATAATAATAATAATAATAATAATAATAATAATAATAATAATTTAAAAAAAATTGAAAACTACCTTAAGAGCTTTCCCTAAAAAAAACTGCCTTGAACAAGGCTCGAACCCGAGACCTCTCGGTTACCTGTAACACATCAAACCATTGCACCAGTTCCATTTTTCTGATTTATTACTTGACATATATATATATATATATATATATATATATATATATATATATATATATATATATAACTCTTATTGACGGTTCCCTCTTCTTCTTCATTCAAGAATCGACCAGAGATGATTTATAGCCATTACCACCCTTACTAGTTTAATTTAATTTCGTAATTGAAACAGAAACAAATAAGTTGGGGAAGTTTTAATTTAACAGAAAACAAATGAAGGAATATTTTAAGTCTGTTACAGACTTGTGAAGAACACGATAACCCAATTCGTGATTTTGATCTAAAGACACGTTTAGATGATTCTTATAAAATGAAATATGTTTTAAATCATACCTAGAAACATTATGATTCATTAATTTCAACAGAAACAACCTACAAATCTTCAATTTAATCTTTGAACATCCGTTTGACTTTTTTACTTGAATACTTTGACTTCGAAATTCGTATTTGATTTGAAGAATTGGAAGATGATATTTTACAGAAAGATCGACTAACAGAATCCTAACCTAACTGCATTAATAGATTTTGAAAAACAATACAAAATCGAGCTTTTGCAATTCGAGTTCAAGAACAGAGGAACGACTCTTGTTTCTTTAATTTTTGTCTGATTTTTAAATTTCAATAGGGATTAATAATCGTGCAGTTGATGATCGGAGTATTCGAATGATTAAAGCATCGAATAAGGATTGATTGATTTTCGTTTTATATCCAAAGGGTGTCGACATACCTTCTTGAGCAGAGCAGGAGAAAAAAAATAAAAAATAATAGACAGATAATGATATGGACGCATTCTGATCTGTTTCTATATTTCTATATATTTTATATTTAGTATTATAAATTATTAAATATATTAAATATCATAATATGTTAATATTAATAATAACAATAATAATAATTAATAATAATAATGATAAAAATTTTAATAATAACAATACTAATCATATTAATCATAATATTGATAACACTTATGTTTATAATAAAAATAATAGTACTAGTAATTATAAAATGGTACTAATACTAATATTTATGAAAATAATAATAAATTGTATTATTTTCATAATAATAATAATAATATCCATAATACTTAATAATAATAATACTAATAATAATAATATTAATAATACTAATATTGATATTAATATTATTAGTAATTATGAAAGTAATAATAATATTACTATAACAATTATACTTTTGTTTATATTTATATACATATTTATATATATATATATATATATATATATATATATATATATACATATATATACATATTTATTTACAAACAATCGTTCGTGAATTGTCAGGTAAAGTTCAATGGATAGTTAAGTGCACGAAATTATATAAAAAGACGATTTACTTAACTTGTCGATATTCATCTTCTAAGTTTTCTACATTTTATAATTTCACCTTTTCATTAAATAATATGAAGGTTAAATAGTTACCTTATCAAAAGTCAAGAGTAAATTATTGTAAAGCATGTATTGGAAATCAAACAGGAATCTCCATTAACTTTTGTCTGGTTATCGTTATTTAACACTTTGTTCTCACATGTAGATCACTTTACCATTTATTCCGAATATTGTTAAAAAGGAACAATTTCTCAAATCAATGTGGACCTTGTAACAGAGACCCGTAACAATATCATAATGTATCTGATAATTCAATCATTTGATATTATCTTTTAATTCCATTGATAAACATATTGGAACAAAAATGTTCATGTAAAGTATTATACATCTAATACTTTGTTAACGTTTTCAATTAATATATATATATATATATATATATATATATATATATATATATATATATATATATATATATATATATATTGTTCGTGAATCGTCGAGAACAGTCGAAGGGTAAATGAATATATGAATATAATTTCAAAACTTTTGAGACTCGATATTACAGACTTTGCTTATCATGTCGAAAACATATAAAGATTAAGTTTAAATTTGGTCGAAAATTTTCGGGTCGTCACAAAAGTGGCAAAAATAAAGGTCTCAAACGGCTACAAAATCAGAGGTCAGAACCTGCACGGTTGACCTACGGTCGACCGTGAGGTGAGCCGCACTGGGCATGGACTATTTTTCTCTAGCCTATAAAAGCCAAGCCTTAGAGCAATTGAAGACTCACCTCTTGCACTTACATTTTTATATATTTACTGATATCATTCAAATACTATTGTAAACTATTTAGAGTGATTCTAGCAAGAGTGATTGTAAAATTAATTGCGAATTTTACTTGTAAACTATCTTCTTAAAGGGATCTAGAAGATAGTTAAGGTTTCACTAAGTTAGAGCATTAGGATCTTGTGGTAAGAGTATTTGGTGATTGTGAATTCTTAAAAGGGACGTAAGGGTTCATAAGTTGCGGCTTATCAAGGAGGTAGTGTTGTATCCAGACACTCCACCGAGTTTGGAGTATCGTAGTGAAACAAACTCACAATTCATTATAATTGGGGAGTGGATTAAGGAAGATTAGTTAATATCTTCCCGAACCACTATAAATATATGTGTTTGTTCTCTTATCAATTATCTTTACATTTACATTACTTGTGAACAAACAATTCAAATCTCACTATAGCCATCTCAAGTTCTAAATCGAAAAACTTTGGAAAGTCAAGTAAGTAACTATCTACCCCCTCTAGTTACTTACACTTTCTATTTGAGATGTTGGATGGAACTGGTTGACTCCGTAGGAGGATCACATTGTTGGGCAATTTTAGGTGACTCGGGTTTCGGTTGTTCTCAATGTCTTTAGGGCGGATAACTTCGTTTATGTGCCAACAGGAGTTCGGCGGGACTGGATTTTGTTTGCGTTCAGGGTTGTTTGGATGGTCATCTGAATGTTACTAGTTTCAATGCATTCAAATACATGACGGCTAGGGATGCCAATTGTCAATCAATCCATTGGATATCTACCCGATCCGTCTGATTAATAATAGATATAGATGATACAAATGAATATGAATACAGATATGGATGAACTTAAATGGATAAGGAAATGAATATGGATGAAGCATTTCATTCATATATATCCGTCAACTCTCGAAATAATATACAAATTAAATACATACATACATACATACATACATACATACATACATATATATATATATATATATATATATATATATATATATATATATATATATATATATATATATATATAATAATAATACTAACTACTCCGTATTACATATGTATTTATCATTATACATACATTTTCCTTCCTATATAATAAATTTACTATGAGTACTCAGAATAAAACATGTATATCTAACTTAATAAACATAATAAATACACATCTAATTTGTTATAATTTATGTTTAATAGTAAAATTAACTTGTGTATTAGACAAAGATTACACATTGTGACGCCCCGTACAAAATCTTCGTGTACGGTACATCAACAACAGGATCATTACAAGGTCAAACACTATATGCTGTTTGAAAACCAGTTTTGCATTCATGAACAGATAACGTTTTACAAAAGATGAATAGGAAACATTAACATGAGTACATGATACTAAGGTCATTACAAAGCTATTGTTTTGAAAATAACATAAGTTGGGAATGCAAAGTAAAAGTTTCATGCTTGAGACATCTCTAAGTAATGCAGCGGAAGTCTAACACAGCAAGTCTGTAACAGCAAGTCTATACACCGAGACTAGAACAGCAAGGCTAACAGCAGAAGCAACAACGTCTAAACACCTGAGAAATACATGCTTAAAAAGTCAACACGAATGTTGGTGAGCTATAGTTTGTTTGTATTCAGTAATGTAATGTAGGCCACGAGATTTCAGTGCTTCAAACAAGCGTTTCAAATCAGTAATTCAAATCAGTATGATAAAGTATATGTATAACCGTGGGCACCCAGTAACTAGACTTAACGTTTATAACCCCCTGAAAGTACACTTGGCGAGTGCGTATGTTCACGAAGTATTAAACACTCGTTAAATGCTAGCGCGACTAGCCCGAGTGGGGATGTCAAATCCTATGGATCCATATCTAAGATTCGCGCTCACTGGTTCAAAAACCAAAGATTAAACGTTACCGAGCTAAAGGGAATGTTTATGCCGTTGTATAACCCACACACATATAAAGTTTAAGTACTCGTGCCTAGTATGTAAAACATAAAATCCGCATGTATTCTCACTTCCCAAAATAAGTTAAAGTAAAAAGGGAATGCTATAACTCACAGTGATAAAAGCGGTAAAGTCGGTAATGAAAGTACGCAAGTAGTAAGTCGGTCCGAAAGGTCGTCAACCTAAATCAAGGGTTACTAGGTCAGTAGGTTGTTTTTATAAATTCTAATAGTGCATAAAGTAAGTTTAAGTGTCATCATCATCATCATTCATCATCATAAAAGCTAAGTAAGTTCGACAAGAATAGAGATCGAAACAATAGGCTGACTTCGGTCAGCTGCTGAGACCTCTACGTAAATTGAAAAGATGGATAGTCAGTGGCTATGGCTCCGTATGTGAGTCCCCTAACCGTTGACCAATTTTCAGAACCTAACTCGTCTTCGTTTGACCGTGGCGACAGTTTAAGTGCGAGTAGGTCAGAAATTTCAGCACAACGTTAATAGGGTGTAGTGACTCTCGGAGGGCCATAAATCCTAAACCATAACTCGGATTAAGATGAGGCATAAATGGAAAATCATCTACTCGAACCGAACTAACTTAAAATCAAATTTCCAGTAGCCCAGGTGTTCTGATCAGATACGAAAATCAGTGGAAAATTGCTCTGGTGAGGTTCTTGGTGCTTGATGCTCATCACGGTTCTCATCCTTGATGCTGTAGCTTCAAGTGTACAACTCGTTGATGGTTTAGCATCACTTTTGACCAAGATTCTACCATCAATACACAATATGTTAAGACCAAGTGGTAACACAACTCATTTAAGAGTCTTAGATGGATGATGAACCAAGATTACATCATATCCTTAGTCTTAACACAATTACAAGTCCTATTTACAAACAAAGTTACAAACTTTACATCAATCAAACAAGTATGAACATGATCCAAGTCAAAAGAGGTGATGGAACCCTAAGCTAGAGAGCTTGGATCCCTTTCACACAATTTATAAGGTCACAAAGCTAGAAAGCTTGAACCTTTAGTGTTCTTGAAGATCTTGAAGCATAAAGCTTGGATCTTTAAGATATATGAAGATAACAAATAAAAGTTTGAATCTTTATCACAAAATAACAAGATTAAAGTAAAAGAAAGATGAATCTACAAAGTTGGTGAAGATTCAAAGCTAGAAAGCATGAATCTTCCATGTTCTTAAAAGATTCATGCTTGAATCAACAAGATATAAGCAAGATCAAAGCTAAAAGGAACTTTGATCTCCATAATATGATGATGATGGCCACGAAAATGAAAGGAAAAGAAGAAGAAAAAGAAGACTTACAAGCAATACTAGAAAGGAAAGAAAGAAAGAACAAGTGTGTGTGAAAACCAAATGAGCAAGTGATTTGAATGAGAGGTAAATGGCTAGTATTTATAAGCAAGGAATTTGACAAGGATTGATGACATGGACAAGGGCTAGTATTTATAAGCAAGGAATTTGACAAGGATTGATGACATGGACAAGGGCTAGTATTTATAAGCAAGGAATTTGACAAGGATTGATGACATGGACAAGGGCTAGTATTTATAAGCAAGGAATTTGACAATGATTGATGACATGGACAAGGGCTAGTATTTATAAGCAAGGAATTTGAAAAGGATTGATGACATGGACAAGGGCTAATTAATTGGGTCACTAGCTAGAGTAGGGTGGGATTGAGCCCAACAAGGTAGAAAGTCCAACAAGACTAACTATTGTGCATAATTAAATTACTACGCGTAATTAAGCATCCAAAAACCCAGGTAATTATTATTATAAAATAATAATTAATATTTCGCAGTCATAATATTCCGATTATGACAAAAGTTAAACGTGCGCGCAAGTTCGCGGTTTATTCGAAATGTCAAATAACACTAACGGTTATAAAGGCTTCCAATGATCAAGTTATGTATCCTACGTACTCTAAGGCACATTTTAACATATAAATGGAAGTAAACCACGTAAATCAAGTTTCCAGAGTATAAAGTAACACAGTACGCACAAATACGCAGTTTCGCAAAAACACAAGGCACAAAAGCAAGTCGAAAAAGCCGGGTCGTTACATTACCCACCTGTTAATGGAAATTTCGTCCCGAAATTTGAGGAGTGACAAAAAAAAATGGTACCGTATTTAAATAAGAAGTAGCGTATCAAAGTTCCGAAAGATTCGTGGGCTAAAAAGTGAGCTATTTACCTTGAAAGGTACTCTGGCGTATAAAAGTAAGAATAGGTATATGCTATTAATTAAATCTCTTAGGAGATCAATAAATTGATTTCGTTTCTGGTTAACATGAGTATGTTGTCTGAATATATCCACAAAAGAAAAGATGATGTTTTTAGCCTTACAGGCATCTTTTGTAAGCTGGATGCATGAAATACATCATGAATGTTACTAAACTCATCTAAAACATTGAGCGCTTATGTCGCAATACAAAGCTGATAGGTAGGATGGAAAACATGGTGATCATAACCATGCGATTTGATGTCTGGATAGTGTTAGCCACGGATTTTACTAACCCCTTGATTTCGGAAAGAGACCATAGGCATAAAGAACTCGATATTTAAGAACGTTTCATTTGACTATATGAATTGAAACTTTTGCTGAAAGTGAATAATCGGACTTATATGCAATGTAAGCCATAATTATCTATAGTGCCTTCAGGACGGTCTGAATGAACAATGAAGGATATCACCCAGTTTACCATACTGCAGGTGAACTTATCCTTAGATGGAATGAAAGAACAGTTCCATAATGTAACTTTATCCTTTCAGTTACATGTTGAAGTTAGGGTTAACATTAACTAGAACAACATATAGTTGCAACCAACGAAGAAAGGAATGTGTAGAGTAACCATATCCGTATTACAGATGTTTTAAGCAGTCCCTTCCAAGAGGATAACAAGATTCATAGATTCCTAAAGTATGTTACTTTACATTTCCGAAAGAGAATCGCACGAAAGGTGTGATCTTTGAACCAGGGTGAACTCTTCGAGCGGTTTGTTCTGAATTTATCCTTATACTTAAGGAGATGCGCGGACAAGAAGATACGTGGACCCTTGGTCGTAAAGAACGGTTTACTCTAAGTGAAAAGAATCTCAAAACGATTCCTTGTACCTCAACCTACTAATTCATAGATATGATTTTTACGAGGATGTTGCGATTAGCCGTGAAATATTGAGAATAGAAACTCACCTAGTGCCCTTCCTACAATGGGGTGACCATTGAGTGTACCTCAGAAAACTAATTTATCGGCCCGCGATTTTGCCATGTTTAACCTTAAAAGGAACATTTTTCGAGTACAAAGACTTCCTAAAAAAAAAAAATTTTATAAATCTGCCACCCAAAGTGGCTCAAGCGTTTTTAACAAGGATTTTAATAGTAAGCTTCATCCCTAACGGAGGGAGAGAAGAAGTGTGATCCCTACATGGTGTAGTCTAATACGGAAACCTTTAATAAAATCAACCGAGGAAGTTTTGAAAAACCTTTAAACGTTTGATGCGACAACATAAATGGAACGAAGTTCTTGGTAAATTTAGAAGTATGTATAACGAGTACCATTTACACAAAATTATTTGACTTAAAACAACTCAATAAAGGAGCGATTTTTAATCATCTTGAAGGTATAACTTAGTATGTACTAACCCAAAATAAGTAAGGGTAAATTTATACATATATGATTTTATAAATCGCGTAAGTGATAGAAAAGTTTTTAGTACTTCCATTTGTCCATAAATCTCGTGAGCACTGCACAAATAAGCAACGTGTAAATCAACATGTAAAAATTTTGATAAACATAGTTTTTAGTATTTCAGAGGTTACGAGTTGAAAAAGGTCGAGTGAAAAATCTTTGAATCATCGGTTGACATGTTACTAGGTAATGAAAACTAATGAATTAAATGTAGTTTTGATGATTATCCGAACTTAAGTCTTTGGCCCAAAAATATTTACGTGCGAAGCCGTTGCTAAAAAGTGAGGTATGAAGGATAGAGCATGAGGATGAGAAGTTAATCGCTTCTTGACTTTGCAGAATGCCACACAGGTTATGGCTAATATTAAATTCGGAATACTAATGATGTTAATATCGCTAGATGAGAATTTCCTTGGAATAGGTCAGGACTTTGAGTTATGTAAGATAGAGCATCGCTCCAACAGGTGTGAAGAATAAGATCCCTGGGGTAACACAGTAATCTTGAATGGTTTAAGTGTTTGTGGATGCCCGAAGGCTCTGCATGACGTGGTAGTAAGTGCCTTCATCACATACACACACATGAATCTCTTAGTTTCGACAGTTGTCTGTCTTCATGATGACTTGGATACGAATAAGCAACGAAAAATTTTATATTGACAAGCAACGAAAATTTTATAGAATTCATTTAAGGTGACGATGTAAGAAAAGAAATTAAGTTCTTAGCAAACTAGGGTTATGTACAACACGTACCATTCAATGTAAAATATCCTTTGAATAAAAGATTTGATTTGTAAAAGTGAAAGTAAAATTTCATATGTATTTGTCAAAAAGAAGTAATTATTTACTTTATTTTATATAACGTATACGATTTCAAAAATTTGCACGAATGGCAAATAAAATAAATTTATTTTTATTAAGTTTTGAGAGGATCGCACAGTAAAATAGTGTAAGTAAAATTTTGGCAAACAAAATTTTCATATTTCGGAGGTTACAAGTTGAAAAAAGATTGATGAGAATCGAGTAAAAGACTTTTGAAAATCTCGGGTGATATTTGAGCAAAAATGTTACGAGGTAATGAAAACTGTTGAATTTTAATGTGGTTGATGACTATTAGTAGGGCATAAGTCCTTCGACCAAAAATGCTTAAGTATAAAGTTGTTGCTTATAAGTGAGAAACGAAAGGGAGAGTATGAGGACGGGGATTAACTACCCATTGATTTTGGAAATTCCGAACTGGTATGACTAATATCGAAGTAAGAAGGGTGATGGTGTGATTATCATTGATTAAGAATTCTCTCGGAATAAGTTAGGATTCAGTGTCGCATAAGAATGAGTATCAAATACGATTCTTGGGTAGTATAGAATTTGAATTGCTGAAGTAACGGGATACAATTTCCTTTATGTATCGTTGTCCATTGTATCGGTTTCTTTCATGGCTAGAAAGTGAGCAGATTTGGTGAGGCGATCAACGATAACCCCGATAGTGTCATAACTGCCGACTGTTTTCGGTAGTTTCAGAATGAAATCCATCGTCATCCCTTCCCATTTCCATTTTGGGATCTCGGGTTGTTGAAGTAATCCAGATGGCTTTTGGCTCACCATTGTCGCGAGGTATACGAATAATCTTCTTACTATAAATAACTTTCGCTTTCGTCCTTGAAAGTCAGTCCGTGCCAACTATTTCCTCAAAGCTTTCTAACTCGATGAGTATTAGGTTAATTTTAAGGTCCATTCCAACCAAATCTTATTATACTGCCGTGAAAATTTTTATCAACCTTCTCAAATAACATCTGCTTGTGCACAGGTAACTAATCCTTTCCAACTACTACTATAAAACTTCCAAGTTTTGTTGGCATGAGGTCATCTCCAAATAACCCACCTGTTAATTTTTAAGGTACTATCTTAAATTACTCCTCTATCTCTGCCAACTTACCATTAGCTTGTCCTATAGAATACTTAACTCTCATGATTGTTAATGGCTTATTAGTCATCACACTAGGATTCTTAGATATAAGGTTTCTATCACTCTAGTATTAAACAATTTTGAGACGATAAATCGTTGTGAAGAAACGTACCCTAACTAAAATCAGTATCCATGCGAGTCTCCATAGCTGAGATAACGATTGCTCTATCGTATGTGAGTCCAAAGTTTTTTTTCCTATTTGAGAACTTTTTCCTTAAGTATCCAGGGTGTCTATATCTATAAAAAAAAATTCGGGTTATCAATTCTGTAGTCCAGGCCCTTCTCGTATAGTATCTAGACCAAGTGGTTATTCCTGCCTTTATCAGACCATAATGCGTATACTCAAGTGGTTCCTACCAAAATTTCCTTTGAATCGCTTCATATTCCTTATGTAGTAACATTGGACTTCTGCATGATTCACTTCAATATAATTACGCTGGCCTGGCGTCATTATATTGTACTAAATCGTACGTTCATTCCAATATCACTCCATATGGTCAATGTAACGTGATCACTTTCAGTTCTACTCAATTTCATCCAACGGTGCTTTATCTATGCTATCTCAAAACAAAATCTACATAATTAATCTCACGGTTTCTCGGTGTGGGTGCGTACGTTTCGTAGGTCATGCACCAATGCCTAAATGTCCTGAAATTTCTTCAAAATGTTCAGGTTCAGGTAACATCGTTAGGTTCCTTTCTAGAAATTCAATCTGGGTCTCGCGTCGAGTTGTATGTGTAGCAAGTAGTATTACGATATGTCTTGAGGCGACTCCCAAGTCTTTGGGTATGGTTGAGCATCAGTAGAAGGCACTCTGACCTTGTGAAAGGAGATGTCCTCCTGACTTCCCCAATGCCTAAGAGTGTTAGGGTACTAAATCCAGAAATGTCGTCAGATCGTCGAACAGTGGTGAAGAACGAAAGAGATAAGTGACGGTCATGAAAGCGTACAAGATACGAGCCATCTTGCAGGAACTGAACAACCTTCGAATGTTCACACGTCGTACGTGGCTATTTAGAGTGAGCTCGGGGTGCGGTTACTCCGACAAATCCTCCAATATCTCCTCCTCCGAGGATCGACTTTAGTGAGCGTGTAATCCGAGGGGTACTCCTCCTAGATTGCATGAAGAATCGTTTCGATCTCTGGAACGGTGGAACAGTAGTAACAGGTGGATTACAATACTAATCCTTAGGGTTAGACGTGTGGGAAATGGGTTCAGAAGAACATCTGAACTAGGAAAGGTAAGTTTTTCCAAGTTGGTGCAGCGAATAGCAGGCATGAAGCAAGCACGTAATCAGGCACTACAGCAACAGCAGTATATAGCATGGCAATATTAACAGTACTAAACAGAAGTAACATGCAATCGAAAGCAGATAGTAGCATGCAGTAGCTAGAATAAGCAAAAGCATGCAGCGAGTTTACATAGCAGTAAAAGGAAACGGTAGCATGCAGCAAGTTCATACGGTAGTAAAAGTAAGCAGTGGCATGCAGTAGTAGTAAGCAGTAACATGTAGTAATATAACACAGTAGCATGCAGCAGGTTTCGCAGAAACAAGTAAACTAGCAAGTTGTAGATTAGTCCTATTAGTGAATCCTATTCGGGTCGGTCCTAGTCTCACTAATGCAACCTAATTCCCTACAACCAATGCTCTGATACCAACTGTGACGCCCCGTACAAAATCATCGTGTACGGTACATCAACAACAGGATCATTACAAGGTCACACACTATATGCTGTTTGAAAACCAGTTTTGCATTCATGAACAGATAACGTTTTACAAAAGATGAATAGGAAACATTAACATGAGTACATGATACTAAGGTCATTACAAAGCTATTGTTTTGAAAATAACATAAGTTGGGAATGCAAAGTAAAAGTTTCATGCTTGAGACATCTCTAAGTAATGCAGCGGAAGTCTAACACAGCAAGTCTGTAATAGCAAGTCTATACACCGAGACTAGAACAGCAAGGCTAACAGCAGAAGCAACAACGTCTAAACACCTGAGAAATACATGCTTAAAAAGTCAACACGAATGTTGGTGAGCTATAGTTTGTTTGTATTCAGTAATGTAATGTAGGCCACGAGATTTCAGTGCTTCAAACAAGCGTTTCAAATCAGTAATTCAAATCAGTATGATAAAGTATATGTATAACCGTGGGCACCCAGTAACTAGACTTAACGTTTATAACCCCCTGAAAGTACACTTGGCGAGTGCGTATGTTCACGAAGTATTAAACACTCGTTAAATGCTAGCGCGACTAGCCCGAGTGGGGATGTCAAACCCTATGGATCCATATCTAAGATTCTCGCTCACCGGTTCAAAAACCAAAGATTAAACGTTACCGAGCTAAAGGGAATGTTTATGCCGTTGTATAACCCACACACATATAAAGTTTAAGTACTCGTGCCTAGTATGTAAAACATAAAATCCGCATGTATTCTCAGTTCCCAAAATAAGTTAAAGTAAAAAGGGAATGCTATAACTCACAGTGATAAAAGCAGTAAAGTCGGTAATGAAAGTACGCAAGTAGTAAGTCGGTCCGAAAGGTCGTCAACCTAAATCAAGGGTTACTAGGTCAGTAGGTTGTTTTTATAAATTCTAATAGTGCATAAAGTAAGTTTAAGTGTCATCATCATCATCATTCATCATCATAAAAGCTAAGTAAGTTCGACAAGAATAGAGATCGAAACAATAGGCTGACTTCGGTCACCTGCTGCGACCTCTACGTAAATTGAAAAGATGGATAGTCAGTGACTATGGCTCCGTATGTGAGTCCCCTAACCGTTGACCAATTTTCAGAACCTAACTCGTCTTCGTTTGACCGTGGCGACAGTTTAAGTGCGAGTAGGTCAGAAATTTCAGCACAACGTTAATAGGGTGTAGTGACTCTCGGAGGGCCATAAATCCTAAACCGTAACTCGGATTAAGATGAGGCATAAACGGAAAATCATCTACTCGAACCGAACTAACTTAAAATCAACTTTCCAGTAGCCCAGGTGTTCTGATCAGATACGAAAATCAGTGGACAAGTGCTCCGGTGAGGTTCTTGGTGCTTGATGCTCATCACGGTTCTCATCCTTGATGCTGTAGCTTCAAGTGTACAACTCGTTGATGGTTTAGCATCACTTTTGACCAAGATTCTACCATCAATACACAATATGTTAAGACCAAGTGGTAACACAACTCATTTAAGAGTCTTAGATGGATGATGAACCAAGATTACATCATATCCTTAGTCTTAACACAATTACAAGTCCTATTTACAAACAAAGTTACAAACTTTACATCAATCAAACAAGTATGAACATGATCCAAGTCAAAAGAGGTGATGGAACCCTAAGCTAGAGAGCTTGGATCCCTTTCACACAATTTATAAGGTCACAAAGCTAGAAAGCTTGAACCTTTAGTGTTCTTGAAGATCTTGAAGCATAAAGCTTGGATCTTTAAGATATATGAAGATAACAAACAAAAGTTTGAATCTTTATCACAAAATAACAAGATTAAAGTAAAAGAAAGATGAATCTACTAAGTTGGTGAAGATTCAAAGCTAGAAAGCTTGAATCTTCCATGTTCTTAAAAGATTCATGCTTGAATCAACAAGATATAAGCAAGATCAAAGCTAAAAGGAACTTTGATCTCCATAATATGATGATGATGGCCACGAAAATGAAAGGAAAAGAAGAAGAAAAAGAAGACTTACAAGCAATACTAGAAAGGAAAGAAAGAAAGAACAAGTGTGTGTGAAAACCAAATGAGCAAGTGATTTGAATGAGAGGTAAATGGCTAGTATTTATAAGCAAGGAATTTGACAAGGATTGATGACATGGACAAGGGCTAGTATTTATAAGCAAGGAATTTGACAAGGATTGATGACATGGACAAGGGCTAGTATTTATAAGCAAGAAATTTGACAAGGATTGATGACATGGACAAGGGCTAGTATTTATAAGCAAGGAATTTGAAAAGGATTGATGACATGGACAAGGGCTAATTAATTGGGTCACTAGCTAGAGTAGGGTGGGCTTGAGCCCAACAAGGTAGAAAGTCCAACAAGACTAACTATTGTGCATAATTAAATTACTACACGTAATTAAGCATCCAAAAACCCAGGTAATTATTATTATAAAATAATAATTAATATTTCGCAGTCATAATATTCCGATTATGACAAAAGTTAAACGTGCGCGCAAGTTCGCGGTTTATTCGAAATGTCAAATAACACTAACGGTTATAAAGGCTTCCAATGATCAAGTTATGTATCCTACGTACTCTAAGACACATTTTAACATATAAATGGAAGTAAACCACGTAAATCAAGTTTCCAGAGTATAAAGTAACACAGTACGCACAAATACGCAGTTTCGCAAAAATACAAGGCACAAAAGCAAGTCGAAAAAGCCGGGTCGTTACACACATTCTGGTGAAAAGATATTAATATATGTTATCTCATATCTATTCTTATAATATTACGTATTTGTTTTCATTACATATTAAAAAAATATGATAACTTTATTAAATATCCAATGAATATCAATTAGCCGGCTTAATCCACTGGATATGAATATGAATATGGATGAATGAATTGAAATTAAATGGATATGGATATAAATGAACAAAAAATTAAATGGATATGAATATAGCCTCACCCGATCCATATCTCGATCCATATCCCATTCATTGTCAGATCCTCCCTAACGACGGCGTATTTACTTTCTGGCGGAGTGATCACCATATAATGTAGGAAGACGAGAGTTCTCTTCGTTGCATATGTGTGTGTCGATTGTTGTTAAGTTGGTTTAATTTAGAGTTTATGCATTGTTAGTCAGGATCGGGATCAATAGTTAGCTAGTTCATTATGCGCAATTCACCCGGTACCAGGTCTCGCGCTCGGGAGGCTTGATTACCCGAGGTTTTACCTTCTGTGGGGGAGCCAATGTGCTCGTTCATAGGAGAGTTTCCTTATTTACCCAAAAATTTATATCGACTGATCTAATTATTTAGATCGTTTGATGTGTTTTACTTAAATTCAATTTTTTCGTAAAAAAATAATAATAATAACTAGCGAAAAGTCCTGGTAGGTATTTTCTACTGCTAATTAAAAGGCTCTTTTTACGAAGATTGAATGAAAAGTACGTAGGTATATATATATATATATATATATATATATATATATATATATATATAGAATATAAAGTGTAAGATAAAAAGCAAACAGATAGACTGACATTTTAAGAAATTGAGATGAAAAAGGTTAACTTTATTATATCACCGAGAGAACAAGAAGCCAAAAAGATGCATGTGAAAATATGTAGGGTGTTAAATCCATGCATGTTCTATATGCTAAATTACTAGCATTACGTATAGTAGCAAAATTAACAGCCCATTATTTTGAAAAGGCGCTTTATTATGAGAAAATGATTCTTAAAGACTACTTTAGATATAAGGCTGCTCACTTGTTTTCATGTATACGACAACAATACTCTAGTTTCTTTTCAATTTAGATTTCATTTGATTTGATCTTCAGAATATTTAACTCACTACTGTACATTCTATTAGAGTTGTTACTTTCCAATACTAAACATTTTATCCTTTTAATCATAAAAAGAGCCGTTAATTAGTCAATTTGACTAACAATCGTTTGGTTAGTTCAAAAACATTCATTTCATTATGTTATACAAGTAATAACCATCATTCAGTAACTAATGAATATCCCTGTTACGACCTAATTATGTGTAAAACTCATTACGAAAAAATGATCATTCGTGACAATCTTTTAGTGACGGCTTATAATTTAGTCACAAATATTGCTATTTGGTTACCATTAAAAAGTCACCACTAAATTTTGTTACTATACGATATTAGTGACCAAACAAATGGTCATTATAGAATCAATTTTAGTATTTTGGTCATAGTAATATTCTGTGGCGAATCTATAGTGACGAGAAGTGACCAAATTGATTTAGTAACCAATTTAGTGTTATTACTAGGCAATAGTCCTCGTGACTAAAGCACATTTTTCTTGTAGTGGGTGTTGGCAAATTTAGTTTAATCCAAGTTTTTTTAGTTATATGATGAGCCAGTAAATGCAACGTGGATACTCATTTAACAATGAACCAACAAGAAATTTCATTAATCACTGACCATTGTGATTCATTGGAACAACTTAATGAACTTAAATATATCTTTTTTGGGCAGCTTCAATGACCATGACTCACTTTTTGCTATTGAGACTGTCTTATAGCAGTTGGTGAAAGTTTCTGGCGTCAGGGTTGTTTTGTTTTGTTCTCAGTGATTCTGTTGGCCTCGACGTTATCCCTATGGTTCATTGATTTGTCAGTAATGGTTTTGGTGCATCTGATTTTTGAGTTTTAGTATTTAGCCATTTGTTGTTGATTAGCTGGCTATATGTATTGTTATCCCACCTTGTTGGTGGCTGACGTTTTGTTCACCTTAGCTGGTTTGTTTACACATTATGCGGCATTTGTGTTGAGCTAGATATTTACCTTTCGAGAAGTCAATTTTATACTTTGTTGATCGTCGAATCCATTATTAATATTATTGTTTTGCCCTAAAAAAATGACCATAGATCGAACATATTTAATTATTAGCATTTGGACTTTATAGCGACAATGCCCCTTGTGAATTTAGGGAGTCGAACCCCCTAGTTAGGGATGGTTCTTATAATTTAGTTAATAAATGAATTGATTAAACTAATTTTGATTACATACTTTTTTTAACGACGATTTTTTTGCATCAGTAGATCATTTATTTCAACGACCCTCATAATTTGCACGTAACACACACGTTCGGGTGGAAACCCGAACTCGATCGACGGTACCTGGAAACACATCCATTCGGGCAGTGTTCCTGGGTAGAGGTCCGTGAACGAATCCGGTAAAACCTTTCTATGGGGTCAATATATACCACCATTATTGGTGTTCAATTGGTTTAAAGAAAATCATGTCATCCCTAAGGATCGAACTCATGACCTCTCCTTATCCCATGACACAAAGTACATGGGGAGAACTGTTGGGCTATGCCCGCAAGTTCTTTGATTACATACTTAAAGTATCCTTATTATATACTCCATAATATAAAACATAAATATAAATATAAATATATATTGTAGTCACCATATGTCCCTATCTACAACTCTCCGTTAGACAGCTACTAGCGGGCCTCGTGATGAGGTTTGTCCTTGCTTTGTCTTCGGGGATGACGTTGGCAGTGCCATGTGATGAAGCTTGTTCTTGCTTCGTCCTCAAGCTTCGTACTGATTGTTTTCATTAGCATATTGCAGCACGTGCTCATTCATGTTTACTTATTTATTTATGTTATATTTGTTTGTACTCATAGCTTTAATACTTGTAAACTAGTTTATTTAATTAATTTAGTGAGATATGTTATGTGGAGGAAGTAAGTCATGTTGAGAGTGATATGTGATCGGGAGGTAATGAAGAGAAAATGCAGATGTGACGTTAATGTGACAGTGTGTGATGAAACATAAAGCACGTCATGGTTGGAAGTGATCTTATTATTCTGAAACCAACAACTTGAATGTATAACTTGTTCTAATACTGGATTTGTAGAATGGCCGTATATATGCATATTTAAACCACCTAACTTTGATCTAAAAGGATTTTAACCATGAAAATTTGGAATGTAATGATAGTTCATTTTATATGTATTGATGCAAATTTGCTTTATTTTCAAACCTCATAATACAACAACAACAACAACAACAACAATACTTAATCTCGCACATTCGAGGTATGGGGAGGTGAAATGTAGACAATCTTTCATCTACCTAGGATAGAAGAGAAGTCGTTTATCTAGCCACGAGTCTAGAAAGAATTCTTCATTTACAGGAAGAGAAAGTCATCCCCTTTTTACTCCAGGGTAGAGAGATTCCTTCCGTGAAGACGTCCGACCACAATATATATATATATATATATATATATATATATATATATATATATATATATATATATATATATATATATATATATATATATATATTGTTTTAATTAAGAGGGAAGCACTTTTTTTAGAGGGAAGTGAGAAGTAATTTTTTTTGTTTTGTTTTTTTGAAGTTTTTTTCAAGGCTTTAAGATCACATGAAAATATAAAGATTTAAAAGAGACATTTGGTGATAAATGTTATTATTTTGGCGGAAAAACGCTCAAAGAAATAAATGATAACATTCATTGCAACGAATGTTTTACTTCTGAGTTTGTTTTTTAGGTTTTAGAAATTAGGGTTTAGAAATCAGAGGTTAAATATTAGGGTTTACCTATTAGGGTTTAGAAATTAGAGTTTTGGGTTTAGAAATTAGGATTTAAGGTTTAGAAATTAGGTTTTAGATTGAATTTTTAACACGAACGGTTTAAAGTTTAGGACTAAATCGGGCTAAACATTGAAAAAACTTCACATATGATGGAAAAAATGCTCGAAGAATAACATTAAGGAATAACGTTACGCATGATGCATGTTATCAGTTTTTTCTTCGACCGTTTTCACGTCAAAATAATAACATTCAACATAAAGTGTCATTTTTAAATGTTCAAATTTTCGGGTGCTCTTAATGTTGAATTTTTTTTTCTTCGAAAAAATAAAAAAATAACTTTTACTTCCCCTTCCCCCCCAAAAAGATGTTTCCTCTTGATTATGACTATATATATATATATATATATATATATATATATATATATATATATATATATATATATATATATATATATATATATATATATATATGATAATAAAAAAATAGATAAACAAAAATAAAGAATAAAAAAATAAAAATGACACGCCATTAAAAAGGTGAAATCAAATTTTCATGAGTTTTAAAAGCAGCCTACAATTCAATTTAGGCACTAAACGACCGTTAAGTCGCCAATAAATCGACGCTTAATGTTACCTATGATAGAGCCAAATTTCAAACCTCATAATGTTCAATTGTCTAAATTTCCTAGAAACTTGATAGAATTTTTGTACAAATTTAACCTTATATAAGCTCATACATATTTCTTCTTTGAAAACCCCAATTTGCACTTAGATTAGTATTCGGATTATTTTCTAGGCTTGAAAACTTGGATCAAGATTGTACTATCTTATATGATCAGGCGTGGATCTTTTCAAATTGCCATTGGAACCGTCTCTAGAAAATATAGTTTCTAGCATTTGGAAAATTATGTTCTTTTCCACCTATCTTGGTAATATTTAATGACTTTATTGGGTAAATATTGTTTTGTTAAAAGCTTTGCCTGTATGCGTAGACCTAGTTTTTCAGTTTCTTACTACTGCATAGATTAATCTAAATACTCACTAGCAAGTTGATAGACGTAAGAAAGAGTGTCCACGTTGAACACGTACCTGCGATTATATTAGATTACTATTGAGATTTAGATGGCTAATGCAAAAATAAAGAAGGGGACTGAATAGAAGTTATCTACTGCAAATTAAGACAGACTTCCAAAGAAGAAACGAATAGAATTCCCATTATATCGAACTTAAAATTAATCTTCTGCGCGTAATTTGGAATCGTTAACTTGAAAATACTCAATTCCACATTGAAGGTTGTAAACATTCGATCAGTTGGAAGTTTAAATAACTAGCTGCAGGTTCTTCACAAGATCTGTCGCTGACATGATGAAGCCATCATTCATCTACAGAAATCAAGAAAAAGTAATCGGAACTGTGTTAATTAACTACATGAATGTATTTAACGTTCATTAGCATAGATTGATAGAACCCATAAGAAATTTAATCAAGAGTGCATTTCATAAAAGATAATGATGAAGAGCCAAATGAATACAAAATAACTTGTTTAATAATGATTTTAAATGAAATTTTTTAATTGTCGTATTAACTTTTTACATGAATAAATAAAAATTCTAAATATTTTGGATATAATTTAATTAGGTTACTGATATTCTTTTGAAAGTTATAAATGTTTATGAGAAAATTTATCACCACATTTTTTTTTTCATTTGGCATCTTTTTGTCATTTACGTGTTACAAATAAACGCGTTAAATGTTGAATGCTTCAACATTTAGTGCTGAACTATTTCATTCTATTTAGAGTCAATCAAACACAGCTTGAATCAGGATTTTGGTTCAACAAATAGCAATATTATCAATATAATTGGAATGATATAGTACCTTAACAACAATGGTGATAAGAAGAGTGGTATCAGCAAAAGGCATGGTGTTGCAACTAATGACAGATAGACCAAGCTTTTTCATCTCACTTAGCACTTTCACTAATGAAACACAGCTTTTACGGCTATAGATTTCGACTAATAGATTGCATCCTGACGTTTTCACTTCGATCTCCGAATCACAATTAGGACTACTACTCTCTTCAACGTTTGTCGCATTAGAACACGAACCAATGTCATCATCACTACAACTAAGTCTTGTTCTCTTAGTGCCTATGACCGATTCTTGCATGCCCTTTCTCTTCAAACCCGATTCTCCCTCGAGTTCCTTCACTCGATTTTCAAGTTCTTGGATGTAATTGGCCGCGTCTTCTAATACAGTTGCCTTGTCCATCTATCACCAAAATGTTAACAACTATAACTGATCAATAAATTATTTTACCAAATTCGTTTAACGAATATAGAGTCTTGAGCCGGTTATTCTAAACTGCTTATTTGATTATTTCTTAATTAATGAAAATAGTTTAAACTAGTAATTAGTAATTACTTAATTAGGTACCCTTTAAGTTTATAAATTTTTACCAAAGGGCCTTTGACATAGCAGTATCAAAACTCGTCAACCTTGACTATAAGTTCGAGTCCTATGATGAATTATTTGTAATTGGGTGTCTGAGTTTAATTTGTCGTTCTGAATAGAAGTTTACAAAATTCTAGCTTTATGCTAAGAAACACAAGCTATTAGTACCTTTTTAAGATCAGGAAGAAGGGACGACAAAGAAACAAACCGCTGAGCTAACTTTTCTCTTCGTTTTCTCTCGGCCAACACATGATCTTGAACTTGATTCGGACTCCTAATCACGGTTGGAACCCTTTTGCCTCCAGATTCATTGCAACCATATGAATCACCAAAAGAAAGGATCTCATCTTTAGGCTTTATATCACCAAATGATATAGTGAAAGTGTTCGGAGTAGTTTCAGGCACTAGTTTTGTTTTTTCTGGTGTTAGTTCCTTATTACTAGGGTTCTCCTTTTTGTAATGAAACGGCTGATTGATGTCGACTTGTTCATCTTCACGCGTATGAGTTTGATATGATTGATCGATAAAAGAAGGGTTTTCTGTGTAGCTTTCAGATGAAAATGAATCAACACTGAAGTCCTCCATTAGATGTTGATGATGATAAGGTCTATTCATCTGATGATATTGATTCATGAACCCTTGATCTTGCATTTCCTAAAATATAGATCCAACAAACAATTAGGTAATTAAAGATACAAATCAATACTTTAATTTAATAAATTAATAAACTAATCATCTACAACTATAAGTTAAACTTACCAATTCTGGTAGCCAAGGTTCCATAGATTTAATTTGGAATTTTGGTTCCAATTCAGACTGCAAGTACAAACAAACTTTTCATAAGATGAACATATATACATACACTTTTTTCATAACTACCAAAAAGTTAATTGTAACCGTTCCATACGATTTCATTAGTATACAATTATGTTGTTCATAAACATGTTTCACATGAACATTCCAAAATATATAAAACTTATTTAAAGAGCATAATTAGCTAGCATCTTTTAATTTGTTTTTTTTATAAAGGATTACCCGGTGCAGCACTTTTGGAAATAATGAAAGAATTGAAACAACGAATCAAGATTAGGGTTTATAATGATAACTAACTTGTAATTAAGTTCAAGTTTGAAACGAAAACGAAGAGCTACCAAATAAGATTAGGGTTTATAATGGTTAATTATTTGGTGCAATAATAAATCAAGAAATGAATTGCCTTGAATTATAAATGAGAGAGTATATATGGTGAAATTGCCAACTAAATTGTCGGGTTGAGGTACTTTTGAGAAAGAAAGACTACTTTTTATATAACGATCAGCTTTTTGTAGGAATATTATTATTATTATTTATTTATATTTATTGTTTTACGGAAAAACGAAATATAGTAAAACAAAGGCATAATGACCACAGAGACTAACTAGTAGAAGAATTTGTAGTTAACTGATAGCGATTTGAATACCTTAATTTACACACGTGCTTATAACGTAATTAGATCTCAAATCGATTTTCTATATCTGTTATCTAACTATATTTTTTTTTATCTTTACATCAGTTTGGGATCACCCATGAGGACTTAACCACCCACGCGTTCATCTCTCGTAATTGCATAACACGCCCCAACTACTGTCCTGAAGGAAACCCGGACCAATCCGAGGGCATAACCGGTAAAAACCCCCCTCCCCGCTGCCCCCGCACGAAGCGAAAGGCGACCTGGGTGGATAATTCAGGTCAAGGGATAACATTGAGTGCAATGTTGCACCCCAGCGGAGCCGAACTCCTGACTTTTCGCTAAGAGAGACAGACCACTACCAACTAAGTTGCAACTCAATGTTTGTTATCTAACTCTATAGTTCATGTCTGATGGATATATGGGTAGTTATGTAATAACGAATCAAGACATTAGTTCAAAATGTACCCTAAGTCTCGAAAAATCGTAACCAAATCGGTTCTGGTACATAAAATCGGTACCGATAAAGATTTGGTTTCGGTTCTTGATTTTGGGAATTTTCGTTTTGGGTATTTCCATATTGGTTCCAGTAACCGATTCAAGAACCGATTTATGGAATATCTAAATCTCCGTTTGGTATAAGGTAAAAGTATTACTATAATAATTATTCATATATAACATTTGTTCTATTTTCAATTTGTTGGTCCCTTGAATAACAACGGGAGTATTGTAGGGGGGGGGGGGTGAATACAATTTCTTTTAATTAACTAACCAATTAAACACAGTTTAGTATTCAAGCATGTAATGTAAGTAGAGTCAAATCTAATTTTTCAACTGTTATTCTTTATTGATTAAATCACAAAGAATTAAAACTATTCTTGGCGAAATGATAGTTGGTTGATACAGATTTACCTATGTATAGCTATGAGGATAAACTTAAAGCTATTACACGTTTTGAACTCTAAATAACAAAACCCACACCACTAGTTGTTACAATAGTGGATACAACAATTTATAGTAGTCCTATTAACCGTGTAATGGTTCTATTGTCCACTGGTACATATGATGTCTGTACTTGTGGAGACAACTGCATCAGAGAGCGTGCTCTCGTCTTTCCTCTTTGGTAGCTATTTGCAGGAACACCCCAATTCGGTTTGGCACCACTATTTGTTTAAACAAATAGAATGTTGTGTTCCCTAGGCATTGACAAAGTATTGCACATGTCCTCACATGCGTTAAACTTCTGCATTCCCACGTAGTCTTGTAAGGACTTGTCAGTCGCCGACGCGTGTCCTTTCCTGTTCAACTTTGTCTTTGACTTCTGTTGAATAGTACAATTGATGTAGACCACTCAAGAAACCACCATGCTTATAATAGAGCATGTTTGTCTTGTGTTGTATGCTGCTTTCCAGGTTTACTGGTTCTTCTTATGCTGAGTCACTTGATATTCTTGAATTGCTGAGTACTCATCCTGTGCTGATTCGAAGAATACACTCTACCTTGTGCTGGTAGACTAGGCAGCATACTGAACACTTGACACAGCAATATTTGTTGTCTGTACATAAACAAACTTGTGCTGGCTGCACATAACATTTTAGTGTAAATAAATTACAGTTTTGTCATAATTAAATCCTTAATTATTTTGGGGACTCAACAATCTCCCCCTATTTGATAATGACAAAACTTATGGCATTTTAGAGAAAAACACTAAAGCCAGTACTAAGGGACCTAATGAAAAATAGGCAGTAAAATTGTCCCTTTTAAGTTTGTTTTAGGGATCTTTTGCTGAGTTATCTATATCTTATAACTTGATATGATTTTGAAGATTAACTCATTTCATCTTCATTACAACAGAGTATATACAGTAATTACAAAACATCATAATGAAAAATGAAGTATCAAAAGATACAATTTAAGCACCAGAAGGCTATCTGTCTTTATCTTTATCCTTTTTTATATCATCACCAGATAGCTCTTCTTCTTTCACTTTTAAGGCAGCCCAGGCTTCAGGAAACAAGTAAGGCAGCTCAGCAGGGTCATAAACTGGAACATGAGGAGGTAAAATGATAGGATCTCTTCTGTGTGGGCCTTCACCAGTAGATTTCTTTCTTTTAGGCTTTTGAGAAAGAGCTTCCTCTACGTTTACTACTGGTGCATTTCCAAATTTTGTTGCTTTGTTGAAGAGCTCTTGGAGTTCTGGCTTCAATGTCTTTTTAATACCACTTTCAGCTTTACCAATGAAGTACTCCAATATCCCCATCCATTCACTGAATCCAAAGGTTCTCAAATCAGTGTAGTCTACCCTCTCTTGAATGTTATCTTCCCTGCTGATACTGAAAGCTCTTTTTGTGCCTCTGTGCACTTTGATGATCTTGCTGGAATTTGATCTACTGGTCAGTACATCACCATACTTGCTCCTATAATAATGATCAGATAGCTCAATTGTTCGTTCAGTTTCTATAGGAGCAGTAGCAGGTGCTTTCTCAGCAGCTTCCTGTTCATCAAGAGTTTTATCTTGTTCTTTAACAATATCTTTGGCTAGCTTGAGGGACTCAGCCTCTTGCTTTCTATCAGCAGCTAATTTAGCTTCTACTTTCTGAAGCCTTACCCTTTCAGCATATTCAGCATCATCATCCTCCCTTCTTTGCCTTTCAACTTCTAAGCCCAAAAGATAATCATCGGCAGTAATATTCAGGGACTTTGCTGTTTCAATCATTTTTCTTCCCTCATCAGTTCTAAGGGCATCACGATACTGCCTTAGATCCATACCCAGTTGCCGAGCCTCATGAAATTGAGCTTTCTCTTCATCAGTATGTAGCCTTTGACCACTGTTATTTAGATACACGCTAATTTCAATGCCATAAGTTAAGGCAGTGATGTAGAATGGCTGATCAAGAGGATGATGCAGCAATCTAACTTGGCGTATCCTTTTAGAAATAGCTGCTTGTCTTTGCTCAAGCAATTCAGGTACAGTGATCTCCAGCCTGTTAGCCTCTCTTTCATCTGGATTCATCCTTAATAGATCTGGCTCACCACGGGCAACTGAATCATCTTCCCAAGTTGTGTATTTATCATGTGGTTTTGGGGAAGATGGAGGATACATGATTGATTCTAATATGCCTGAAGAACTCACTGAAAACTGATTAATATGTTCATCGTGTGTTCTGTTAAAATAAGCAAGAGTCCGGGAAGAGATAGGTGATTGAACGAATAAGTGATCTCCACTACCCCATACTGTGAAGTCAGCATGATTAACAGTATCATCATCTTGCTTAGCACCCAGCTCAGCCGCCTTAGCTGGGTCTTCAACACTTGTTTCACCTAGCAGCACACTACTGGCTGGGTCTTCTATCACAGCACTCCTTGCTGTGTCTTCAATACCAGCTAACTGATTAGTATCAGCTGGCACACCTGCCACAGTATCTTCATCAGCTGTCTCAAATAGGGGTCCTTTCCTTAGGGGCTGGTTGTCCCTAGGAGCAGATTTCACCCTTTGTCTATCGATTGGAATGGGTTCAGCTGATGGTTCTTGTGTTGATACTGGTTCTTATGGAGGAAGATAGGGAACAATAGCAAGATACTCCCCCTTAACATCATTAACATCAAGGTCTGTTATTTCTGCTGGCTGTTGTTGTGTAGCTGGCTGAGCAGAAGATGCTGGTCGAGAAGATGAGCTAGTTTCTAACATTGCATCTAGCCATTTCATGAACACGTCAGCTCTTACTCCTCCTGACCTATTAGATTACAGATAATCATTCATTTCTTCAGGGGTCATTCTTTTGATCCTGTCTGCTCGCTCAGCATACAGCTTTGCCCTTTTCTTGTCATACTTAATCATGAACTTAGCATTTCTTTTACGAGCATCTCATTTGTACTTTTTAATGCTGATTAGTTCATCATTAATATCAAACTTATTTGGGTCCAAGCTTCTTCTATGTTCAATTCTGTGTTGTTTACGAGTAACATAAGCCTCCCATTTGGCATTAAAGGCATCATTTAAATCTTGTCTTCTCTTCTGATGTCTCTCTAGTTTTCTTTTCATTTTCCTTTCAATCGTTTGAGAGACAACAAAAGATTCAGCAATAGCCAGCTTAAAAACATCATTGGGCTTACTGCCAAAACCAATATCATCCACTGATGTGGCAGACACACTGGGTTAAGATTCACTAGCTGCCTGTACACCAGCTTTAGTATGAGCGTTGCTGGATTTAGTGCTAGCACATTGATCAGTACCAGTACCATCATCATCACCATCTCTCCTTTGCTGTTTAGGAGCCTTTTCATGCTCATGCTTCCCCTCAGATTGTTTTCTCTTTTTGGACTTCTTTTTAGACTTCTTCTCCCCCTTCTTGTCATCAGCAAGGGTAGAAGGGTGATCAGGGGAAACATGTGCATCAAGGTCACTATCTAACTCAGGGACTGAAAATGCAAAGTTGTTCCAGTCAGCATCAGCAGGAGAAAGATGGGCACAAGGATCTACACCATATTGTCGGAGACACAGATTTAAAGCTCTACTTCATTTCTTGCAACACCCATGGATATTTGATTAACAGTGGCCCTAACATCTACTTGTAGGGTAGCCATTTGTTGCATAGTCTCCACCAATTGAAGATAAGCAGAGACAGGAACCATATTAGCCATTTGATGTTCCTGCGAATCCAACCTCTCTGTCAATACCCGATTCTCTTCATTAAGGAAAAGATTCCTTCGATTCGCAGCATCAAGATCAGTTTGAAGACGGGCACTATGATCAGCATATTCATTATGAGAGATGATTAGCCTTTTGAGATCCTCCTCTTCTTCAAATTGTTTGACAATACCTTTCACCGCTAGATCAGCAAAAGCACATACTTGTTTGAGCTGGTTTTCAATGGTAGAAGTGGTAACCTCCCCAGCTCTGCGTATGGCTTCAGTCATTCTATCAACAATAGCAGAGCGAATGGTGCTTTGTAGATCTGGTGTAACTTCGGCTAACGTCTTATAGACGGCCATAGTGGAGATGGCAGCCACCTCATCAGCATTAAAACTGCTGGTTGAGGGGCGATCATTAGCAGCTAACATAGAAGTACCTCCGTGAGGTGGTGGAGGTGGAAGGTCAGAATCTGACTCGCCACCATGATCACCATCATTTTTAACTTCACCCGAAGGTTTAGAACCACTGGTATTCTTATCAGCATCATCAGTTAGATCCACTGGTTTATCTTTGAAACCAGTCACATTATCATGAGTGACTGGTCCGTCCTTACCAGTACCTTTATTAGCATCATCTTCAGATGAAGAAGATGATGAGAAAGAAGCTGATGAATCAGAAGGTACTGGCGAATCAGGGACATTTTGCATAACACATTTACCAGTAGCAGGATCTATGATGAACTTGAGAGGCCTCCATGTACCAGGCCATGGAGAAGCAGCTGGAGCCATACCAAAGTAGTGATAGTATGGCTGCTCATTAACTTGATGTAGTGTGACCAACCTCTCATATATATCTTCTCTTGCTGGTCAATCCAACTGAGATAATAGCTCAGTCAGCTCCTCTTCTGGTAATTTGTTGTCTGAGACTATAGCACTTTGGGGATCAATAGTCAGCTGATCCACCAGCAAGGCAACTCTGGGAGTGATGGATTCTCCCCTATAGATGAAGTTAGGTACAACTTCATCAGGATCTGGTACCCGGCACACATATGATTTCTTCTCAGCAGAAGCAGTAGCCTGAGAAGAGTCAGTGGTGGCAGTAGCAGAGGTATCGGCATCCATAGTGGGTTCCGTAGAACCAGTGACATGTGTAGAATAGGCAGCATTTGCTGCGATAAGCTCATCAGTAAGCACCACGTCATCTTGGTCACTACCTGTGATAATCTCCTCAATAGAAGCAGTTGGAGAAGTAACAGTGGTAGTGCCAGAAATATCAACATCAAGAACCTCCTTAACAATATTACCAATGACCTTTTCAAGTGCAGGAGGAGGTTCCATTATCATCTCCTCAACCACTACAGAATCAGTGGTTGAAGCAGCAATACCAGAGACAGTAGGAGGAGTAGCAGAAATATCAGCAGTAGCTAACTCCTCATTATCAGTAAGAACAGTGGAACTAGTAACCACATTGTCTCTAGTAGAGCCAACAGCAGTAGAAGCAACAGTACCAGTAGCAATACCACAAGTAGACAAATCAGTAGCACCAACACCAGTAGCAAAAACGGAGAGCTCATCAGTAGAAACAATAACATCCTTTTCATGCTCCCCCTCTGCCTGTTCATCTACCCTGCTAAGAACTGAAACAAAAGAACATTTTATGTTAACAACTGTAGAACCAAATAAATTTGACTCAACAATTGCATCTGTTGTTTGTCTCTGGGGACAGACTGGTGATTTAGTCAGCCCTTCGATTGAGAAAGAGTTAGGTGTCTGTAAGTACATCTGTGACTCTGCAGACTCATTGGAAACACATGTTGACCCAGATAGTGTAAGAGTTCTGGCTCGTAATAATGTAGGAGTGAGACTCTTAGCATGATCCAAGTAACATTTAGGCTGTGCAATGGCCTGAGCTGATTCGACACAATGAGGAACTAGCTCAAGACTGCTTTAGGGGTCAGTTATGTTCTCTGCTGGTTGTACTGTCAGCAGAGGATATTGCATTATGTTCATTTTAGAAAAATGTGGAAGTGCCTGGTTAGAAGAGTATGGGTTGTTACTCTTCTTAACGCTAGTTTTAAAATCAGTCAGCTTGGGAGTAAAGTTTGTGCCTTTAACTCCACTTTCATTTTTCAAGTCAGCAGTTAAAAGATTTTTAATTAAGTTAGAGATTTCTGCTGTTTGGTCTAGAGACGCACCAGGTTCCATAGTAGCTTTCTTTGCAGAAGCAGCAGTTGAGACTGGGGCAATCCTTCCTGTGGTTTGCTTGGAGCCAGCTTTAGCTCGTTTGGATTTGCCTGTTACCAAGAAATAGTTAAGCAACGGCTTTCAATACTAGAAGTGGGTAGTCAGTATATAAGACTAGGGCTGTTCTTTATGATCATAGAGCACTAGATTCTAATACAACTACTACTTTACCAGTATGTGAGACGGTGGCTGTACTAGTTGAGGTAGCTGGCTTCTTCCTTTTCACAGCTAGCTTTCGCTGAGGTCCCTCCCCCTCAGCTGGTGCAACACCAGAGGCAGTCGTTGGGTTTACTCTACCTCGAGCAGCAAGATACTCGAGGATGCCTGGTGTTAAACCAGTATATGGAGTAGCAGGAGCATCTTTTGGCATTCCCCCTTGTTTTGGAGGCAGGTCGAATGATTGATCAGCAATCTGCTGGTAAGCTTCACCCAGCTCATTTTCAAAAACAAGGCTCAAGAACCTTGGAAAGGGGATTAGATGTGTTCATTTGGGTGCAAGCACCATTTTCCTTAACCTGAGGTACATCTCAGCTGCGTAGTCAATGTTCCTGTTGAACAACAAACCATGACCAATTTTGAAAACTACCGGACTTTTGGCTGATGCACTGGGTCAGCAGTCCAAAGAAGTAATACCATTGTGGTGGCATGTTCTTCCTTAGTGGTGTATGAGTAATTGGACCAGCATATCCAATCATTTCCAGCACTTCCCTCCTGAAATCATCACTCATTGGTGAATTAACAAATGGACCACCAGGTAATTGAAGAGCACGACGGTGGCATCAATAGTGATCGAGCAATGTAGGGTTTCAGTTACCATGCCACAAATACATGGAGCATCCTGTTGAGTGGTGGCCATGGTGGCAGTATACCAGAATCTTGCTAAACAGGCCGGATAGAGACGGGAAGGAACTCCGGTGATGGATCTCGCCAAGGGGCAACGCCTGATGTAGTCGATCAAAGCCTCATAGCCAATGTTGGCTTTAGACTTGGGAATTGAAAGAGCGTGTGTTGCATTGCCTCTCGATAGGCGAATCAATGCTTGATCTGGTGCATTAGCAGCCTTGATCAGATTGGGGTGAAGATTGAACAGTGGACCCTGTACAACTTGTTCCTAAATGACCGGTGGAGGGTGTTGTTCCGGTTATTGTGGTTCCACCGCTTGTTGTTGCTGTTGTTATTCCTCTGGCTGATTCTCAGCAGGTGGTGATTGGTGTTGTTGTTCTGCCATTGAAGAAATGTTGAAGATGAATGCATGAAATTTTTGAAGATTTGGGATTTGTAGAGAGAAGAGTGTGTATTTGAAAGGTAAATCAAAGAGTTAATAATCAAAGGTTATTATGTGGAATTGATCACCTTATTTAACCTTTTGGATTGGTGGAAAAAGTGCAAGAGAAAGAAAATGGCAACTGTTATCTACAGGCGCGTGGGCAGATGTGACAGACTGGCACGTTTTCGAGGGGACACAGACTGTTGACATGACGTTTAATTGGCTTGAGCACTCATACCTCCCATTAAACATTAAATGCAGCAGTTTTAAATTCAATTTGAAGTTAAAAACCATAAGATAAATTTGGTATTAAATACAAAAATTCTTTGTGACATTTATTATGTAATGAATTTAATTTTAAATCATTGGGAGTAAATGAGTTTCAGATTTAAGGTATCATTAAGTATTGTGAGCTATTTATTATTTCGTTTTGAACATTGAATAACCATGATATAAAAGACCTTGTTGTACTGACTGTTTGACATGTAGGCAGTAAGTGAAAGAAATTTGTACTTACTGGTTTGCCCTACATGTTGTAGAGCCAGCACACCAACAAAATTGCCTTTTATTTTAAAGTTCAAGCATACCCAGCTCAGAGATGAGATAGTTAAAACGTTTCTCATCTAAGGGCTTTGTGAAAAGATCTGCTAACTGCTGGTCTGTTGAAATAAAATGTAGCTCCACATCTCCTTTTTGAACATGATCTCTTATGAAATGATATCGAACGTCAATGTTCTTAGTTCTTGAATGCATCACAGGATTGTTGGTAATAGCAATAGCACTTGTGTTGTCACAGTAGATTGGAGTTTTTGTAACATGAACACCATAGTCCTTCAGCTGGCTTTGCATCCATAGTACTTGAGCAGTATAACTACCAGCAGAAACATATTATGCCTCAGTTGTAGATGTAGACACAGTATTTTACTTTTTGCTCGTCCAGCTGACTAGCCTACCACCCAGTAACTGGCAACCACCAGTAGTACTTTTCCTGTCTATTTTACACCCTGCAAAGTCAGCATCTGGATACCCAATTAGCTCAAAATCCTGGTCTTTGGGATACCAAAGACCACTTTTAGCAGTACCTTTCAGATACCTAAATATCCTTTTTACTGCTAGTAAGTGTGACTCTTTAGGATTAGCTTGATATCTGGCACAGAGACATGTAGCAAACATAATATCTGGTCTGCTAGCTGTAAGATAAAGAGGGATCTAATCATACCTCTATATTCAGTGATATTGACTGGTTCACCATTAGGATCAGCATCTATTTTAATAGATGCTGCCATTGGGGTCCCTATATCTTTTAAACAGGTCAGACCAAATTTTTTTAACATATCTTTGATATATTTATCTTAACTTATAAAAATTCCATCATCAAGTTGTTTAATTTGCAATCTTAAAAAGTATTATAAATCTCTTTGAAAGCTCATTTCATATGTCTTTGACATAAGTTTTGAAAAATCTTAACAATGTTTCTCATTTTTAGATCCATAAATAATATCATCCACATATATCTGTACCAGCAAGAGATCACCATCTATCTCTTTTGAGAACAGAGTGGTATCATTTTTTCCAACTCTAAAACCTATACCAGTGAGATACACATGAAGTGTCTCATACCATGCTCTTGGTGCCTGTTTGAGGCCATAAAGAGCTTTGTCTAGCTTGTAGACATGGTCTGAATATTTACTGCTTACAAAACCAGGAGGCTGTTTGACATAAACTTCTTCTTGCAGCTTCCCATTTAGAAATGCAGATTTAACATCCATCTGGAATACCCTAAAGTTCATCTTAGCAGCATATGCCAATAACAGTCTGATAGCTTCCATCCTAGCCACTGGAGCATATGTCTCTCCATAATCCAATCCTTCTTCCTGTTTGAAATCCTGAGCTACCAATCTAGCTTTGTTTCTGATTACAATCCCATCTTCATCCATCTTGTTCTTGAAAACCCATTTGGTACCAATGATCTTCTTAGTTTCATCATCAGGTTTAGGTACCAATGTCCAAACCTTATTCCTATCAAACTTGAAGATCTCTTCTTGCATAGCTCCTGCCCATCTTGGATCTTTGATAGCTTCATCAGGACATGTAGGTTCAATGGTAGATATAAAGTTTACATGCATACAAAAGTTAATGGTTGCATGTCTTCTTGTTTTAACACCACTTGCCAGATTACCAATAACTTGTTCAATTAGATACTCCTTTGTCCATCTAGTGTTATGAACAAGTGAGCTTGTTATGGAACACACAACATCTTGATCGTCAGTTGGCTCAGAGGAATGAGCAGCAGTGGGAGACAGCTATTCATTATGATTGTAACCAGTATCAGCTTGAGATCCTTTAGAACCAGTAGACCTATGCTCCAATTGAAAAACTTCAGTAGAGCCTGTAGGTCCACATGGTTTAGACACAGATGGAACAGAGTGTTCCATCTCATCATCAGAGAACCCAGCAACATATATTGGTGAGGGATTTGCTGCTGGTTCTTCATCATCATCAAGAGCTTGCTGAGTTAGCTCTTCAAACAATAACTCCTCATCTTCTTGACCAGAAGATGAAGTAGGGGCAGTTTCATCAAATGTAACATTAATGGATTCTTCAAAACAGCCCCTTCTTTTATTGAAAACCCTGTATGCCTTTGACATGTTGGAATATCCTAAAAATATACCTTCATCAGCCTTAGCATAAAACTTTCCTAGCTGATCCCTATTGTTAAGAATGAAACAGGGAGTGCCAAATACATGAAGAAATGAAATTGAGGGTCTTCTGCCTTTGAGAACTTCATAAGCAGTTTTCTGATGTCTTTTCACTATTAAAGATCTATTCTGGGTAAAACATGCAGTGTTCACAGCTTCTGCGCAATATGAATTTTTCAGCCCAGACTCAGCCAACATAGATCTTGCTGCTTCAATGAGAGTTCTGTTTCTTCTTTTAGCAACACCATTCTATTGAGGTGTTCTCACAGTAGAAAAGTTCAGTGAAATACCTTTGTTAGCACAAAATTCTTCCAATATTGCATTTCTGAATTCTGCACCATGATCACTTCTAAGCTCTTCACTAGTTGCCCATTCAGTAGCTCCATTCTTTTGATAAAATTGATAATTTCATCAGTAGTTTTACTCTTTTGCTTCAAAAAGAACACCCAAGTGTATCTGGAATATTCATCAACAATCACCAGTGTATACTTCTTTCCACTACAGCTGGCTATATTAACAGGACTAAAAAGATCCATATGAAGAAGGTAAAATGGTTTCTCAACAAATGAAATCTGCTTTGATTTGAATGAGGCATGGTGATGCTTCCCTTTTTCATATCCAGGACATAATCTGTCCTTCACATAAGACATTGTAGGTAGCCCAGACACCAAACTTTTGCTAGATATCTTATGAATATCTTTGAAGTTGAGATGTGAGAGTCTCTTGTGCCATAACCACTTGAGGTTGTCTGCTGCCTTTGAATAAAAGCAAGTATCAGTTGTTGTGACTGCTGTGTTCATGTCAATTTGATACATGTTCTCATGTCTTTTTGCTGTCAGCAGTGGCTTCCCTGTCTTATAAAAAATAGTGCCAATCTTCCTTCTAAACTGGACTATCTTACTTTTGCTTGTCAGTTGGCTTATGCTGAGTAGATTATGTTTAAGTCCAACGACATATGCTATATTTGAAAATGTAACATTCCCATTTGTTAAAGTACCAAAACCCTTTGTGTAACCCAACGAATTATCTCCATATGATACAACTGGACCATCCTTTTCTTGATATTCTATCAGCAGGGAGTTACATTCAGTCATATGTCTCGAATAACCACTATCGAGATACCAGATTTGCTTGTTTTAAATGCCCTACACAGTAGCTAAGAGATTAGTTCTTTTTGGGAACCCATCCAAGGATGGGTTATGGAAGGGTTATCTTTGATGATCTCTTCCTGTCTGCTAGTTTGCTTGAAGAGGCAGCAGCAGATGGGGTTAGGGTTAGAGTACACCGGTTGGCTAAGTGAAACTTGCTGCCACATTTGTAACATTTTCTCACATTCGGTATCGGTGACTGGTCATACACTTAGTAAATGGGTGCAGTAAGATCGGGTCTACTTTCAGATATGGCAGTTATGAGCTGGTCAAGCTTGACAGTCATTATCTCAGTGATAGATGACCCATCACTTGATTCCACAATTTGGTTCACTTTAGCTTTTCCCTTAAGGGCAGCTTTCCTTTTAGAACCAGTACCATAATCATGGTATAATGCTTTGCCTTTGTTCGACGAGTCAGTGTGGGAAGTTACTGACCCGTCAGCTGATGCTGGTCGATTCTTGTGAATCTTGATTGCTGCCTTTGACTTGCCAGCATTGCGTTTTGCTGGCTTGTCAGTAGCTATTGGTTTACCAGTACAATTTTCATCAGCTGGCTCAGCATTGGTGGAATTTGAACACGAAGGGGAATCAATTGATTTTAACTTTCTTTGATTGTTTTCAGTGATTTCCCTTTTAATGCGTCTTTCCTTTGGAGTCATATAGTAAATGCTTGAGGGATCAGTAGTTTCATCAATTGAAGTACTGTTTCCTTGGCTTTTACTTCATCCTCCAAAATTTCTTTCATGGACGGTGGTGGGGTCTCAGTAGGTTTGACAAACTTATTTGTTAAGACCTTTTTACCCTTAACTATCTTGGCAAAGGTATTTGGAAAGACAGCTTCAGCATCTGTTTCAAGAATGGGGTCCATGTAAGTAACTTCTGCGAGAGCAGCAACAGCAGCATAGTCACCAGCAAAGAAAGCTTCAACTTGGGCATGCACCTTCTCATTTACACACTTAGCTTTACGTTGAGAAGATGTACACCATGAAGCAACAATCTTATTGAGGTCGTTTAGCTGGTTCTTAACATCTGCTGCCTCAACGTGAAGAGACTTTCAAGCAAAATTTTGTTTTTCAAGTTTTGAAATTTCATCCTTCAAGATCTTAATTTCATCAGTTTTGCTTTTAAGTTTATCATTTAAAGATTTGTTATCATTTTTCAAAACTTCTTCACGTTTACTGCCTCTACATAAATCAACTCTTAGGTAGTCAAACATTTCAGCTTTTTCATCATCAGTATAAGTTCGAAAATTATCAACCTTATACAGCATTTCAGATTTCCATTGAGGTGAATCCTTTTTCCGATCAGCTTCCCTCATATCAGCCAAAAACATACTACCATTATCATCCTCATCAGACTCCTCGACCTCCTTAGCCATCAAACACAGCTTTTTACTAAAAGCATAACTAGCATCATCATCATCAGTATCACTGTCAGAAGATGAAGAAGAGCTGGTTTCATCCCAATCATGATGCTCAGCAATTAGAACCTTTTCTGGCTTCTTTCCCTTCTTATCAGCCTTTGCACTTTCCTTCATCTGAGCCTTCATGGCTTTGTACTTGTTCTTATACTTATCAGCTTTTGAGAAGGAGTTAGCATGTGATGTTGAAGGTTTCCTGGACATGCATTCAGCAGCAAAATGTCCAACCTTCCCACAATTGTAACACTCAGATTTAGGACCCTTGACTGATTTGCTGATATACCTAGCACTTGGTGAAAGGTATACAGGACGGGGGAATAATAAGAGGAGGAATTTTTGTTACTCTCATTAGAGAGTATTTAGGTGTAGATTGGGGATACGGGGGTCCATTGATGGTGGTTGAGGAACAAACTGATACTATAGGTTTGCAAGTTTATCAAGGTGCAAAGGTGTTAAAACGAAGACACAATATGCCAATACCATATCAGGTGCACCCATCCACAGGTAGAGAGGGGTTCAGATGAGGAGATGGAGGAAGCAGATGACATTAGGGATGTCATTAGGGATAGTTATACTGATGTCTTCCAGCGTATAGATAAGGTGGAAATGAGTAACGAGGCTAGGCATCTTCAGTATAAGCAGTGGAGAGCCGCGGATGTGTATGAACAATCCAGGCAACGCCAGCATGATAGATGGGTAGTTCATCAGCACCAGATCATGAGCCAGCTATCATATCAGGTACCACATAACTATATCCCGACTCGACCTGCATACTATCCATTACATCAGCCCGACATGCGTCCACCCTTTGACCTGTACGACCCCAACCAAGCCTATCAGGACACCTATCACCAACCATGGAACCCGAGCGATGATATGAACTGGAATCCATATCCAAATTGATAGTGTTCCATTGGTGATTTCTTATCTTTTATTATTTTTTATCTATTTATATTAAACATTTAACATTTTGATACTTTTATGTAATGTTTAACATTTTTATTATTTTGTACTAATATTTCATTTTTGTAATTTGAAAGTGGGATATTAAGTCCCATTTCAAAATACCATGCATGTGTATATTTGTATTGTATGTATTTTATTTCATGTACACAACAGGGTAAAACAGCGAACTTTCAAAGGCTGGCATTAAGTTCGGCAAAAGCAACTAATTTTGACGACAAGATGCAAAATAAATGTGATATAACAACTGAAGGAATGAACAAATGAAGTGCACTATTTATCATTCAAACAAACAACAATATGTTTGGAAACTTTGGTAAAATTTAATTATTTTTCTACGCTAATCACCCTCGATAATTTAAATTGTTACTGATTTCTTGCAAATGAGGGCATTGCAAGATCTTAAGTGTGGGAAGAGATTAAATTCTTTCGGTTTTAAAATTTTGACTTATACACTTGGTTTAATAGCCACTGTTAAACTTTACTAGTAAAGCAGTAGTTGTAATAGAATCTAGTGCTCTCTGATAATAAAGAACTGAAATGTCCCGTTCATATTGATTATAAATGTTCCATATTAATTGATTTCGTTGCGAGGTTTTGACCTCTATATGAGACGTTTTTCAAAGACTGCATTCATTTTTAAAACAACCATAACCTTTATTTTATCAATAGAGGTTTTAAAAACATTACCTAGATTATCAAATAATGATAATCTAAAATATACTGTTTACACACAACCATTACATAATGGTTTACAATAGAAATATATTACATCGACATATGTTTCTTGAATGTAATTTTTACACAATATCATACAAACATGGACTGCAAATCTTGTCCTTATTTTAGTATGCAACAACGGAAGCTCTTAATATTCACCTGAGAATAAACATGCTTTAAACGTCAACAAAAATGTTGGTGAGTTATAGGTTTAACCTATATATATCAAATCGTAACAATAGACCACAAGATTTCATATTTCAATACACATCCCATACATAGAGATAAAAATCATTCATATGGCGAATACCTGGTAACCGACATTAACAAGATGCATATATAAGAATATCCCCATCATTCCGGGACACCCTTCGGATATGATATAAATTTCGAAGTACTAAAGCATCCGGTACTTTGGATGAGGTTTGTTAGGCCCAATAGATCTATCTTTAGGATTCACGTCAATTAGGGTGTCTGTTCCCTAATTCTTAGATTACCAGACTTAATAAAAAGGGGCATATTCGATTTCAATAATTCAACCATAGAATGTAGTTTTACGTACTTGTGTCTATTTTGTAAATCATTTATAAAACCCGCATGTATTCTCATCCCAAAAATATTAGATTTTAAAAGTGGGACTATAACTCACTTTCACAGATATTTCCTTCCTCGGAAATAAGACTTGGCCACGGATCGATTCACGAACCTATACAAATATGTACATATATATCAAAGTACGATCAAAATATAATTACAACCATTTTTATTATGTTTTAAAGATTTGAGTGTATTAAGTCAGCTGTCCTCGTTAGTAACCTACAACTAGTTCTCCACAGTTAGATGTACAGAAATAAATCGATATATATTATCTTGAATCAATCCACGACCCAGTGTATACACGTCTCAGGCTAGATCACAACTCAAAGTATATATATTTTTGGAATCAACCTCAACCCTGTATAGCTAACTCCAACATTACTGCATATAGAGTGTCTATGGTTGTTCCAAATAATATATATACATGGGTCGATATGATATGTCAAAACATTTGAATACGTGTCTATGGTATCCCAAGATTACATAATATATTAGAATACATGTATAATACAATATAAGTTAGTTAGGATATGATTTGTATAGATTTGTTAAACATTTTCCATAGCTAAAAAGATCAAAAATATCCAATCTTGTTTTACTCATAACTTCTTCATTTTAAATCCGTTTTAAGTGAATCAAATTGCTATGGTTTCATATTGAACTCTAATTTAAGAATCCAAACAGAAAATGTATAGGTTTATAGTCGGAAATTTAAGTTACATGTCAATTACTAAAGAGATAGTCATTTCCGTCGAAAGAACGACATCTTGATGACCATTTTGAAAAACATACTTTCACTTTGAGTTTAACCAAGATTTTTGGATATAGTTTCATGTTCATATGAAAAATCATTTTCCCAGAAGAACAACTTTTAAATCAAAGTTTATCATAGTTTTTAATTATCCAAACCAAAACAGCCCCCGGTTTCACTACGACGGCGTATATCCGATTTTATGGTGTCCATCGTGTTTCCAGGTTTTAAATCATTAAGTTAGCATATCATATAGATATAGAACATGTGTTTAGTTGATTTTAAAAGTCAAGTTAGAAGGATTAACTTTTGTTTGCGAACAAGTTTAGAATTAACTAAACTATGTTCTAGTGATTACAAGTTTAGACCTTCGAATAAGATAGCTTTATATGTATGAATCGAATGATGTTATGAACATCATTAATACCTCAAATTTTCTGGATAAAACTATTGGAAATGAGAAAAATGGATCTAGCTTCAAAGGATCCTTGGATGGCTTGAAAGTTCTTGAAGCAGAATCATGACACGAAAACAGTTCAAGTAAGATTTTCACTCGAAATAAGATTGTTATAGTTGTAGAAATTGAATCAAAGTTTAAATATGAATATTACCTTGAATTAGAAAGATAACCTACTATAAATAATAAAGGTTCCTTGATCTTAGATGATTACTTGAAATGGATTAGAAAGCTTGGAAGTAAACTTGCAAACTTGGTAGTATTCTTGATTTTTATGAAACTATACTTATAGAATTTATAAAGAACACTTAGAACTTGAAGATGGAACTTGAGAGAGATCAATTAGATGAATAAAATTGAAGAATGAAAGTGTTTGTAGGTGTTTTTGGTCGTTGGTATATGGATTAGATATAAAGGATATTTAATTTTGTTTTCATGTAAATAAGTCATGAATGATTACTAATATTTTTGTAATTTTATGAGATATTTCAAGCTAGTTGCCAAATGATGGTTCCCACATGTGTTAGGTGACTCACATGGGCTGCTAAGAGCTGATCATTGGAGTGTATATACCAATAGTACATACATCTAAAAGCTGTGTATTGTACGAGTACGAATACGAGTGCATACTAGTAGAATTGTTGATGAAACTAAACGATGATGTAATTGTAAGAATTTTTGTTAAGTAGAAGTACTTTGATATGTGTCTTGAAGTCTTTCAAAAGTGTAAGAATACATATCAAAACACAACATGTATATACATTCTAATGGAGTCGTTAAGTCTTCGTTAGTCGTTACATGTAAGTGTTGTTTTGAAACCTTTAAGTTAACGATCTCAATTAATGTTGTTAACCCAATGTTTATTATATCAAATGAGATGTTAAATTATTATATCATCATGATATTATGATGTATGAATATCTCTTAATATGATATATACATTAAAATATCATTACAACGATAATCGTTACATATAAGTCTCGTTTCATAATTCTTGAGTTAGTAGTCTTGTTTTTACATATGTAGTTCATTGTTAACACACTTAATGATATATTTAAATATCATTTTATCATATTAAATATAGTGTATCAATATCTTAATATGATACATATGTATTTAGTAGACGTTATCATAACGATAATCGTTATATATATCATTTCGAGTTTCTTAACTTAGTAATCTCATTTCTTATGTATATCACACATTGTTAATATATTTAGTGAGATAATTATTCATCATAATCTTATGTCAAACATATATATATGTCCATATATACCACAACATGTAGTTTTTACAATTTTGTAACGTTCGTGAATCGCCGGTCAACTTGGGTGATCAATTGTCTATATGAAACTTATTTCATTTAATCAAGTCTTAACAAGTTTGATTGCTTTACACGTTGGAAACATTTAGTCATATAAATATCAATCTCAATTAATATATATAAACATGGAAAAGTTCGAGTCACTACAGTACCTACCCGTTAAATAAATTTCGTCCCAAAATTTTAAGCTGTTGAAGGTGTTGACGAATCTTCTGGAAATAGATGCGGGTATTTCTTCTTCATCTGATATTCACGCTCCCAGGTGAACTCGGGTCCTCTACGAGCATTCCATCGAACCTTAACAATCGGTATCTTGTTTTGCTTAAGTCTCTTAACCTCACGATCCATTATTTCGACGGGTTCTTCAATGAATTGAAGTTTTTCATTGATTTGGATTTCATCCAACGGAATAGTGAGATCTTCTTTAGCAAAACATTTCTTCAAATTCGAGACGTGGAAAGTGTTATGTACAGCCGCGAGTTGTTGAGGTAGCTCCAGTTGGTAAGCTACTGGTCTGACACGATCTATAATCTTGAATGGTCCAATGTACCTTGGATTTAGTTTCCCCCGTTTACCAAATCGAACAATGCCTTTCCAAGGTGAAACCTTAAGCATGACCATTTCTCCAATTTCGAACTCTATATCTTTTCTTTTACTGTCCACGTAGCTCTTTTGTCGACTCTGGACGATTTTCAATCGTTGTTGAATTTGGATGATTTTCTCGGTAGTTTCTTGTATTATCTACGGACCCGTAATCTGTCTATCCCCCACTTCATTCCAACAAATCAGAGACCTGCACTTTCTACCATAAAGTGCCTCAAACGGCGCCATCTCAATACTAAAATGATAACTGTTGTTGTAGGAAAATTCTGCTAACGGTAGGTGTCGATCCCAACTGTTTCCGAAATCAATAACACATGCTCGTAGCATGTCTTCAAGCGTTTGTATCGTCCTTTCACTCTGCCCATCAGTTTGTGGATGATAGGCAGTACTCATGTCTAGACGAGTCCCCAATGCTTGTTGCAACGTCTGCCAGAACCTTGAAACAAATCTACCATCCCTATCAGAGATAATAGAGACGGGTATTCCATGTCTGGAGACAACCTCCTTCAAATACAATCGCGCAAACTTCTCCATTTTGTCATCTTCTCTCATTGGCAGGAAGTGTGCTGACTTGGTGAGACGATCAACTATTACCCAAATATTATCATAACCACTTGCAGTCCTTGGCAATTTAGTAATGAAATCCATGGTAATGTTTTCCCATTTCCATTCCGGGATTTCAGGTTGTTGTAGTAGACCTGATGGTTTCTGATGTGCAGCTTTGACCTTAGAACACGTCAAACATTCTCCTACATATTTAGCAATATCGGCTTTCATACCCGGCCGCCATAAGTGTGATGACCCGGAAATTTCTGACCAAATTTAAACTTAATCTTTATATGATTAACATTTCCGACACGATAAGCAAAGTCTGTAAAACTGAATCTCAAATTTTTTTAACTACTTTTATATATTTAAATACCCTTCAGTTGTTTTCAACGATTCGCGAACAATTATATGTAAATAGATACATATATACTATAACTTGAAAAAGTAACAATGTATTAATTGTTTGATACCGTACATTAAACTTATTAGTTTAAATATCTATTTGAATATATATGATAAGTTGAAATATTTATTATTAAAATTGATTTATAAATAATTTCTAATGTGTATTTAAAAACTGATTTATGTATATTAAAAAGATATATACATATATATAATTTCAAGTTATTTAGTAAACGATAGTGATAGTGTTCCAAATGAACATATATTTAGTAGCAATATCGTTCCAATATGTAAAGTTTTTAAATGTAATTTCCTTATTTTTAGTTGTAATAGTTAAATAAATAAGTGCGAAGATGAAAGACGCAAATCGCTCGAAAATGAAGATTTAAAGACAAAAACGAAGATTTGAAAGACCAAAACGTCCAAAAAGCTCAAATGTACAAGATACAATTCAAAAGGTTCAATTTATTGATGAAGAACGTCTAAAAATGACAAGAGTACAAGTTACAAAACGCAAAGTACAAGATATAAAATTGTACGAAAGGACGTTCGAAAATCCGGAACCGGGGCATGAACCAACTTTCAGCGCTCGACGCAACGGTGTAAAAATTACGAGTCAACTATGCACAAGAATAAAATATAATATTTAAATAATTCATAATAAGAATAATATTAAATAATAAAAAGTTGTTAATTGAGCATAGTTCAGGGGTCGTAAATGAAAATTCAATTCCTATAAAAGGGATCTATGTAACGATGAATTGGGAAGACTTTCTCGATCATTTTTTCGATCATTTTCTTACTTTTCTATATCAAATATCAATATCTATATTTATAATTCTCTATCATAATGTTAATGTAATCAGATATAACAATAATCTTAATTTTAATTTTAAATTATGATAATAATAAGATTTATGATAGAGATCGTTTGAGTGTGTAAGTCGAAATTCTGTCCGTGTAACGCTACGCTATTTTTAATCATTGTAAGTTATGTTCAACCTTTTTACATTAATGTCTCGTAGCTAAGTCGTTATTATGCTTATTTAAAATGAAGTACTCATGATGTTGGGCTAATTACTAAAATTGGGTTATTGAACTTTGGACCATAATTAAGGTTTGGGCAAAAGACCGACACTTGTGGAAATTGGATTATTGACTATTAATAGATGGGGGGTATTGTCTAATTGAGTGACAACTCATTGGAGTCTGTCGAACCTATCTTCAAATTAATTAACCTAATAATTAATAATGATTATGGTTGTCCTATTTAGTAACGTTCATATGGAATCTGTTATAATCATTTAATTAATCAATTGGGTTGGGTAATTGATTATTCATTCTGATCAAGTGGATGAATTAATATTCATAAACTAATTAAAACAGGGGTGGATTACATACAGTGATAACTGGTGTAATTGTTGACAGAAGTGATAACTGCGTCACAGTTTAAATCCTTAATCAGTTGGAATATTTGACTTCGGGTATAAGGGTAATTTGACAAGGATACTTGCACTTTATATTTATGACCGATGAACTATTATGGACAAAAACCAGATAGACGTATCAAATAAACCAGGACAAAGGACAATTAACCCATGGTAATAAATTAAAATCAACACGTCAAACATCATGATTACGGAAGTTTAAATAAGCATAATTCTTTTATTGTATTTCTCCTCGTATCTTTATTTACTGTCATTTTATTACTCGCAATTTTATTTACTGTCATTTTATTTATTGTCATTATTTTACGCACTTTAATTATCGTCATTTATCTTTGCGCTTAAAATATAGAATCGACAAACCGGTCATTAAACGGTAAAACCCCCCTTTTATAATAATACTACTACTAGTACATATATATTTTTTTGTATTTTTTACAAATATTGTGTGTAAAAATATAGCGTTAAACTTCACTAGCTCCCTGTGGAACGAACCGGACTTACTAAAAACTACACTACTCTACGATTAGGTACACTGCCTATAAGTGTTGTAGCAAGGTTTAAGTATATCCCACTCGATAAATAAATAAAACTTGTGTAATATTTCGTCGCATTTTGTAGTAAAAATTAATACTATTTCGTACCCTCACGCAACATCATCAAGTTTTTGGCGCCGCTGCCGGGGAGTGCTAAAACGCTATATTTTTAATTATAATAATATTGAAATAAAATATAATAATATAATAATATTGAAATAGAATATAATAATATAATAATATTGAAATAGAATATAATAATATAATAATATTTAAGAATCAAAAATTTATACGTAAATTTTAAAAAAGTCGTATTTATTAAATACTTCAGGAGTATATTATGTAACTTATAATTAATAATTGCTATCATGTCGCTTTCATGTGAATAGTAAATTAATTAATTTATTTTCATTTACTATTCATGAATAGTAAATGAATTAAAAAAAAAAAAAAAAAAAGAATTTCAAAAAAAAAAAAAAAAAACGTTTTTAAAAAAAAAAAAAAATTCGTTTAAAAAAAAAAATTAATTAAAAAAAAAAAAATTTGTGTAAAAAAAAAAAATCATTTTTTTTTAAGAAAAAAAAAATTTCGTTTTTTAAAAAAAAAAAAAAAATTTTGTGTAAAAAAAAATTCGTTTTAAAAAAAAAATTGTAAAAAAAAATCGTTTTTTTTAAAAAAAAAAATTTAAAAAAAAAAAAGTTTTAAAAAAAAAAAATTTATATAAAAAAAAAAATTTTTTAAAAAAAAAAAAATTTAAAATCCTTAAAAAACGAAAAAAAAAAAAAAATTTTAAAAAAAAAAAAGTTTTTTTTTTAATTACCTTTAGATTTTTAGACTCTAGTTACAATTTTTAGTATTAAGTTTAGTTTTGCCATAGTTATTTTTATTTCTAGAATTTTTAGGTTTGCCGTAAAATCTCTTAAGTGCTTATTCCTTAGACTAAGATTTATGTGCTTTAGAATTTTGCGACGCCGTTTTTCGCGCTACTTTCTTATTTTTATTTTTCGACGCCTATTTTTCGACCTTTTATTTTTCGACCTTTTTCGACGCGCAATCTTTTTCTTTCTTATTTCTCGCTATTCTAGTTTTAGGATAAGATTTTTATTCTACTTCTTATCTAAATTTCTTAAAATTACGAAAATTTATTTTAAGTGGTTAAATTGATAGACATCAAAATTTTCTGGTTCGTAGTAATAGTTGGATTTGTACGTGGACCGGGTTATTGGAGCCAAACAGTACTCAATTATATTGAGACCAAACGAATCCTGCCCCTCTGCTGCATCTTTTGGCTATTCGAAACGTGGGCAAAATCAGAAAAGTCTATTGATTGGATAACTTATTATAATTTTTCTTTCCTTTTAAAAACTAATAGGATATTCAGTGAATGCACCGAGCAAGACGTTCACCACCTTTTGTACGTTCGCCACCTGTAACTAGATCAAGACATTTAGCAAATATAACCGCCGTTGATTTTTCTTTAGAATCATCATCTAGTCGACCAAGAACTCCAACTCAAATTTCCGATAATCCATCTTTTGAACCCGACCTCACAATTGAGAATCCGGAGAATATTCAGGGACAATTCCAAGATCCAGAACCACTAATCATTCCTCCTGAACCACAAACCATTAAATCAGAATCTTCTAGTGATTCGTATTCAACAAATTCAATTATGGAAAATCTGGAACCTCTAAGTATGGAAGATCGAATGAGAGCCACACGCACGGGCCAAGGTCACGCCATTATTAAGCCAGACATTAATGCGCCAGATTATGAAATCAAAGGACAAATCCTACACATGGTAACTAATCAGTGCCAATATAGTGGTGCACCGAATGAAGATCCTAACGAACACCTTCGTACGTTTAAAAGAATTTGTACACTATTCAAAATCCGAGAAGTGGAAGATGAGCAGATCTATCTCATGTTGTTTCCCTGAACTTTAAAGGGAGAAGCCAAAGATTGGTTAGAATCGTTACCTGAAGGGGCGATTGACACATGGGATGTTTTAGTTGAAAAATTTCTTAAACAATTCTTTCCGGCATCTAAAGCCGTGAGACTTCAAGGAGAAATTGTTACGTTCGCGCAAAAGCCAAATGAAACATTATATGAGGCGTGGACAAGATTCGGAAGGATGTTGAGAGGATGTCCTCAACACGGTTTAGACACTTATCAAATAGTACAAATATTCTACCAAGGTGTCAACGTTGCTACACGAAAAGACATCGACATAACAGCTGGTGGTTCCATTATGAAGAAAACCGCAACTGAAGCTTACAAAATCATTGATAACACAGCATCCCACTCACATGAGTGGCACCAAGAAAAAGATATCGTTAGATCATCTAAAGCGGCTAGAGCCGATTCTAGCCATAACTTTGATTCTGTTTCCGCAAAAATAGATGCTTTCGAAAGACGAATGGAAAAGATGAATAAAGATATTCACGCAATACGAATCAGTTGTGAGCAATGCGGTGGACCACACTTATTGAAAGATTGTTACATTGAACCAACGATGGAACAACGAGAGAATGTTTCCTATATGAACCAAAGGCCGGAAAATGATTACCAGAATAATTATCAACCGCCAAGGCCAAACTTTAATCGAAATCAATACATTCTTTACAATCCAAAAGGACCCGACAATAACTCGTACAACCAACAAGGTCCGAATAACCAACCGACTCAAAACAACACTTTCAATCAACAAAGACCTAGCTTGTATAAACCACAACAACAAACCGAAGAGAAAAAGTCAAATATGGAAGACGTGGTATTCAAGCTAGTTGAATCTCAAACACAATTTATTGAAACTCAAACCCAAACGAACGAGAGATTTGATCAGTCATTAAGAACTCAACAAGCTTCCATTTTGAATCTAGAAAAACACGTAGGTACTCTTGCTAGCATGATGAGTGAGAGGGAACAAGGAAAGCTACCGAGTAATACTGAAGTAAATCCTCGGAAAGAGAATGTTAATATGGTGTCAACAAATTCTGAAAAACCAGCTCCAGAAGATGGGAAGGTTTTAGATGTGAGTAACAATGAAGAAGTTACACCACCACCACCACCCGAGTATGTAAAGCCAGTGGTGACACCATACAAACCACCCATCCCGTTTCCAAGAAAAGGAGTTGAGTATGAGCAAGTAATAAGTAATAAAGATTGTGATACTTCTGGAAAGAAGAAGAAGAAAAAGAATAAGAAAGTACAAGAAACAAAAGCCGTAGAAGTAAACCCGGTGAATACAGTTCCACCAAAACCTCCACCTAGGGTAGGTGATCCGGGTGAATTTATTGTTCCTTGTCTACTTAGTGATTGTGTCATGTATGATGCACTAGCAGATTTAGGTGCAAGTGTGAGTGTTATGCCTCTTTCCTTATATAAGAGATTAGGTGTAGGTGAGTTAACTCCAACGGATATGAGTGTTCGACTCTTTGATCAAACCATTAAGCACCCAGTTGGAATTGCTGACAACCTACCCGTTCAAGTAGGCAATTTAACCTTTCTAGTCGAATTCATTGTCATTGACATAGAAGAGGACCCAAACATTCCTCTAATTTTAGGTCGACCATTCTTTGCGTCCACCGGGGCGTTATTTGATGTAGGAAATGGAAGAATGACACTTAAAAGTGGTGACAAATCGATCACCTTTATGATTCGAAAGTCTAAATCTCCACCAACCAAAACCGTTGAACCAATAAAAACGATTGGTAATAACCATGTTGTTTTACCAACTCCAACGGCAGTGCTTAGCAATAATGAAACGCCTAAGTGTGGGAAAAATGAAGTAACACCTAATGATAACCCAATAACAAAGGACCCCGTTGTTGATACGAAATTAGATGACCCCGTTATTAACAGTTCAATGAAGAAACTTTTTAAACGGGCTATTGATGCTAGAAGTAAGGGGAACTTTAAGTTATGTAACCGGTTAGTATCCAATCTGTCGCCTAAAGAAAAGGCGAAACTAGTTGAATTATGGGATATTACGGAAGAAGCCGGGCACTGGCTTAAAGAAAAAGTCACAGATAGGCAAGTTGATTATGGACCAAAAGAAATTGACGATGAAGTTAATCACAATTTCGACACCACAGCTACCTAAGTGTGGGGAGATTCAAATGTTCTAAGAAAATGTTATCTAGAGTTAGTTGTTCTGTTCTCGTGTAGTTCCGAGAATGGAATCCGATTGGTCTTTTCCGCTAGCAGACACTAAAGAACTAGTTTTCTCCCCCCATTCTGATTTTTTTTTTATTTTGTAGGTTTTATATGAAATTAATATGCTTTTTAAATTTAAGTTTTGTGTGAATTTAAAAACAAAATTTACTTTATTTCATTAAGTTAAAAAAATAATTTCTAAAATTCGTCGTGAGTTGAAGATTAGGTCGTTGAACCGAAATTGCTTTACCCGAGGGCGGGGTGACAAATTTTGTTATCATTTAATTTTATTGATCTAAAGTATGCAAAAAAAAAAAAAAAATATTATATTAATTTTTGAACGTCGGGGTTATATACCAAACTTCAAAAATATGTATATATGTTTGTATTTTATGTTATGTACACAACAGGGTAAAACAACGCACTTTCAAAGACTGTCATTAAGTTCAGCAAAAGGTACTAATTATGACGACAAGAAGCAAAATATCAAATGTGAGATAACAACAAGATGTTTGCAAACTGGGTATTTTTAATCATTTCTCTACGCTAATCACCCTCATGAATTTAAATTTTTACTGATTTCTTGCAAATGAGGGCATTGCAAGATCTCAAGTGTGGGGAAGGGTTATAAATTCTTTCGAGTTTACACTTGTTTTAATTGCCAAATTTTGTGAAAATTTGAAAAATTTTCAATTAAATGAACTCAAAATCATGTTTATACATATTTATGAACGATGAAAACTAGGTGATAATACCGAAATTATCGTTACCTCGAAAAGGACATAAATTGAGAAACAACTTAAAACGCTTGAATTCATTTAAAATGGAATAAAGGAGAATAAAAAGGCAAAGAAAGAAACTAAGTGTGGGGAGAATGTACCAAGTTATTCAATTAAAAACTATCTATCACATATTTTTGTACAAACAATTGAAAATACTTTTGTTTTGAACGATAATCAACTGTTTTATCCGATGAAAGAAAAGAAGAGATGGATCTACACGATGAATCAATTCCATCATTAAAAGGAAGTAAAGTCTTCCGAAAAAGACACGCGCTTCTTGAAATAGGTCATGAAGTTGTCGTCCAGACCAGCTGTAGGTTGACGAAAAATCTAGAAAAGTCATCACTAAAATCGGCTGGAAATCCACGGACCTCAGCATCAAACAGGGTCGCCAAGTGGTCAGATTTATCCTAACCATGAGAAGGATTTATCTCGTACAATGGGGAGGCACCGTGCAAATTAGCTTGATAAGACTAATGAATCAGATCCCCAGAAAAGGATAATCTCCTTAAAGATTAAAAATCAGCTTTTAAGACTGATAATACTCAATCCTAGAGATTGACCTTAAAGATTGAGAATTCAAACTCATGGAATTCGATGATATCTAAACTCGAGCATGAACGAGAAAATATTTTGATCAAAAATACAAACCGATTTGTTTTCTGAAAACCCATTTTCAATGCGTTCATTACCATTGAACGTAAAATCCTAGGAATTCACCTGGAATTCATTAGGTCACCTGAACCAAATCGGGTGTCAACCGTAAGAACGGTGGTCGCATAGCATGGTCGGAGACAGGACCTTGTGCCAGACCGAAAAATCATAGGATGATCTTAACTATCGCTCCTACCAAGGATAGTTCTAGCATCCGACACGTTAAAAGACCATAATCAAATGCATGTCACTGGACATTGCCTTAACAGTTTCTTGTTCATCGCTTTCCTTTACAACCGGACGGTAGTTTGCCGAAAGGTAATATACGGAACAAGTAAACTGGATGTGTGCTTTTCGATACCGGGATAGCAGTGAATTACACGAACCTAAATGTTTTTAGCCAAAATATTGATCCACAAATATATTTTGCAACACCAATGGTGGATCAAATCAGAAAACTTATCTAGGGTAAAAGCTAGATTGAATTTTCAAAAGATCAAATGTTTTCATAAAGATCCTATTTCCTAAAGGATCTAAATTTTTATAGTCATGTGGGACTGTAAACCGCCTTTCAAATGTGCACTTTGCTTTGGAAACCGAAAGTAAATCGGCTATTTGATTGCAAGTGTCGTTGACCTAAACCCAAGGCAACTGTGGATGACACACCCACCTTTAACCATCATTACTGTCATTGTTTATACCGCTATATCAAAATCACTGATGTACAAAATGTGATGAATAAAAAAGTGATTCATGTATGTTTTTATTTCAAGTTCTGTATTGCTTGAGGACAAGCAACGCTCAAGTGTGGGGATATTTGATAGTGTTCCAAATGAACATATATTTAGTAGCAATATCGTTCCAATATGTAAAGTTTTTAAATGTAATTTCCTTATTTTTAGTTGTAATAGTTAAATAAATAAGTGCGAAGATGAAAGACGCAAATCGCTCGAAAATGAAGATTTAAAGACAAAAACGAAGATTTGAAAGACCAAAACGTCCAAAAAGCTCAAATGTACAAGATACAATTCAAAAGGTTCAATTTATTGATGAAGAACGTCTAAAAATGACAAGAGTACAAGTTACAAAACGCAAAGTACAAGATATAAAATTGTACGAAAGGACGTTCGAAAATCCGGAACCGGGGCATGAACCAACTTTCAGCGCTCGACGCAACGGTGTAAAAATTACGAGTCAACTATGCACAAGAATAAAATATAATATTTAAATAATTCATAATAAGAATAATATTAAATAATAAAAAGTTGTTAATTGAGCATAGTTCAGGGGTCGTAAATGAAAATTCAATTCCTATAAAAGGGATCTATGTAACGATGAATTGGGAAGACTTTCTCGATCATTTTTTCGATCATTTTCTTACTTTTCTATATCAAATATCAATATCTATATTTATAATTCTCTATCATAATGTTAATGTAATCAGATATAACAATAATCTTAATTTTAATTTTAAATTATGATAATAATAAGATTTATGATAGAGATCGTTTGAGTGTGTAAGTCGAAATTCTGTCCGTGTAACGCTACGCTATTTTTAATCATTGTAAGTTATGTTCAACCTTTTTACATTAATGTCTCGTAGCTAAGTCGTTATTATGCTTATTTAAAATGAAGTACTCATGATGTTGGGCTAATTACTAAAATTGGGTTATTGAACTTTGGACCATAATTAAGGTTTGGGCAAAAGACCGACACTTGTGGAAATTGGATTATTGACTATTAATAGATGGGGGGTATTGTCTAATTGAGTGACAACTCATTGGAGTCTGTCGAACCTATCTTCAAATTAATTAACCTAATAATTAATAATGATTATGGTTGTCCTATTTAGTAACGTTCATATGGAATCTGTTATAATCATTTAATTAATCAATTGGGTTGGGTAATTGATTATTCATTCTGATCAAGTGGATGAATTAATATTCATAAACTAATTAAAACAGGGGTGGATTACATACAGTGATAACTGGTGTAATTGTTGACAGAAGTGATAACTGCGTCACAGTTTAAATCCTTAATCAGTTGGAATATTTGACTTCGGGTATAAGGGTAATTTGACAAGGATACTTGCACTTTATATTTATGACCGATGAACTATTATGGACAAAAACCAGATAGACGTATCAAATAAACCAGGACAAAGGACAATTAACCCATGGTAATAAATTAAAATCAACACGTCAAACATCATGATTACGGAAGTTTAAATAAGCATAATTCTTTTATTGTATTTCTCCTCGTATCTTTATTTACTGTCATTTTATTACTCGCAATTTTATTTACTGTCATTTTATTTATTGTCATTATTTTACGCACTTTAATTATCGTCATTTATCTTTGCGCTTAAAATATAGAATCGACAAACCGGTCATTAAACGGTAAAACCCCCCTTTTATAATAATACTACTACTAGTACATATATATTTTTTTGTATTTTTTACAAATATTGTGTGTAAAAATATAGCGTTAAACTTCACTAGCTCCCTGTGGAACGAACCGGACTTACTAAAAACTACACTACTCTACGATTAGGTACACTGCCTATAAGTGTTGTAGCAAGGTTTAAGTATATCCCACTCGATAAATAAATAAAACTTGTGTAATATTTCGTCGCATTTTGTAGTAAAAATTAATACTATTTCGTACCCTCACGCAACATCATCAGATAGTAACATTCGTTTATTGATTCGATTGATATTTAGATAAGTTAACTAAAGCGTTTAAGATGAACCAGTAAAACACTAATTTGCTACAGTATTTTCAAATTGCTACAGTACCCAAAATGCTACAGTGTTTTCGAAAATCACTATTTGCTACAGTAAAAATTGACTTTGCTATAATAACATTGCTACAGTAAAACACTATTTTAAAAAATATTTTAACAAATAGCGAGACAATGATCTATAGAAGTAAATGACCAAAACACTCAAATGTATAAGTTATACCTCGAGTGGTATAGTTTATGGATGATTTAAGACTATATTTTGACAAATGTACGATTCACGAAACTTAAAGTACAAGTTATCTCAGTATACGAAAGGACGTTCGAAAAACCGGAATCGGGATATAAGTCGAGTGACGACGTACGACTTATCGGAATGAAAATTACAAGTCAACTATGCACTTGAATATAATATATTATATATATAATTAATATAAATTATATAATATATATTATTTTTAAAATATGTCGACAAGCTTGATGATAAACAATATGTGAGCTGGAAGGGGAGGCCATGCGATCGCATGGCCACAGGCCTTCAAACCCATGCGATCGCATGGCAGTGTTTGTCATGCCACATCTATAAATTCCAGTGTTTTCACTCAATTTGAATCACACACATACACAAATATAGATATACTCCGTAATATTATTTATTATTTATTATTATTATTATTATTATTATTATTATTATTATTATTATTATTATTAATAAGATTATTATTAATCTTATTATTTTTTTTATTATTAGTGTTATTATTTTTGCGATACAAAAATAATAATGTACATAAAATATTACGACGGAGTGCTGTCCAAGTAATTTTCAAAACGAGTTTCCGAGCGAGCTAGAGCTAAGGAAAATATGGGTTATTGCCAAGGAAATTATGGGTAATGTTCGAGGGTATTTTGTGAATCAAACCTCGTGTTTATCATCTCCGATGCGTCTACGTGCTTTCCTGCAATATTGTATATCCATATTAAACTGTGAGTTTCATATGATCCCTTTTACTCTTTACATTTTTGGGCTGAGAATACATGCAACGTTTTAATAACTGTTTTACAATATTTATATTCGTGAGTTTCATTTGCTCCCTTTTTAATTGCTTTTGCAATATATATTTTTAGGCTGAGAATACATGCAATTTATTTTAAACGCAATGAATACAAGTACATACTAAATTCTACACCGAGTTTGAACCGAAAATCCCTTAGCTTTGGTAACTAGTAACTGCCTGTTATAAGAACTGGTGGGCGCGAGTAGTTATATATGGATCCATAGGGCTTGATATCCCCTTCCGAGCTAGAGCGCTAGCCTTTTAACGGACGTATGCTATTTGAGAAGCTTACACGTTGGTTTGCGTGTATTATTAAGATGATTATACAAAGGGTATAAATTATATATACGTTAAGTTTAGTTACCAGGGTGCTCAATTTCGTAGAATATTTTGATAAACGTTTCTGGATGAAACAACTGAAATCTTGTGATCCACCTTTATATACAGATTATACGAAACATTAAAACTATGAACTCACCAACCTTTGTGTTGACACTTGTTAGCATGTTTATTCTTAGGTTTCCTAGAAGTCTTCCGCTGTTTGCTTAGATGTTAGACAAGCTATGTGCATGGAGTCTTACATGACATATTTTTCAAGAAAACGTTGCATTCACCAAATCATCACCATGTATCTTATTTTGACTGCATTGTCAACGGAAGTACTGTTGTAAACTATTATTTATGGTGATTGTCTATATGTAGAAATCATCAGATGTCGAAAACCTTTGATTTAAATATTCATTTATGGTGTGCCTTTTCAAAAGAATGCAATGTTTACAAAACGTATCATATAGAGGTCAAATACCTCGCAATGAAATCAATGAATGACGTGTTCGTCCATAAGGATTTGGAGCGATCGTCACAATAAGTGTTTCTTGAGATCTTTATACATCTTCCCCGCTTCGGGATGTATTGAATATCTGGTTTTATGTGCTTCTTTAAGTACCATTTCTCTCACATCTCTAAACCTTGGTACCCAAATTTTATCAGCCCTATATCGGGTTCCGTCTTCCCGAATATTAAGATGTTTCTCTGATCCTTTGTGTATCTCATTCTTCAACTTTCCTTCTTTTACAACCCCCTGTTGCGCCTCCTTTATTTGAGTAGTAAGGTTAGTACGAATAATTATATTCATAACTTTTACCCGTATAGGTTCTCTGTTCTTTCTACTCAAAGCGTCGGCTACCACATTCGCCTTCCCCGGGTGGTATCGAATCTCAAAATCATAATCATTCAACAGTTCAATCCACCTGCATTGTCTCATATTCAGTTGCTTCTGATTAAATATGTGTTGGAGACTTTTGTGGTCGGTATATATAATACTTTTGACTCCATATAAATAATGCCTCCAAGTCTTTAATGCAAAAACAACAGCACCCAATTCCAAATCGTGAGTTGTATAATTTTGCTCGTGAATCTTCAATTGTCTAGACGCATAAGCAATCACCTTCGTTCGTTGCATTAATACACAACCGAGACCTTGCTTTGATGCGTCACAATAAATCACAAAATCATCATTCCCTTCAGACAATGACAATACAGGTGCCGTAGTTAGCTTTTTCTTCAATAACTGAAACGCCTTCTCTTGTTCATCCTTCCATTCAAATTTCTTCCCTTTATGCGTTAATGCAGTCAAGGGTTTTGCTATTTTGGAGAAATCTTGGATGAATCTTCTGTAGTAACCAGCCAATCCTAAAAATTGACGTATATGCTTCGGAGTTTTTGGGGTTTCCCACTTTTCAACGGTTTCGATCTTTGACGAGTCCACCTGGATACCTTCTTTGTTCACTATGTGACCGAGGAATTGAACTTCTTCCAACCAAAATGCACACTTTGAAAACTTAGCGTACAGTTTTTCTTTCCTCAATACTTCTAGCACTTTTCTCAAATGTTCTTCGTGCTCTTGATCATTCTTTGAGTAAATAAGTATGTCATCGATGAAAACAATGACAAACTTGTCAAGATATGGCCCACACACTCAGTTTATAAGGTCCATGAACACAGCTGGTGCATTAGTCAATCCAAACGGCGTAACCATAAACTCGTAATGACCATAACGCGTCCTAAAAGCAGTTTTTGGAATATCATCCTCTTTTACTCGCATTTGATGATATACAGAATGTAAATCGATTTTCGAATAAACTGACGAGCCTTGTAGTTGATCAAATAAGTCGTCAATTCTCGGCAGTGGATAACGGTTTTTGATGCTAAGTTTATTCAACTCTCTGTAGTCAATACACAACCTAAATGTACCATCCTTCTTCTTGACAAACAAAATAGGAGCTCCCCATGGTGATGTGCTTGGTCGAATAAAACTACGTTCTAATAGTTCTTGCAGTTGGCTTTGCAGTTCTTTCATCTCGCTGGGTGCGAGTCTGTAAGGAGCACGAGCTATTGGTGCAGCTCCTGGTACAAGATCTATTTGAAATTTAACAGATCGATGTGGAGGTAGTCCCGATAATTCTTTCAAAAATACATCGAGAAATTCTTTTGCGACGAGAACATTATTGATGCTCTTTTCTTCAGTTTGTACTTTCTCGACGTGTGCTAGAACAGCATAGCAACCTTTTCTTATTAGTTTTTGTGCCTTCAAATTACTAATAACATGTAGCTTCGTGTTGCCCTTTTCTCCGTACACCATTAAGGGTTCTCCTTCTTCTCGTACAATGCGAATTGCATTTTTGTAACATACGATCTCTGCTTTCATCTCCTTCAGCCAGTCCATGCCAACTATTACATCAAAACTCCCTAACTCTACTGGTATCAAATCAATCTTAAATATTTCGCTACCCAGTTTAATTTCTCGATTCCGGCATATATAATCTACTGAAATTAATTTACCGTTTGCTAATCCGAGTAAAAATTTACTATCCAACGGCGTCAATGGACAACTTAATTTAGCACAAAAATCTCTACTCATATAGCTTCTATCCGCACCCAAATCAAGTAAAACGTAAGCAGATTTATTGTCAATAAGAAACGTACCCGTAACAAGCTCCGGGTCTTCCTGTGCCTCTGCCGCATTAATATTGATGTAGCGACCCCGACAAATCGTCAAGTGACGGCGTCGACTACGTAGGTCCCATTACCTGGTCATAAGTCTTTAAAACAGACGTTTGACCCAAAATATGTCGCATCCATTCAAGTGTAAAGATTGTTTCAAAGTTTACAAAGATAATTGACCACAAGTTAAGTTACAACGTTAAGTACAAATGAAAACTATGCGACACAGTTTAAATAAGTTCAAAAGATGCTCCAAAATGCATGTATACTCGACATCCAAGCAAGTATCAAAAGAGTGCGGAAGCATGTATCACTAAGCATTCAAAACCTGAGAAAACATAGAAGAATCTGTCAACGAAAACGTTGGTGAAATCATAGGTTTAGTAAGTATTAAACGTTGTTTTTGAACCACAAGATTTTGTATTTCCATAACGTAGATTATCCAAATCATTTGCATTCCAAAAGTGTTGTTATACGCGAGCACTCAATTATCAAAACTTAACCAACGTTACCCCATCACACAGTGCTAGAACCCACACTAAAACACAAAAATATATTTCATCCGCATAACGGTAGCGAACCGTCCGAATGAGGGTTTGTTAAACCCGTATGGCCACACAATATAAGTTCTCGCTTACACCCTGCAAGTGTAACTAATGATAATCGAATTGAGGCATTTTTGTTCTAACTCGCACGTGGAATGTTTGTTTTCACACTTGTGTTCAAAACATAAAAGTAAGTAGTACAAGATGTAACAAAGTATATGTTTTCTCAGCCCACGATTTAAAAGTATAAAAGTTGTTGAAAAGGTGGGACTATGATCTCACCTTGAGCGCAAGAGTTAATAAAGTACTTCAACGAGTAAACGTGCAAAGAACAATGCTAGTATCGACCTAAACAATTAGGTTGTATCAATAACGATAGTCACGAAAGGTCAAAGTTGTTCAATTAGTCCTATGGCTCGTTACGACTCGATTATGTAGCATGTGAAATCAAATTGTCAAGTTTCATGCAAGGTACAAGTATATAAACAAGTTAGGAGGGTTGCATAATCATTTGGTTAAGTTTGACAAAAAGTCAAACTTTGGTCGGTCAAAGTCAACAAAAAGTCAACACGTTCGGGTCGGGTCCCGGACAAATTTTCTATGCTAATTATTCATATACAAGTATATTAAAACAAGTTTCATGTGAATCGGAGGTCGGTAACTAGTCAAACATTTCGCGTGAATTGGGACCAAGAGGTCAGAATCTGTCCAGCATAATCTGCGCGCCGCGCGGGTAAGGGGCGCGCCGCGCCACCACCTGTACAGACATTTTTCTGTTTTGCAAAACTATGCACGAGCCAAAATCAATTTTAACACAAAACTTGACCCGCAAACACTTATAATGCCTATCATATATCGTTGGAAAGGTATTTTGACGAGGAATACAACTAAGCACTTATGGTCCAACAATAACATCATTTACAATAGCCGAAATCTCATCAAGCGAACAATAAAAGTCCATTTCCTAAGTTTCAAGTTCATCAATTGCATTTTGAGTTTCGGGAAACCAATTCACACATATGATATGCCGTTTTGAAGGTAATGAAGCATACATTACTACTAAACACTAACAATTAACATTCCATGACATTCAAGCATCCAAAAATTCATGTCAAGAACTATCAAACCCTAGTCAAACATCTCAAAATCAATAATCATGTTTTTGAAGTTTTCTTAATCAACCTACACATCAATTTGAAGCTAATGATGCTAGTAACACATTTAATACATGAACTTTAACAATTAAACAACTTTTAATCATCCAAAATCAAAGATTAAGCAAGCAATTTTCATATTCAAGCTAGTTACACCAAAAACAACAAATCGAGCATACAAATTACATACACGACATCACAATGAGCCATAGACACTAACTAACACCATTTCAAGTCAAAAACACGAATTTAGAGAAATCTAGAGTTTTAGAAATGTTACCCAAACTTGATGATATTGGTATCAAAATGTAGAGGATGAAGAGAGGATCACGAAAATGTAATTTGTTTTGATGTTTGCTTCTCCAATCGGATTTAGATGATGATTTTATGTTTGAGGGTTTTGAGTTCAAAAATAGGAAGTAGAGAGAAAGAGGAGGATGAAGGTGGGAGGTGGAGATGAAATGAATGGATGTGGTAAGTGGGTTGACTAGTTGACCTAGTCAACTAGTTTGCCCATTTGGCAATCTCGGTCCCTCGAGTTTCAAAGCGGGTGCGGGAATTAACCCAACGAATATTTTAAAAACGTTCGAGTAACGGATGACTTTATAATTAGATAACGAGAATATTATGAACGTTAGTTAACGAAAGATACAAATTTGAATAACGAAAGATATTATATAAAAAAAAAGACGGTGTTAAAATAAATTAAACGGAAAATCACGGGATGTTACATTATCCACACCTCAAAAGAAATTTCGTCCCGAAATTTAGTTGGAAGTAATAGTCGATGTCTCTTACTCGAGACTTAGTGTAGTAACTCTACGAATGATTGAAGGTACTTTCTTGGACATTCCATGAATCCGGATAGTCGGGGTGATACGTTGTATTAGGGCTTGGTTTTACGATCCACAAGTTCAGCCGGTTTTTCCTATGAGGAGGAGTTTGTCATCAATAGTTGGTGCATCTAGAAGGATTGCACGTTCCTGTTCCGCAGGACACGTTTCTAAGTTTGTTACACGAAATGTAGGGTAAACAGAAACTTAATTGAGTCGGAAGTTCTAAACGATAGGAAGCGGTTCCAATACGCCCCAAGGTTTCAAAAGGTTCGATATTGCGGATATAGCCTTTCTCGATTTCCCAAAATGGATTACACCTTTCCAAGGTGCGGTTTCTCAATATTACGCGGTTACACACTGGGATTTGTGAGGTTTTCATCTAAGTTTGGTATGACTCTTTTGGGCGACTACGGGTCGTCTCGAGCCCTTCTCGGACTTGGATTATCTCAATTGTTGTTTCTTGGATGAGTTAAGATTCGGTGTTTTGTTTGCCACATGCTTTGGTCCAACGAATAGGGGTATGACATTAGCGGTCATATAGGGTTTCGGAAAGTGCGTGTGAACACACGAGTGGTAACTACTGTTGTAAGAGGGATCTACTAAAAGCGACCATGCAAGTTTGAAACATGTCTTTCGAAGACGTAAATCGTTCGTTTGTTCGGTTCGTCTGTTTGTGGGTGGTACGCGGTACTCATGTCTAAGCGGGTCTCCAAGGTTTCTTGTAAAACTAGAAGTGAAACGAGTATTTCGATACGGAATAATTGACAAAGATACACCGTGTTGGAATAGAATCTATTAAGATACGTTTGAACAAGTCAGTTAGGGTTCGAAAAATGTTCGTTAGGACTATTCACCCTCGTGGCGAATACTAATGTAATATGATGAATTTCTCTATCCATGGAGAAATGTTACAAGGAGTTTCTTTAAACGGAAATGCGAGCGATAAAGATAGGAGTGAAATGAGGACTTAGAATAGGATGAGCTTGCATCTCGAGGTTGCCATAACGTGCCTCTAGTTGTCAAAAGTTGAAGTCTGAAAGAGAAACGAGATAGTACACGTGGTTGTATAGTTCGGGGTTGAATAATAGTTGGCCGATTATCAGAAATACAAGGGCGTTAAGTCAAAGAAGAGTGAAGTATCGTTGGATTGTGTGTTATCTTAATTTCCAGTAATATCAGACGGTAACGGCGAAATAACAGAGGTATGTAGTGTGGTACGTGATGACAAGAATATTGATCGGATCCACAATTTAGTATTCGAATTCTTCGTGCAAAATAACGAATTTCCGTTTCGTTGATTTCGAGTCGAGGGAGTATGCCTTTCGGCGTTCAAGTAGAAATATTTCCATGTTTGAGTTCCATCTGTTGCTATACGATTTTTAACTAGAAATGTTGGTGTGAAGAATCACGCTCAAGGTGCGAACACGGAGAGGTTTAAAGTTTTCCTTAGCGAGTTAACGAGTTTAAAAGTCGTGTAACACGAGAAAAGTCAGAAATGAATCTTCGGTAATAACAGACGAGATCTAAGATTTTTACAAATACAAGTCCGAGTTGGTAGAGTTTCCTGATTACATGTGGCTTGATTTCGAGATTGATTGTAATGCCTTGACCATTAACATCATGGTCTAGAAAATTGGACTTCGTTCAACAGAAATTCTCACTCGGAGAATTTGGTATAGAGTTGCTCTTTTCTCAAAAGTTCGAGCGTAAGATGGTGATGTTGTTCGTTTTCCTTCTTTACTTAAATAAGTTAAGATGTCATCCATAAATACGATAACAGATTTGTCTAGATAAGTTGCATACGTGGTTTAGGAGGTTCATGAATACGGACGGAGTCCTAAATAAATCAAACGGTACTAAGAGAGATTTACAACTAACGTTGCGAGTTCAGAAAAATGGCTTAGGAGACATCGTCTCCCTTAACCCCCAATTGATGATAACCGGAACGGAGGTCGATTTGGAACATACGGGATTCGTGCAAATAATCATGAGGTCATGGATGCGAGGGAGAGGGTATCGGTTTCCAACCGAAAATTTCTTAGTTCACAATAATCTATACATAAATGTAGGGCAACAATTTCTCCTTAATGAATAGGTTTTGAGTTCCTTAGTTCTATTGGTGTCGAGTTCAATTTCTTAACGTATATCCTCCGATAATATTTATAGGCACACAATATTTTTCCATTGGTCGCTTAAATCGTCTAAGTAGTATCTGGGGGAAAGAGGTGGAATATAAAGAGCACGAGTCAAATCCTTGGTTATAAAACGTCTAACGGTACTCGAATCGAATAAGTATGAAATATACGATTTGTTGTGAAGAAACGTACCCGTGACTAGTCCATCATCGTCTCGGGCATCCTAGGTGTCGATGTTGTAAGTTCAACGGCGCGCGTTGGTTTTTGCTTTACTCTTTGGGCATTCATTCCTAAAATGACCCGATTGGCCACATTTGTAGCAAATACTCGGCTTTGGTGCGTCGGGCCCCTTTTGAGTGACGGGGACGGTACTTCCACAATACTTGGCAATATGACCACTACCTTGGCACCGATGGCAAATTAGCTTGCCACATTCACCAAAATGATGCTTGTGGCATTTGTTGCAAAAAGGTCGTGTCCCGGCATAACTTTTCTTGCCGACGGGGGTGAGAGGTTCCTTGGAAAAGTTGTTGTTGTAGTTACTCGATTGGGGGGCTTCCCATTTTCTTTTGTTGTCACCCGACTCATCCTCGGCTTTAGGTGCCGGCACTTCAATCTCGTCTACCGTTTCGATCAATTGACGGGCCATATTCAGGGCCTCTTGGTGATTACTGGGTTTGGATGACATTACTCCTTGTTTGATGCTCTTGGGAAGACCATCCATGTAAAGTTCAACCCTTAGAGGTTCGGGGGTCACGAGGTTTGGGCACATCAAGGATAGCTCAGAAAATCGTTGATTATATGCCTTTAGGTCATTCCCGACCGCTTTTAAAGTTCTTAGTTCATGTTCGAGCTTACGGGTCTCTTCGCGCGGGAAGTATTCGGTGATCATCTTTTTCTTTAAGTCGGCCCATGAGAGTGTGTGGGCTTCATCGATACCCACCGACAGCACATACGTATTCCACCATGTGAGAGCGATACCGGCAAAAGTGTGGGTGGAATATTTGACTTTGTCTTGGTCCCGACAACCGCTTATGCTAAAAACGGCTTCTGTTTGCTCAAACCATCGGGTGAGCACAACCGGTCCTCCGGTCCCATCGAAGGTGTGAGGTTTGCACCCCATGAAAGTTTTGTAGGAGCAACCCTCGTTTGAATTACCGGCTCCATGGTTGTTGTGGTTGTGGTTGTTATTGATGTCGGAGGAGATACTAGCCATAGCCGCACCTATGGCGGTGGCTATCATGCGTTGAAAAGCTTGTTCGGAAGTTTCATTACGTGGTCCGCGACGGGGAGGCATTGTTCCTTCAAGACACAAGAATATCGTTGATTAGTATTCTCAATAATACTAATCATGATAGGGAATGATGATGTAGAGAAAATTTTCCTTGACTCGCCTTAAATTCTTTATGTCATAATGTCGGAATGTCCATATGAATCACCGTAATATAATCCCGGAAATTATATTACCCTGATTCTCATGTGCCTTTAACATTACCTCATAAAGTCAAGGTGGCGCGTCAACAAAATTTATCAACGTAAGATCAAGATCGAATACGAGTTAGATATGATTGAAGAGTTCGAGTATAAATGCACAAATAGTCAAGTAATTCCTACTTCAGTCTATATGACGGTTGTAGTCTAGATTCACCTATGTACCCTATGACTCGGGGTGGACACAAATGAACTCTAAATCCCTACAACCAAGGCTCTGATACCACTTGTAGCGACCATGACAAATCGTCAAGTGACGGCGTCGACTACGTAGGTCCCATTACCTGGTCATAAGTCTTTAAAACAGACGTTTGACCCAAAATATGTCGCATCCATTCAAGTGTAAAGATTGTTTCAAAGTTTACAAAGATAATTGACCACAAGTTAAGTTACAACGTTAAGTACAAATGAAAACTATGCGACACAGTTTAAATAAGTTCAAAAGATGCTCCAAAATGCATGTATACTCGACATCCAAGCAAGTATCAAAAGAGTGCGGAAGCATGTATCACTAAGCATTCAAAACCTGAGAAAACATAGAAGAATCTGTCAACGAAAACGTTGGTGAAATCATAGGTTTAGTAAGTATTAAACGTTGTTTTTGAACCACAAGATTTTGTATTTCCATAACGTAGATTATCCAAATCATTTGCATTCCAAAAGTGTTGTTATACGCGAGCACTCAATTATCAAAACTTAACCAACGTTACCCCATCACACAGTGCTAGAACCCACACTAAAACACAAAAATATATTTCATCCGCATAACGGTAGCGAACCGTCCGAATGAGGGTTTGTTAAACCCGTATGGCCACACAATATAAGTTCTCGCTTACACCCTGCAAGTGTAACTAATGATAATCGAATTGAGGCATTTTTGTTCTAACTCGCACGTGGAATGTTTGTTTTCACACTTGTGTTCAAAACATAAAAGTAAGTAGTACAAGATGTAACAAAGTATATGTTTTCTCAGCCCACGATTTAAAAGTATAAAAGTTGTTGCAAAAGGTGGGACTATGATCTCACCTTGAGCGCAAGAGTTAATAAAGTACTTCAACGAGTAAACGTGCAAAGAACAATGCTAGTCTCGACCTAAACAATTAGGTTGTATCAATAACGATAGTCACGAAAGGTCAAAGTTGTTCAATTAGTCCTATGGCTCGTTACGACTCGATTATGTAGCATGTGAAATCAAATTGTCAAGTTTCATGCAAGGTACAAGTATATAAACAAGTTAGGAGGGTTGCATAATCATTTGGTTAAGTTTGACAAAAAGTCAAACTTTGGTCGGTCAAAGTCAACAAAAAGTCAACACGTTCGGGTCGGGTCCCGGACAAATTTTCTATGCTAATTATTCATATACAAGTATATTAAAACAAGTTTCATGTGAATCGGAGGTCGGTAACTAGTCAAACATTTCGCGTGAATTGGGACCAAGAGGTCAGAATCTGTCCAGCATAATCTGCGCGCCGCGCGGGTAAGGGGCGCGCCGCGCCACCACCTGTACAGACATTTTTCTGTTTTGCAAAACTATGCACGAGCCAAAATCAATTTTAACACAAAACTTGACCCGCAAACACTTATAATGCCTATCATATATCGTTGGAAAGGTATTTTGACGAGGAATACAACTAAGCACTTATGGTCCAACAATAACATCATTTACAATAGCCGAAATCTCATCAAGCGAACAATAAAAGTCCATTTCCTAAGTTTCAAGTTCATCAATTGCATTTTGAGTTTCGGGAAACCAATTCACACATATGATATGCCGTTTTGAAGGTAATGAAGCATACATTACTACTAAACACTAACAATTAACATTCCATGACATTCAAGCATCCAAAAATTCATGTCAAGAACTATCAAACCCTAGTCAAACATCTCAAAATCAATAATCATGTTTTTGAAGTTTTCTTAATCAACCTACACATCAATTTGAAGCTAATGATGCTAGTAACACATTTAATACATGAACTTTAACAATTAAACAACTTTTAATCATCCAAAATCAAAGATTAAGCAAGCAATTTTCATATTCAAGCTAGTTACACCAAAAACAACAAATCGAGCATACAAATTACATACACGACATCACAATGAGCCATAGACACTAACTAACACCATTTCAAGTCAAAAACACGAATTTAGAGAAATCTAGAGTTTTAGAAATGTTACCCAAACTTGATGATATTGGTATCAAAATGTAGAGGATGAAGAGAGGATCACGAAAATGTAATTTGTTTTGATGTTTGCTTCTCCAATCGGATTTAGATGATGATTTTATGTTTGAGGGTTTTGAGTTCAAAAATGGGAAGTAGAGAGAAAGAGGAGGATGAAGGTGGGAGGTGGAGATGAAATGAATGGATGTGGTAAGTGGGTTGACTAGTTGACCTAGTCAACTAGTTTGCCCATTTGGCAATCTCGGTCCCTCGAGTTTCAAAGCGGGTGCGGGAATTAACCCAACGAATATTTTAAAAAGGTTCGAGTAACGGATGACTTTATAATTAGATAACGAGAATATTATGAACGTTAGTTAACGAAAGATACAAATTTGAATAACGAAAGATATTATATAAAAAAAAAAGACGGTGTTAAAATAAATTAAACGGAAAATCACGGGATGTTACAATTGAAAACTCTTCCGCGGCCTTGTCCATTCGTGTTCTCCTGGTTCGGGCAATTTCTAATAATGTGGCCCAGTTTTCCACATTTATAACAAACTACATTGGCATAACTTGCCCCGACACTACTTGCTCTGCCATTACTCGTTCCGACACCATTTGTTCCTTTCGTTCTGTTAACCCTTGGTCCGTAGACCTCACACTTCGCCGCGCTATGACCATTTCTTTTACACTTATTGCAAAATTTGGTGCAGAACCCCGAGTGATACTTTTCACACCTTTGGCATAGCTGCTTCTGATTGTTATTGTTGTTGCGGTTGTTATTGTTGTTGGGATGATTGTTGTAGTTGTTGTTGTTGTTGGTGGTGTGCCGTTTGTTGTAGTTGCGATTGATGTTGCGATTGTTGAGATAGTTGTTGTTGTTTTGGTGACTCTTATCACCATTTTCCTCCCACTTTCTTTTGACTAACTTCACGTTGACCTCTTCAGCCGCCTGTTCTTTAATTCTTCCCTCAATCTGGTTCACTAGTTTGTGAGCCATTCTACATGCCTTTTGTATGGAGGCAGGCTCGTGTGAACTTTTATCTTCTTGGATTCTCTCCGGTAACCCTTTCACAAACGCGTCGATCTTCTCTTCCTCATCTTCGAACGCTCTCGGACACAATAGGCACAATTCTGTGAATCGTATTTCGTACAAAGTAATATCAAATCCCTGTGTTCGTAACCCTCTAAGTTCTGTCTTGAGCTTATTGACCTCGGTTCTGGGACGGTACTTCTCGTTCATCAAGTGCTTGAATGCTGACCACGGTAGCGCGTAAGCAGCATCTTGTCCCACTTGCTCTAGATAGGTATTCCACCATGTTAACGCAATACCTGTGAAGGTATGCGTAGCGTACTTCACTTTGTCTCCTTCAGCACACTTACTTATGGCAAACACTGATTCAACTTTCTCGGTCCACCGTTTCAATCTGACTGGTCCTTCGGTCCCATCAAATTCTGAAGGTTTGCAGACAGTGAATTCCTTGTAGGAGCATCCTACACGATTTCTTGCGCCGTTAGCTGTATTGCTAGATTCAGAGTTATTGTTGGTATGTAGCGCGGCCTGTACTGTGGCTATGTTTGAAGCAAGAAAGGCACGAAATTCCTCTTCGCTCATATTCAAGGTGTGTCGAGTAGTCGGTGCCATTTCCTTCAAAATAGTCAAATGAAACAATTTAATCATACAGAATATTAAGAGTAGTCAATAGTATCTCGTAGCATAATATGAACTCATTTATAAAAGCTTTTTCTTCATATTAGCGTTTTATAAGTTTAAATTCGGGTACTATCTACCCGTTAAGTTCATACTTAGTAGCTAATACACAATTCAACTACTACAATTCCATATGAAAAATTGATTATAATAATATATCACATACAAATATTCTTCAAACTTACAACTTCGCTATATTACATATAACATGAAATATAGTACACTATGATACAGGACAGTTTTGAAGATAAATCTAGTTAATACGCAAGTTGTTCAGCAAAGGAAATAAAGACACATAATTCATAAGTCCAGAAACAAGTCATGCATTCTGGTTTTACTAAGACGACTTTGCATCCTTGCTCTTGTGGAAAATAACCGTTATGACCATTAGCTAGGCAACATGTTGTAATGTCGTCAAAAGGATGAGACTTTCGTAATGTCCAACAGCCCCGTAATAATCTAAAAACCTTGTTTCTCACCCCAACTTCTGAATCCGTCACTTGTGGGAAAGTTTTATTTAAAAGCTGCAATCCGATGTTCTTTTTCTCACTTTGGTAAGAAGCGAACATCACTAACCCGTAAGCATAACATGCTTCTTTATGTTACATGTTAGAAGCTCTTTCTAATTCACGAAATCCTATGTTGGGATATGTTGAGTCAAAATAGGTTCTTAACCCGTAGCGTAAAATTGCATTTGAGTTCCCCGCATTTAACGCTTTAAAGAAAACACGGCATAACTTAAAGTCTCCTCAATGTGATATACCCCACCTATCAAAGGAAAGCCTTTTATAAACTAAGGCATTTCTGGAAAGTCTTTCAAATGTTTGACAAGTTAATTTCGCCATAACTAAATGTGCTGATGAATTCTGACCGACTCTAGACAAGATTTCCTCAATCATATCCTTTGGTAGGTCTTCTAAAATATTCGGTTGTCTACCCTTAACGTCTATTTTGTTTTTATACTGTAAAATAGACAAGGATTAGATTCGTAATAACAAACAATACAAGCAATTTTTACATAGAACATAAAAGTACAAGCACACTACAATACATTTATTACACAACATGCTCACACCCCTCTAATCTGAATCACTGGTTTCTTCTTCTTCGGACTTGGTTCTTTTTCCTAATCTTCTAGGGATATATGATGTTCCTCTAATACGAGTCGTCATTTTCCACATTGGTTTAGAAAAACCTGGTGGTTTAGAGGTTCTCGGGTTATTGTCACGATATTGAAAATACGGGTGTTGACGGTACATATAAAGTTCATCGGGGTCGGAATCAGATTTCTCTATTTTGATACCTTTTCCCTTATTATTATCTTTTGCCTCATTAAATTGGGTCGGGGTAATTTCTATAACATCATCGGAATCCTCATCAGGATCCGATTCATCGGAAAATTGGTAATTTTCCCAATATTTTGCTTCCTTAGCGGAAACACCATTGACCATTATTAACTTTGGTCCATTGGTTGAGGATTTTCTTTTATTTGACCGGTTTTCTGTGGTTCCTACTATTCCTCCCTCCGGAACCTCTTCTTCTTCCGGTTCCTCTTCTTCTGGTTCCTCTTCTTCCGGTTCCGTTTCCTCTTCTTCCGGTTCTTTGGGAACTTGTGAATCTTGCCAATATATATTCGACTCTTCGTTGTTATTAGGTGAGTCAATGGGATTTGTGCTAGAGGTAGACATCTATCACACAATATCAAACATGTTAAGAGATTAATATATTACATAATATTTACATGTTAATAATATATAGTTTCCAACAAAAATGTTAAGCAATCATTTTTAAAGAAAACACGGTCGAAGTCCAGACTCACTAATGCATCCTAACAAACTCGATAAGACACACTAATGCAAATTTTCTGGTTCTCTAAGACCAACGATCGGATACCAACTGAAATGTCTCGTTCATATTGATTATAAACGTTCCATATTAATTGATTTCGTTGCGAGGTTTTGACCTCTATATGAGAAGTTTTTCAAAGACTGCATTCATTTTTAAAACAACCATAACCTTTATTTTATCAATAAAGGTTTTAAAAACATTACGTAGATTATCAAATAATGATAATCTAAAATATACTGTTTACACACGACCATTACATAATGGTTTACAATAGAAATATATTACATCGACATATGTTTCTTGAATGCAGTTTTTACACAATATCATACAAACATGGACTCCACATCTTGTCCTTATTTTAGTATGCAACAACGGAAGCTCTTAATATTCACCTGAGAATAAACATGCTTTAAACGTCAACAAAAATGTTGGTGAGTTATAGGTTTAACCTATATATATCAAATCGTAACAATAGACCACAAGATTTCATATTTCAATACACATCCCATACATAGAGATAAAAATCATTCATATGGCGAACACCTGGTAATCGACATTAACAAGATGCATATATAAGAATATCCCCATCATTCCGGGACACCCTTCGGATATGATATAAATTTCGAAGTACTAAAGCATCCGGTACTTTGGATTGGGTTTGTTAGGCCCAATAGATCTATCTTTAGGATTCGCGTTAATTAGGGTGTCTGTTCCCTAATTCTTAGATTACCAGACTTAATAAAAAGGGGCATATTCGATTTCGATAATTCAACCATAGAATGTAGTTTCAAGTACTTGTGTCTATTTTGTAAATCATTTATAAAACCTGCATGTATTCTCATCCCAAAAATATTAGATTTTAAAAGTGGGACTATAACTCACTTTCACAGATATTTCCTTCCTCAGAAATAAGACTTGGCCATGGATCGATTCACGAACCTATACAAATATGTACATATATATCAAAGTATGATCAAAATATAATTACAACCATTTTTATTATGTTTTAAAGATTTGAGTGTATTAAGTCAGCTGTCCTCGTTAGTAACCTACAACTAGTTGTCCACAGTTAGATGTACAAAAATAAATCGATATATATTATCTTGAATCAATCCATGATCCAGTGTATACATGTCTCAGGCTAGATCACAACTTAAAGTATATATATTTTTGGAATCAACCTCAACCCTGTATAGCTAACTCCAACATTACTGCATATAGAGTGTCTATGGTTGTTCCAAATAATATATATACATGGGTCGATATGATATGTCAAAACATTTGAATACGTGTCTATGGTATCCCAAGATTACATAATATATTAGAATACATGTATAATACAATATAAGTTAGTTAGGATATGATTTGTATAGATTTGTTAAACATTTCCCGTAGCTAAAAAGATCAAAAATATCCAATCTTGTTTTACTCATAACTTCTTCATTTTAAATCCGTTTTGAGTGAATCAAATTGCTATGGTTTCATATTGAACTATAATTTAAGAATCCAATCAGAAAAAGTATAGGTTTATAGTCGTAAATTTAAGTTACATGTCAATTACTAAAGAGGTAGTCGTTTCCGTCGAAAGAACGACATCTTGATGCCCATTTTGAAAAACATACTTTCACTTTGAGTTTAACCAAGATTTTTGGATATAGTTTCATGTTCATATGAATAATAATTTTCCCAGAAGAACAAGTTTTAAATCAAAGTTTATCATAGTTTTTAATTATCCAAACCAAAAGAGCCCCCTGTTTCACTACGACGGCGTATATCCGATTTTATGGTGTTCATCGTATTTCCAGGTTTTAAATCATTAAGTTAGCATATCATATAGATATAGAACATGTGTTTAGTTGATTTTAAAATTCAAGTTAGAAGGATTAACTTTTGTTTGCGAACAAGTTTAGAATTAACTAAACTATGTTCTAGTGATTACAAGTTTAAACCTTCGAATAAGATAGCTTTATATGTATCAATCGAATGATGTTTTGAACATCATTACTACCTCAAGTTTTCTGGATAAAACTATTGGAAATGAGAAAAATGGATCTAGCTTTAAAGGATCCTTGGATGGCTTGAAAGTTCTTGAAGCAGAATCATGACACGAAAACAGTTCAAGTAAGATTTTCACTCGAAATAAGATTGTTATAGTTCTAGAAATTGAATCAAAGTTTGAATATGAATATTACCTTGAATTAAAAAGATAACCTACTGTAAATAACAAAGGTTCCTTGAACTTAGTTGATTACTTGAAATGGATTAGAAAGCTTGGAAGTAAACTTGCAAACTTGGTAGTATTCTTGATTTTTATGAAACTATACTTATGGAATTTATGAAGAACACTTAGAACTTGAAGATGGAACTTGAGAGAGATCAATTAGATGAAGAAAATTGAAGAATGAAAGTGTTTGTAGGTGTTTTTGGTCGTTAGTATATGGATTAGATATAAAGGATATGTAATTTTGTATTCATGTAAATAAGTCATGAATGATTACTAATATTTTTGTAATTTTATGAGATATTTCATGCTAGTTGACAAATGATGGTTCCCACATGTGTTAGGTGACTCACATGGGTTGCTAAGAGCTAATCATTGGAGTGTATATACCAATAGTACATACATCTAAAAGCTGTGTATTGTACGAGTACGAATACGAGTGCATACGAGTAGAATTGTTGATGAAACTGAACGAGGATGTAATTGTAAGAATTTTTGTTAAGTAGAAGTACTTTGATATGTGTCTTGAAGTCTTTCAAAAGTGTAAGAATACATATCAAAACACAACATGTATATACATTCGAATGGAGTCGTTAAGTCTTCGTTAGTCGTTACATGTAAGTGTTGTTTTGAAACCTTTAAGTGAACGATCTCAATTAATATTGTTAACCCAATGTTTATTATATCAAATGAGATGTTAAATTATTATATCATCATGATATTATGATGTATGAATATCTCTTAATATGATATATACATTAAAATATCGTTACATATAAGTCTCGTTTCATAATTCTTGAGTTAGTAGTCTTGTTTTTACATATGTAGTTCATTGTTAACACACTTAATGATATATTTAAATATCATTTTATCATGTTAAATATAGTGTATCAATATCTTAATATGATACATTTGTATTTAGTAGACGTTATCATAACGATAATCGTTATATATATCATTTCGAGTTTCTTAACTTAGTAATCTCATTTTTTATGTATATCACACATTGTTAATATATTTATTGAGATACTTACTCATCATAATCTTATGTCAACCATATATATATGTCCATATATACCACAACATGTAGTTTTTACAATTTTGTAACGTTCGTGAATCGCCGGTCAACTTGGGTGATCAATTGTCTATATGAAACTTATTTCATTTAATCAAGTCTTAACAAGTTTGATTGCTTAACACGTTAGAAACATTTAGTCATGTAAATATCAATCTCAATTAATATATATAAACATGAAAAAGTTCGGGTCACTACAAGAACAGCCCTAGTCTTATATACCGACTACCCACTTCTAGTAAAAATTTTAAAAATTTCCAACTAAATGAACTCAAAATCATGTTTATACATATTTATGAACGATAAAACTAGGTGTTAACACCGAAATTATTGTTACCTTGGAAATGACATAAATTGAGAAACAACCTAAAACACTTGAATTCATTTAAAATGGAATAGAAGAGAATAAAAAGGCAAAGAAAGAAAAATAAAAGCCAAGTGTGGGAAAAATTTACCAAGTTATTTAGAACATATATCACATATTTTTGTACAAATAATTGAAGATACTTTTTTTTTGGACGATATTAATCAGTTTTACAGTTTATTGTAATATAAATGGAGTTTAAAAGGAAGTAAAGTCTTTCGAGAAAAAGACACGCGCTTCTTGATTTAGGTCAGGAAGTTGTTGTTCAGGCCAGTTGTAGAGTCTACGAAAAACCTTAAAAAATTTTCTCGAAAATCAGCTGGAAATCCACGAACCTCAGCATCAAACAGGGTCACCAAGTGGTCAGAATTATCCTAACCATGAGAGGATCTGTCTCGTACAATGGGGGGGGGCACCGTGCAAATTAGCTTATAAGACTAATCAATCAAATCCCCAGAAAGGATAATCTCCTTAAAGATCCAAAATCAGCTTTTAAGCCTGATATTACTCAATCCTTGAGATTGACTTTAAAGATTGATAATTACAAACTCATAGAATTCGATGATATCTAAACTCGAGCTTGAACGATAAAATATTTTGATCAAAATTAAAACCGATTTATTTTCTGAAAACCTATTTTCAATGGGTTCATTACCATTGAACGTAAAATCCTAGGAATTCACCTGGAATTCATTAGGTCACATGAACCAGATCGGGTGTCAACCGTAAGAACGGTGGTTGCAAAGCATGGTCGAAGACAGGACCTTGTGCCAGATCGAAAAAACTATAGGGTGATCTTTACTATTGATCCTACAAAGGATAGTAATTGCATCTGACACGTTATGGACCATGAACATATGCAGGTCATTAGACAATGCCTTAATAGTTGCTTATTCAACGCTTTCCTTTACAACCGGACGGTAGTTTACTGAAAGATAATATACGGCGCAAGTATAATGGACGTGTTGCTTTCCTAATACAAGGTTAGCAAGTGGGTGACACAAAACCATAAGTTTTGAGCTAAAATTTTCAAATCTGAAACCCACAAAACTCACAAAAACATTTTGCAAACACCGGTGAAGGGTTATTCCTGAAAACTTATCTAGGGTAAAAGCTAGATTGAATTTTAAAAAATCAAATATTTTCATAAAGATCCAATTTCCTTAAAGGATCTAAATTTTCATAGTCATGTGGGACTGTAAACCACAATGTTACTATCATTGTTCATACCACCGTATTAAAATCACTTATGTACAAAGTGCGAAGAATAAAGAAGTGATTCTAGTAAAGTTATATCCAAGTTCTATATTGCTTGAGGACAAGCAACACTCAAGTGTGGGAATATTTGATAATGCTAAAAACGAACACATGTTTCATAGCATTATCCTTCCAGAAAGACAATCTTTTAGTTGCAATTGTTCTATTTCCATGTGATATTCCTTTAAATAATAAAAGGTGAAGACAAAAGACAGATTCGACGATTTGAAGACGCAAACGACCAAAATGCTAAAAATTACAAAGTACAATCCAAGTGGTTCAATTTATTGATGAGAAACGTCTCAAAATTACAAGAGTACAAGACGCAAAATGCAAAGTACAAGATATTAAATCGTACGAAAGGACGTTCGAAAATCCAGAACTGGGACCTGAGCCAACTATCAACGGGCGAGTCAACGGACCTAAAATTACAAGTCAACTATGCATAAGAATATAATATAATATATATATAATTATATGAAATTATATATATTATATTATATATATTAAATAATCGAGCCGCCCATATTTTGGAATCATTCTGAGCTGTCACAGCTGGCCATGCGATCGCATGGCCAGGAAGAGTATTTTCCATGCGATCGCATGGAGTGGAAAGCCTGGCCACATCTATAAATTCAGCAATTTTCGGACGAGTTAGACACACCTTCATTCACTGATCTCTCTCACTCTCTCAATTATATTTATATTTATATTTTAATTATAATTTTAATATTAAGTTAATAATAATAAGGTTATAGTGTCGAATGTTTTAAGGTTTTGTAAGTCGAAACTATTTCTGTGTAACGCTACGCTATTAATACTCATTGTAAGTTATGTTCAACCTTTTTAAATTAATGTCTTGTAGCTAAGTTATTATTATGTTTATTTAAGCCGAAGTAATCATGATGTTGGACTAAATATTAAGACTGGGTTATTGGGCTTTGGACCATAATTATGGTTGGACAAAAGACCGACACTTGTAGAAATTGGACTATGGGCTATTAATGGATTTTATATTAATTAAATGATATCTCATTGGTTTAATATAGAGATTTACAATTTGAGGTAATTATAAATAACCACATACGCTTGATCGGATACGGTGGGCGGGATATTTATAAGTACTAATAATTGTTCATTTGACCGAACACGGGGATGGATTAATAGTCAATGGACTCATTAAAACAGGGGTGGATTACATAAAAGGAAAATTGGTGTAATTGTTAATAAAGTAATAAAACCTTGGATTGCACATAGTCGATAACCTGGTGTAATCATTAACAATGTATTAAAACCTTATTACAGTTTAAGTCCCCAATTAGTTGGAATATTTGACTTCGGGTATAAGGGTAATTTGACGAGGACACTCACACTTTATATTTATGACCGATGGACTATTATGGACAAAAACCAAATGGACGTAACGAATAATCCAGGACAAAGGACAATTAACCCATGGTAATAAATTAAAACAACACGTCAAACATCATGATTACGGAAGTTTAAATAAGCATAATTCATTTATTTTATATCTCATCACACTTTTATTTATCGTCATTTTATTTATCGTACTTTTATTTTATTGCACTTTTAATTATCGTACTTTTATTTTATCGCATTTTTATTTATCGTCATTTACTTTACGCTTTAAAATAAGTTATTTTTATATTTAATATTTTGCATTAGGTTTTAACTGTGACTTAAGTTTTAAAATCGACAAACCGGTTATTAAACGGTAAAAGCCCCCTTTTATAATAATAATAATACTACTTATATATATATATATACATATACATATATATATATATATATACATATATATATATATATACATATATATATATACATATATATATATACAAATATAGTTAATAAAAATATAGCGTTAAACTTAGCTGTATCCCTGTGGAACGAACCGGACTTACTAAAATCTACACTACTCTACGATTAGGTACACTGCATATAAGTATTGTAGCAAGGTTTAGGTATATCCCATTCAATAAATAAATAAATAACTTATGTAAAATTGTATCGTATTTAATAGTATTTCGTAGTAAAATATAATCTATTTCGTACTCCTCCGCTTCACACATCAAGTATTTTTGGCGCCACTGCCGGGGAACAATCACGCCGAAAGCGAAACACTATAAAAAAATATTAGTTTTTAATCTATTTTTGTAAAAAATATATAAGTTCAAAAATATAAAAATGTAATATATATATATATATATATATATATATATATATATATATATACATACATACATTTCTATATTTTTAGGTATTTAAATTAAAAAGTTTATATTTTTTTAAAACTTTTAACAAAAGTAATATACATACATATATATATATATATATATATATATATATATATATATATATATATATATATATATATATATATATTTCTAATAAGTAAAATTTTTTATAATAAGTTTTTATTACATTTTATAGATTAAAATCAGAATTATTTTTTTTTTAATTAAAACTAGAAACGGGCCTGGTACTGTAGCAGCCCAAGACTTGGCCTGGAACCCGAAGCCATGCGATCGCATGGACAGACTAAGAAACCCTCATACGATCGCATGAGGTGAAAAGACGGGCCTGGTACCTCGTCAGATCGAATTAGGGTTAGGGTTTATTATTAATTAATTAATTAGTTAATTAGGGTTTTAATTTAATATATTTAGTTTTATTAATTATAAAATTAATACTTTTATAAAATAATAATATAAAAATAATATTTTTATAAAAATAAGTAATTTTATCATTTTTGTATCTTTTTATTATTTAGTACGTAGTTTATAAATATCGTTCGCAATTAGTTTTAAACTTAGTTTTTGCTGTAGTTATTTTATATTTCTAGAAATTTAGGCTTTGCCGTAAAATCCCTTAAGTGCTTTTTCTTTAGATTAATATTTAGACGCTTTAGAATTTTACGATGTCGCTTATCGCTTTAGTATTTAATAAATTTTAGTACCTTTTTAAGTTATTGCCGTTTTGGATTTAGAATTTCTTTTAAGCTTTAATACCTTTAGTCGCAACTTTTAGTTTTAAGTTTTTCGACGCTAAGCTTTAGACGTAAAATTTTAATTTCTAATTATAGATTGCTTTTCAACATTTATTTTTCGACTTTTATTTTTCGACTTTTATTTTTCGACGTTTGTTTTTCGACTTCTTGTTTTTCGACGCGCTTTTTCTTTTTCGTTTCTACGCTCTAGTTTTTAGGAAATAGAATTTTCTTTATTTTCTTTAAATCTCGATGAAAAATTATTTTAAGCGGTTAAATTGATAGACATCTAAAATTTTCTGGTTCGTAGTAATAGTTGGATTTGTTAGTGGCGAGTTGTGGGCTTCCGATTTAAAGGGTCCTGGCTACCTGTTGCATCTATTGGCTATTCGAAATGTGGGCAAAATCAGAAAAGTCTATTAATTTGATAACTTATATAATTTTTATCTTTATAACTAATAGGATATTCAGTGAATGCACCAAGCAAAACGTTCACCACCTGTAACTCGATCAAGACATCTAGCCAATATTTTTGCCGTTGATTTTTCTTTAGAATCATCATCTAGTCGAACGAGTACTCCAATTCAAATTTCTTATAATCCATTTTTTGAACTTGATAACACAATTGAGAACCTGGAGGATATTCAAGGACAATTCAGAGATCCTGAACCACTAGTTATTCCTCCTGAACCATAAATCATACAACCAGAGGTTGTCAAGGAAGAAACCATTAAATCAGAATCTTCTAGTGATTCAGATTCAACAAATTCAATCATGGAAAATCAGGAACCTCTAAGTATGGAAGATCGAATGAGAGCCACACGCACTGGCCAAGGTCATGCCATTACTCAACCAGACATTAATGCACCAGATTATGAAATCAAAGAACAAATTCTACACATGGTAACTAATCAATGCCAATTTAGTGGTACACCAAAAGAAGATCCAAACGAACATCTTCGAACCTTTAATAGGATCTGTACTCTATTTAAAATCAGAGAAGTTGAGGATGAACAGATCTATCTCATGTTATTTCCCTGGACTTTAAGGGGAGAAGCCAAAGATTGGTTAGACTCGTTACCTGAAGGGGAGATTGACGCATGGGATGTTTTAGTTGAGAAATTTCTTGAAAGATTCTTTCCGGCATCTAAACCGTGAGACTTCAAGGAGAAATTGTTACGTTCGCGCAAAAGCCAAATGAAACTCTATATGAGGCGTGGACAAGATTCGAAAAGTTGTTGACAGGATGTCCTCAACACGGTTTAGACACTTATCAAATAGTGCAAATATTCTACCAAGGATACGATGTTGCTACACGAAAAGACATTGACACAGCAGCTGGTGGTTCCGTTATGAAAAAAACCGCAACTGAAGCTCACAAAATTATTGATAACACAGCATCCCACTCACATGAGTGGCATCAAGAAAAAGATATTTTTCGTTCATCTAAAGCGGCTAGAGCTGATTCTAGCCATGACTTTGATTCTATTTCCGCAAAGTTAGATGCTTTCGAGAGACGAATGGAAAAGATGACTAAAGATATTCACGTAATACGAATTAGTTGTGAGAAGTGTGGAGGACCACATTTGACAAAAGATTGTCTCAGTATTGAACAAACAATGGAATAAAGAGAGAATGTTTCATACATGAACCAAAGGCCTGGAAATAATTATCAAAATAATTATCAACCGCCAAGACCAAACTACAATCAAAATCAGAATTATAACCAAAATGTTCCATACAACAACCAACAAGGTCCTAGCAATCAACAAGTATCTAATAATACTTACAACCAGCAAAGACCTATTTTTCCAAATACACCACCACAAACTGATGATAAAGAGTCAAATTTAAAAGATATGATGTCGAAGCTAGTTAAATCTCAAACGCAGTTTTTCACATCTCAGAAACAAACTAATGAACAAAATGCTCAAGCATTTAGAAATCAACAAGCTTCTATTCAAAATCTAGAACAAGAAGTAAGTAACCTAGCAAGGTTAATAGATGAAAGAAAATCGGGGAATCTACCTAGCGATACAAATGCTAACCCTCGAAATGAAACAGCTAAAGTCATTACCACAAGAAGTGGTACTACACTTAAACCACCTGAAATGCCTATAATTTCTGATGATTCTATTCCTACTACACATGCACCATAACCTGAGCAAGAGAAGGAAACAGAACCAGTAGTTGAAAAGGTTAATGAAGATAACACAGTTAAGGAAAAACCTTATGTTAAACCATACCAACCATCGCTTCCTTACCCGAGTAAAATGAGAAAAGAAAGACATGAAGCCGAGCAATCCAAATTCTTGGATATGTTTAAACAAACAAATGTCAATCTTCCTTTCATTGATGTGATTTCAGGAATGCCAAGATATGCTAAATTCCTGAAAGATCTAATCACAAATAGAAAGAAAATGGAAGAACTCTCGGCTGTTACAATGAATGCTAATTGTTCTGCAGTGCTGTTGAATAAACTACCAGAAAAATTATCAGATCCAGGAAGTTTCACAATTCCATGTTTTCTGGTTAGTCTTAGTTCAATAGAAGCATTGTCAGACTTAGGTGCTAGTATAAATCTAATGCCATATTCATTATACACTAAACCAGACCTTTGAGAATTGAAACCAACACGAATAAGCATACAACTAGCCGATCGATCAGTAAAATATCCTAGAGGGATAATGGAGAACATGCTAGTTAAAGTTGGTACGTTAGTATTTCCAGTAGACTTTGTTATTCTGGACATGGAAGAAGATTCTCGAGTTCCTCTCATATTAGAAAGACCATTCTTAAACACGGCTAAAGCAATAATAGACGTGTTTGGTAAAAAACTGACCCTAAGTATAGAGGACGAGAGTGTTACCTTTTCTGTTGATAGAGCCATGCAACAACCGCAATCTGCAGATGATACATGTTATTATATTCAAACTATAGAATCACAAGAAGAATTGTTACAAGAATTTCCAGAATTACAAGGAACTGGAGAATGTTCCTTAGAAGAAGGAACTGAACCAGTTGATGAAGCTGAAATATTAGCTACACTTATGCCTAATGAATACGAACCAACAACAGAAGAACTTCAAATGCTGAAAGAAGAAGACAGATATCGATACAAATCATCGATAGAAGAACCACCGACATTAGAGTTAAAACCACTTCCAAACTATTTGGAATACGCTTATTTATATGGTGAATCTGAATTACCTATAATAATATCGTCTTCTCTTACGGAAAATGAAAAATCTCAACTCATTTCTGTGCTAAAAGCTCATAAAACAGCTATTGCATGGAAAATTCACGACATTAAAGGCATAAGTCCTTCGTATTGCACACATAAAATCCTTATGGAAGAAAATCATAAAACATATGTGCAACGCCAACGAAGACTAAATCTTAATATGCAAGATGTTGTTAAGAAAGAAATTATTAAACTGCTCGATGCAGGTTTAATTTATCCAATTTCTGATAGTTCATGGGTAAGCCCAGTTCAATGTGTACCTAAGAAGGGTGGCATGACTGTCATCACAAATGAAAAAGATGAGCTTATTCCTACTAGGACTGTAACGGGATGGCGTGCTTGTATTGATTATAGAAAACTAAATGACGCCACTAGAAAAGATCACTTTCCCTTACCTTTTATTGATCAAATGTTGGAAAGGTTAGCCGGGAACAGTTACTATTATTTTCTTGACGGTTTCTCCGGATACTTTCAAATTCTAATTGCACCCGAGGATAAAGAGAAAACCACCTTCACGTGCCCTTATGGTAGTTTTGCTTACAAACGCATGCCATTTGGACTTTGCAACGCCCCTGCAACCTTTTAAAGGTGCATGATGGCGATTTTTCACGACATGATAGAGGAATGCATGGAAGTTTTCATTGATAACTTTTCAGTCTTCGGTGATACTTTTGAATCATGTCTAATTAATCTTGAACGAATGCTTATTAGATGCGAGAAATCAAATCTAGTACTTAATTGGGAGAAATGTCATTTCATGGTTAAAGAAGGCATCGTTCTTGGTCATAAAATTTTAAAGGAAGGAATTGAAGTGGATAGAGCTAAAGTGGATGTAATCGCTAAACTTCCACATCTCACCAATGTTCGAGGAGTTAGGAGTTTTCTAGGGCATGCCGGTTTTTACCGACGTTTCATAAAATATTTTTCTAAAATTGCCACTCCTATGAATAAACTCCTTGAAAAAGATGCTCCATTTATCTTTTCGAATGAATGCATCAAATCTTTTAATATTCTTAGAGAAAAAATCACTAATGCGCCGATCATGATAACTCCACATTGGAATCTACCATTTGAATTCATGTGCGATGCAAGTGATTTTGCAATGAGAGCCGTTTTAGGTCAAAGAATTGAAAACCGATTTCAACCTATTTATTACACTACTAAGACGTTACAAGGAGCACAAACGAATTACACAACTACTAAAAAAGAACTCCTTGCTATTGTCTTTGCTTTTGACAAATTTCGTTCATATCTCGTTCTAGCAAAAATGGCGGTCTATACCGACCCTTCTACTCTTAGATACCTATTTTCAAAACAAGATGCCAAACCAAGATTAATCCGTTGGATCTTACTCTTACACGAATTTGATATTGAAATCCGAGACAAAAAGGGAGTAGAAAATCTCACCGCTGATCATCTTTCTCGTCTTGAAAATATCGAATTAGAAGTTCTAAATGAATCAGCCATACAAGACAACTTTTCTGATGAATATCTATTGAAGATCGATTATAATGAAATTCCATGGTTTGCAGACTATGCAAACTACTTAGTATGTGGATTCCTTGAAAAAGGGTTGTCGTACCAAAAATGAAAGAAATTCTTTAGTGATATAAAACACTATTTTTGGGAAGATCCACAATTGTTTAAAAGTTGTCCCGATGGAATAATACGCCGATGCATATTCGGAGATGAAGCTAGTCAAATCTTAAACCATTGTCACATAGGACCAACAGGAGGGCATTATGGGCCTCAACTCATAGCAAGGAAAATCTACGACGCTGGATTCTATTGGCCTTCAATTTTCAAAGATGCACACCTTCTTTGCAAATCCTGTGATGCTTGTCAAAGGGCCAGAAAAATAAGTCAACGTTATGAAATGCCACAAAATGTCATTCAAGTATGTGAAGTATTTGACGTTTGGGGTATTGACTTTATGGGTCCATTTCCAAAATCTCATAATAATCTCTACATTCTCGTTGCCATTGATTATGTATCTAAATGGGCGGAAGCACAAGCTCTCCCAACTAATGATGCACGAGTTGTAGTCAACTTCTTAAAACATCTTTTTGCAAGGTTCGGAACACCGAAAGCTTTAATAAGTGATCGGGGTACTCATTTCTGTAATAATCAACTTGAGAAAGTTCTCAAAAGATATGGAGTAACTCATAAAATCTCAACCGCTTATCATCCACAAACAAGTGGACAAGTTGAAAATACCAACCGAGCATTAAAACATATTTTAGAGAAAACCGTAGGATCAAATCCGAAGGAATGGTCCATAAAATTGGAGGATGCACTCTGGGCTTTTAGAACAGCCTATACAACTCCAATTGACACCACACCTTTTAAACTTATTTACAGAAAAGCATGTCACCTTCCAGTAGAAATTGAGCACAAAGCATTTTGGGCTTTGAAGACATGTAATCTTGATTTGTATGAAGCCGGACGTCTACGGTTAAGTCAACTAAACGAATTAGAAGAATTAATACATGATGCATATGAAAATTCATTAATCTATAAGGAAAGAATGAAGAAATGGCATGATAAAAGAATTCGAAGTTCAAAAGAATTTAAGGAAGGAGACCGAGTTCTTCTTTTCAATTCACGATTCAAGCTATTTCCTAGAAAATTGAAATATAGATGGTCTGGACTATTCGTAGTCAAAAGAGTTTTTCCATACGGAACAATAGAGTTGATAAATTCAAATGGGATTGAATTTAAAGTTAATGGTCACAGAGTTAAACATTACATAGATAATCCAATGGAAGTTGAAGATGAAGTTAATCACAATTTCGACACCACAGCTAACTAAGTGTGGGGAGATTCAAATATTTTAAAGGATAATATAATGCTGTTTAGAGTTAGATGTTTTGTTTTCGTGTAGTTTCCGAGAATGGAATTCGAATGGTCTTTCCCTAGCAGACCCTAAAGAACTAGTCTTCTCCCTCCATTCTGAATTTTTGTGTTTTTAGGTTTTACGAGATGAAGAATTCCTTTGATCTGAACCATGGTCTACTACTATGCGCTATGATTACTAAACGTAATAATAACACTTTCCCGAGTGAAGTGGTATCATTCATAAGAGGCAAAATGGACGAAGTAAGAAAAGAACTCAGGAACAATCATAATAAGACACATTTTGGTAAAGGAAAATCAAAATCCGCAGCAAAAAGAAGAGCACGACACCTTGAAAGATATCATAAATGAGGAAAATGGTCACATGAAGAGAAATGTTCAAACAATCAAACACATTCCAATTCTGAATTCGTTACTCTATGCAGAGAAGGACCATTCATATGTTTAGAAGAAAAGTTATTGAAAATTCGAGGTTACGCTTATGTAGCTATGGAAAACTAAATCGAACGACTCTCCTATGAGTCAACTAAAGCAGGTCTCTGAGAATTCTATCTCACATGTAAGTATGTACAGTTTTTATTTTTATTTATTACTTTTAACCTTTTGATAATAAACGCTGAATCGTTCGCTATAAAGTATTAAATTGATATTCAATAAAATTAGGTATAATAAACTGAAATTATTGATATCATATAAAAATTTATTACATCACTGCAAAATTTACCGTTTATTCATAAGGTATAAATATCTTTAATCAATCAATCCAAAATATTTCAGAAATTCATCAGGAGTAAAACTAGGTAATATAGCCGAAATTACTTTACCCAAAAGAGGGACGTATATTTTTGTTAATATTTGATTGATTAAAGTAGGATAAAAGACCAAAAAGATTTTTATTTTTACCTTGTTTTCTAAACCAATATATAATTATAATATTTTAAATGAAACTTTGTAAAATTACTGTATATAAATATTAATAATATTTATATGAAATTTTATGCATTTTAAATTTAAGTTTGATGTGAATTTAAAAATAAAATTTACTTTATTTCATTAAGTTAAAAAAAATTGATTTTTAAAATTCGTCGTGAGTTGAAGACTAGGTCGTTGAATCGAAATTGCTTTACCCGAGAGCGGGACGAGAAAATTTTTAAACTTTATTTTTAATTTTATTGATCTAAAGTATGCCAAAAACATTAAAAAAAAAACCCAAAAATCTTTGCTTTTAAAACAATCGCTTTAAAATGACAAATTTTAAAATTTTGTCGAGGGACGAACTAGGTAAACGTACCTAAACGCCCTCAATCTAAAAAAAACAAAATTTTAAATTAAGTAATTTTTTGTTTTATAAGTTAAAGTTTTTATATAAAAAAAAAATCAGGGACCCCATACGATCGCATGGGATTTACCCTATACCACCATGCGATCGCATGGTAACAGATAACTGGTCAGGTACAAAAGTTCCAGTCGACTGCTTCTGCTCCTCACACATCACACACACATACACGAACATATACACACACAATCACCTTAAATCACCATTTTTTCACCAAAATTCAACAAATTTCTTGCTATAATCCGCTCTAATCATGCGTTTGTTCAGAAGTTTTTCAAAGAAGGTAACGATTTCACCCCTAAAACTCTTTAAATTTGAATGAGTGTTCTTTAGCAAATTTTTACCTAATTTGATTTTGATAATTTCTAGCTTAATTAGAGTTAAATTGTTAGTATATTATGCTTGTATAACCTAGATTGATGCTATTTGTCATAATTTGAAGCCTTAAACTTCAAATTTTTTAGAAATCTAGGGTTTGTGTTCTTGAGCAATTTAGGACTTTTTGATATAAACAGATTATGGTCAATTTTTGTTATGAATTGTTGCTAAATTAAGTAGTGTAACATGTTTAGGTAGCTAAATGATCTAAACTTTGATCCTAAACATGATTTTTGAGCATCAAAGTGGACTTTTTAAGTCTAAAATTCATGAACTTGATTATTTTGATATAAATGCAATTTGAAACTTGTTTAATTGCTAGTAATGGTTATTTTAACATGTTATTTGAGTTGAATGCTTATAAACTTTGTATACCTTTTCCTATATGCTTATTTGAAAAATTATAGAATTGATAAAAATATGAAAATGTGTATAAGTTTAATATGAATTAAACATGTTAGTGTAATTCTTTTAATTTGTTATTTTGCTAACACTAATGCATATTTGAATGCACAAATTTTATGTTTAATGTGTTTTGCAGAGAAATACAGATACTGACGGTGCATCTTCGTCAAGACAACTTGAATAAGAACCACAACCAGAGATGCCACCTGAGCCACAGCAAGAACAACAACATTATGATCAACACGTACAATATTATGAACAGGAACCACAATTTTTCACTGCCTACATACAATTTCCGGTTCACCATGTAATAGAACACTCAAGAATTCATGAACAGGAGTTACATCTCAATCTAAGGTTTGATAGAAGCTGGAGAGATTACCCAACGTACCAACGTAACAAATTTAAGCTTTGCACCAAAAATGTGGAAGTACCAAGGGTAATAGATTGGGAGCCTTTGGAAAGGGTCAACCTAGCTAACTTAGTTAGGCTATTACTAATCCAAAGGTATGGCAACTCTTCTTTTCCTAATTGGGAACGTTTATTTACCACTCGTAGGCATGTATATAAGGAGTGGTGTGTTGAGCTAATGAGTACTATAGCCTTAAATAAGGATGTAGATAGGTTAGACGATAAGACTTTTCTTAGATTTTTTACTTGGAGGTAGGATGTACAGGATGTCCATGATAGACATGGCTAGGGCTTTACAGATTTACACCCCCACTGAATTATTATCACCTGATTGTACAGCTTTAATTTATCAAGGTGAGAGGCTAGATAGAGATTTTGACGCTAACGCCATATGGAGGCGTATGTCAAATTTTAATGTGTTTACATGGGGAGGAAGACACTCCTATTTAGATATTAATAAGGCAGAGCCTCGTATAAAACATAGATTTTTAGCGAACTCGATTACACAATGAGGTAGAAACAAGGAAAAAATGATCCTAAACGATTTATTCTACCTCAAGTGCATTCGAGACACCAGAGGCTTTGTTAACATCCCCTACTCTGTTGCTTATTATTTGTCCAAAATGGTGGAAGGTATACATGATGGGGGAATAATAGGAGGAGGAATTTGTGTTACTCTCATTGGAGAGTATTTAGGTGTAGATAGGGAACACGGGGGTCCAATGATGGTGGTTGAGGAACAAACTGATACTATAGGTTTGCAGGTTTATCAAGGTGCAAAGGTATTAAAACGAAGACACAATATGCCAATACCATATCAGGGCACCCATCCACAGGTAGAGAGGGGTTCGGATGAGGAGATGGAGGAAGCTGATGACATTAGGGATGTCATTAGGGATAGTTATACTAATGTCTTCCAGCGTATAGATGAGGTGGAAATGAGTAACGAGGCTAGGCATCGTCAGTATGAGCAGTGGAGAGCCGCGGATGTGTACGAACGATCCAGGCAATGCCAGCATGATAGATGGGTAGTTCATCAGCACCAAATCATGAGCCAGCTATCATATCAGGTACCACATAACTATATCCCGACTTGACCTGCATACTATCCACCACATCAGCCCGACATGCGTCTACCCTTTGACCTGTACGACCCTAACCAAGCCTATCAGGACACCTATCACCAACCATGGAACCCGAGCAATGATATGAACTGGAATCCATATCCAAATTGATAGTGTTCCATTGGTGATTTCTTATCTTTTATTATTTTTATCTATTTATTTTAAACATTTAACATTTTGATACTTTTATGTAATGTTTAACATTTTTATTATTTTGTACTAATATTTCATTTTTGTAATTTGAAAGTGAGATATTAATCCCATTTCAAAATACCATGCATGTTTATATTTGTATTGTATGTATTTTATTTCATGTACACAACATGGTAAAACAGCGAACTTTCAAAGACTGGCATTAAGTGCAGCAAAAGCAACTAATTTTGACGACAAGATGCAAAATAAATGTGATATAACAACTGCAGGAATGAACAAATGAAGTACACCATTTATCATTCAAACAAACAACAATATGTTTGGAAACTTTGTTAAAATTTAATCATTTTTCTACGCTAATCACCCTCAATAATTTAAATTGTTACCGATTTCTTGCAAATGAGGGCATTGCAAGATCTTAAGTGTGGGAAGGGTGATATGCCACTAACGGACGGTTTTGTTTTGTACAGTGTCGTTAGGTCGCACGATGTCCGATTCGGTAGCACACAGCGTCTTCGTTTATTTATATTTTGTGGGGCCTAAATTTACTTTTACTTTCTAAGGTGTAGAAGGTGTAAGTTAACCTAGTGTCGAATTTTATGCTGATTAACGAATTGAAGATCAAGTGGATAATTGTCTTTTAGTTAAATTACCTGGATAAAAGATAGTAGTTGATTTTAGCTAAAGGTCCTAAATGCTAAAAAGTAAATAAAGTGGAAGGATATACGGAGTATGCAGATCAGGGAAATGTTGACCAATACATCAGTATTGGGTTAGAGAAAGGTAATTATGCTTATGTTAAGACTATGCTTGGATTGGCGTAGATCTGGTTGGATGAGCCAATTACACAGACCTACTTATCTCTGAACTCTCGGAGTTCTCTTTGAGCAGTGAGAAGTATGTCACTTGGTCATATAACTGAAATGTAACAATACCTCGGAGGTTAGCCTCAGTAAATTACTAGGTTTATTAGTGAGTTAAGCTCTAATCCTAACCCTCGTTATCAATTTAGGTAACTGAATAACAACGTGCCATATTGATTGAACACTGATCATAAACGGAAGGAGTCCATCGGTTTAAGTTGGCAAAACCTTAAATGAAAACTAACAACCATTTCATCATACTAATGAGATCTCAACAAATCAAACATTATACAGCATTACAGTTAATATACTGATAGTAAAGCAGATAGAAACCTAATGAGTACCTAAATAGTTGATATGACTAAGACCTAAGGCAACAATCAGACAAGAACATGCAATAGGCTTGGGTCATACAGTAAAGGAACTAACTAGATCTTAACAGCTCCTAATAGGTCTCTTTGGAATAGTCAATAGGCATACTAGGTCATTCATATCTCAATTCCTAGGTTCCGTGTCCTAAAAGTGCATTAGATGCCTCTCGGGAACTCCGGCCATACCGAGTTCATAGAATCTTCAGATACAGTATAACTAGGGATCTTAATCCTATGAAGTAGCTAATTTCATATAGGTGGAAAAGTCCTAATCACAACCTAAGTTGGTCAATCCTCAAGATGCTAGCATACAAATCTATCAGACTTCCTAGTTCAGTATTATAACAGTAATCGTACTAAATTAACATAATTACCCTAACCCAAACTTCTATCATGGCAACATACAGATAAGTTAAGCTATCATGACAATATCGGAACACATTATTAAACATAAAAAGTAAGAATACATGTTTAATACAAAAGACAAGCGTTTCGGATAAAAAACCTGAAAAGGCCGAACAAATCTGCCCGAGATCACAGGGACTCGCCGGGATATCCTCCGAAAAATAAAAGCTAAGCTAACTAATACTAAAAACTAACTAAAAGATTGAAAATATAAATTGAATTGCAAGTTGAGTGTGTGTTGGAATGGATGGAGAAGGCCCTTTAAATAGACCAGAATTTTGCCCAAATATGCCTGGCAGACCGTATGGCAAGCCGTATGGTGGCAGGCCGTTTCTTGGGGGCATTTGTTGGGCCGTGTGGCAGGCCGTACTCCATACTGGCAGCCCGTATGACAGCCCATATGTGGTGCTGGTAAGCCTTGATTCACTGGATCGTAACTTGATTTCTTGTCTTTCACCGTTTTCGCTCTAGAATCTTCGTTTTAGCTTCGTTTTACTTGATTCTTTTTGCATTGCCTTTGTAATTACTTAATCTACAAAATCAACTGAAAAAGCGATAATTTTTCTGACAAAATTTTTATCTTTATTGTTTTAGGGCTTAATTTAGGGGGTAAAAACGTGACTTTTTGCCCGATATCAAATACCCCACACTTAGCTTTGCTTGTCCTCAAGCAAGAAAGTGAGAATATGAGAATCTTTATAATAGATTCTTCCTTGCCTCACCCGTAGATCTTTTTATTATGCCTTCAGCAGAAGTCGGCACATCTTTCGAAAGTATTAGAAAAAGTTTCGAGCTTCGATGATTTTGATCGCTAGATTTCAATTGCGTCCATAGTGGAAAAGGCGTACTTTCCATCTCTCGGATGTAGAGTATACATGATCCTCACTGAAGGATCACTCATATCACTCAAGTGTTTAGGGTGTCCTATTCTAATTGTATTGTCGCTCAGAAGCCAGTCGTGTAACAGTTCTCATCATAGGCTTGGTAAAGCATCGATATCTCCACCGGTTAAGTAAGGACAGTACTGATCTTCTTCCTAAGCATTCTTTCAAGAGGAAGACGGGTAATAGGGTTTGGTTGAAAATTTATGAATTTGGTGAAAGAGATCCAGATCTCTTGATTTCTGAGAGAATTGATAGACTTTGATTCTTCAGAGTATCCATTTTGGATAGATAATGGCTGAGAATTCCGTAAAGGTTTTCTTCGAAAGAGGCGGATTGTACTAAGACTTTGTATAGAATTTTTTTTTTCTTTTGTTCTTCCAGCATTCTTCTTCAGGGCATCTCCTCGGGTTTCTTTTTGCCTTATTAGAGACTTTGCTCTTTCAAAAAGATTTTTTTTATCGGTATATCCTTTCTTCATAACTTTTGTCTTTCGTTCCTGGTGCCCAGAGAGGAAGTGTTAATCTACTGAAAATAGGTCTTTAACCTATCAAAAACAATCAGGGGTTCGGAATCTTTCAACTAGTGCTTTTGAAGCGAATTTGATCGATCTATCTCTTCATTGATCTCTGGATCTTTGGATAAATGGAAAGGGGAATGAATGTGAATGGTGTATTTTGGGAGTGAATTTGGGGTGAATATTTCTGATTCATCAACTCTTTTTTTGTGAGTTGATCGGTTTAAATTGCATGGAGTGGAAACGGAAATGAATGGCTTTTTGTCTTCTCTATTCAGAATGATTTCGGAAGGAGTATCGCACCTGCACCATGTATGGCGCTCACTAACCATTGGTCTTGAAACGTATGTCTGAACCAAGTTCTAACTTGAACCGTACACCGAAACGCTCATCAATTGAAATAACAAAGTACTGCAGATTTGATGGGTCATACAGATACTTTGGGTTCAATATTCCTCACTTTTTAGAGTAGGGGTCGTGCTTGATCATGCGTAGCCTTTTACTTATTTTCTTAAAAGATATCTTTTGACACAAAACATAAGTTTCAACTTAATCGTTCCGTTCTAATAAATGTTCCGAAAACCGATTTCTAGCAATTTTATTAGATCTTTTGGGCGAAAACAAAGTAAGAATTTTTCAAAATTACCCAATATCCATTGCTCAATTACTTTTGGACAACCAACGAGCTTATAGCTCAGTGGTACCCGATGCCTTTGATCCCTGGGCCCACGGTGGGGGAAGCTTCCACCCAATAGAGGCGCAAGTTCGATTCTCAGTCTGGGCGCCCCGCATGGAATTATCTCTCCCTCCGGGGGGAGGTTTGTGAAGTGCTTTCGGGGGTCTAGCTAGCTGGGGTAAAGATCGCCTTGCCGCCACTGTGGGTAACTGGGAGGAGGTAATTTTCCGGCACAGGTCTCTTTCGGGGTGGGATTGGTGGGTGCTACGGCACACAGGGTTAGCGTGTCCCTGCCAACTTACACGTTTTCCACCCAATTACTTTTGGACAAAAGAATTTTTCAAAACTTGGCGATTTATGGTTACTTGACTATTAAAACTTCCAACCTTTAAAAACCTTACCCATTACCCCACATTTAGAAGAACATTGTCCCTAATATTCTCTAGAAAGAATATTTTAATACTTTAAAAATTAAGGACACTGACTTCTAAAATTCTAAGTTAGTTGCGGGGGTTACCCCACACTTAGAGATTTTAGTGCATTATAATTGAAATATGTTTGAGGAAGGATTACTTCCCTATAGTCGTGTTACTTTCCTAGTGCTGGGACTTCCTATGGTCAATCTCCTACGTACCAGTATCTTTTAATAATATTTATGCATGAAGGATAAAAAGAGAAAGGCAGCATTTCCACTATATATAACTTTTTAGTACAATGCTTTTTTTTAAACTAAAAGATAAAATAAAGATAAAGTAGTTTATGGGATACTATCCTGGTCAATGCTATGTTGGCGTTGCGAAATATCTGCAGATCTCATCATCCTCATCCTCTAGGCTCGGCAAGTACTCGAGAGGTTGCCCTATATCCAACTCAGGGCCTAGTAGTGAATCTAGACTTAAATCTGATGGCATCTCCGGGTGGGATAAGTCTAGGAAAGGCTCCTCGACAGGTATGCTTCCAGTGTTCTCAAATGCCTGGGCCATTGGTGGCTCCACTGAAATGGGAATAGTGACTAGATGACAACCCTCTGGTAACTCAATGATAGGAACTGGCTTGGTGACTGGGGCAGGCGGCATGATGGGAACAGGAGTAGCATGTACAGGCATGGCAGCTGAGTGAACTGAGGCCTGTGTGGAATTCCTGGGCGTAGCTCATCGTGTCGGCTGAACACGGTGTGCTAGCCTAAATGAAGATGGGCCCAGAGTACTGCGTGGCATCCCCTCGCACTGGAGGTATGCTCTCAGAGCCTTGTAAAGTCTCTGCAGATCTCTGAGTAGTGCCCATGCGACACCAGGGTCATTCAACGTAGCTCCGTAATGTATCACTATCTTTGGCTCATGCGTATCTGGCAACTGTGTATGCTCAGCTGGTCTCCTGGCTAAACGTCTAGATCGTCGAACTGGAGGAGCTGGTGGTGCTGTGCTGATATCCTCCTCAACACTCTCTAATATCAAATGCCTTGGGCCTAATTACCCTGTTGATGGCCTGTTCTGATCAGCACTGCTTTCGGATGAGTAAACTACAGGAGTCCTCCTCCTGCGAAAGGGAATGTAAACTGAAGCCCCTGAGCTTGGCATTTCGCCTAAACACATTCAACAAACTTTATAAGTACTAAGTGCAAGTATGGCGCTTAGTTGTTAGTACACAGAGGTAATATCTTAAGACTGAAAATAAAAAAATAATAAGTAATAAAAAGGATAAGCAAGGGGTGCCTCCCAAGAGTGCTTTGTTTATCAAGTCATTACATCTCGAATTTTCCTTGTCAGATCTTCAGAATGGATCAAAGGAAAAGAGGTGCTCCTCCTTATCGTGGTCTTCTAGATAGGCTTTCAACCGGTGGCCATTAACTTTGAAATTACCAGTGGGTCCTCCCAATTCCACGGCTCCGTGTGGAAACGCGTGTATAACTTTGTATGGGCCACTCCATCTTGATCTAAATTTTCCCGCGAACTTCTTGAACCGAGAATTGAAGAGAAGAACTTTATCTCCAGGGGCGAACTTTGTAGGGATCAATTTTGCATCAGGCGTAAGCTTTGTTCGTTCCTTGTAGATGTATGACGTTTCATATGCTTGGTTTCTCAATTCGGCAAGTTCGTTCATTTGCATTTTCCTATGTCTTCCGGTAACTGAGGGATCGAGGTTGCAGGTCTTCAGTGCCCAGAGTGCTTTGTATTCAAGTTCCAGCGGAAGGTGACAAGCTTTTCCATAGATCATGCGGTAGGGTGTAGTTCCTAGAGGATTTTTGTAGGCAGTCCGAAATGCCCACAGAGCATCATCTAACTTCTTGGCCCATTTATTTCCATGATGGCCGACAGTTCGTTCTAAGATTCTTTTGAGTGCTCTGTTCGTGACCTCTGCTTGTCCGTTGGTCTGCGGATGATAGGCAGTGGACATCTTGTGGGTAACTTCGTATTGTTGCATCACCTTCATAAACTGAGTATTACAGAAGTGTGTGCCTCTATCACTTATGATCGTACGGGGAGCTCCAAATCTGCAGAAGAGTCTCTTCAGGAATTTGGTGACAACTTTGGCATCATTAGTCGGAAATGCTTGGGCTTCGACCCATCTGGAGACGTAATCTACTGCTACGAGGACATATTCTTTCCCGTTAGACTTTGGGAATGGGTCCATGAAGTCTAATCCCCATATATCGAAGATCTCGCAAGCTTGGATATTAGTCCGAGGCATCTCATTCTTCATAGAGATAATACCTTACCTTTGGCATATGTCGCAACGCTTTACAAGCTCTTGCGCATCTCGGAATATAGACGGCCAGTAGAATCCTGACTCGTAGACTTTTCTTGCGGTTAAGTTTGCTCCATGATGACCTCCAGTTGGCCCATGGTGACATTGGTGAAGAATCCCTGCTGCTTGCTTTTCATCTACGCACCTGCTGATTATTTGATCAGGGAAAATTCTAAACAGGTAAGGATCTTCCCAGTAGTACTACTTGGCATCCCTGAAGAACTTCCTTCTTCGGGAGGTACTCATCCCCTTTTGTACTACTCCGGCAACTAGGTAGTTGACCATGTCGGCATACCAAGGAGTGTCAGTAAATTGTGATCCTATGTGAGTTTGTCCTAAACTCATAAGCTGTTCTTCCGGAAATTTATCTCTGATATCTTGTTCAGCAAGTTTTTCCATCGTTGGATTCTCCAAACGACTAAGATGATCTGCTGCGACGTTCTCTACTCCTTTCTTTTCTTTAATCTCAATGTCGAATTCCTGAAGGAGTAAGATCCATCGTAGGAGTCTTGTCTTCACGTCTTGCTTTGTGAATAGATATTTAAGGGCTGAATGATCTGTATAGACTGTAGTCTTAGACAGGATGAGATAGGAATGAAATTTGTCAGAGGCGAATACTACGGCTAGCAGCTCCTTTTCCGTGGTAGTGTAATTCTCTTGAGCTCCGATTAAGATTTTGCGTGCGTAATAGATTGGATGAAAGTGTTTATCTACCCGCTGTCCAAGCACTGGTCCAACTGCGAAATCACTTGCATCACACATGATCTCAAAAGGTAGACTCCAATCAGGAGCTATCATGATGGGTGCATGTGTTAGCTGCTCTTTCAGATAGTTGAATGCTTTTCGACATTCATCATCGAAGACAAACGGGACTTCCTTTCCTAGGAGATGAGTGAGAGGTCGTGTGACCTTGGAAAAATCCTTAATGAATTGTCGGTAGAAACCAGCGTGTCCTAGGAAAATCCTTACCGCTCTTACTGTGGTAGGTTCTGGAAGTTTAGTAATGGTCTCAATCTTAGCCTTATCAACTTCTATTCCTGCTTTAGAGATCTTATGTCCTAAAACTATCCCTTCTTTTACCATGAAGTGACATTTTTCCCAATTTAGAACTAAATTTGACTCTTCACACCGGGTGAGCATCTTGTCAAGGTTTGAAAGGCACGAATCAAAGGTACTACCAAAGACTGAGAAGTCGTCCATGAAGACTTCCATACAACCTTCAATCATGTCGTGGAATATTGCTACAATGCATCGCTGAAATGTAGCCGGTGCATTGCATAACCCAAAGGGCATGCGTCGAATAGGCAAATGTTCCATAAGGATAGGTGAAGGTTATTTTCTCTTGGTCCTTTGGATCGAGGGGAATTTGAAAGTAGCCGGAAAAACCTTCAAGGAAACAGTAGAATTCATTTCTTGATAGACGTTCCAACATTTGATCGATAAAAGGTAATGGAAAATGATCTTTTCGGGTTGCATCGTTTAGTTTACGATAGTCTATGCAAACCCTCTAACCGGTGACTTCCCGAGTTGGAATAAGCTCATTATTCTCATTTTGAATTACGGTCGTCCCTCCCTTTTTGGGTACCACTTGAACAGGACTGACCCATGGCAAATCAGAAATGGGATAGATCAGACCGGCGTCCAGAAGTTTGATTACTTCTTTCTTGACAACTTCTTGAATCATAGGGTTGACTCTTCTTTGCCTTTGAACTAATGGTTTGAAATCATCTTCCATGAAGATCTTATGGGTGCAATAGTTGGGGCTGATCCCTTTGATGTCGGAGATCTTCCAAGCAATTGCCTTCTTATGTGATTTCAAAACTTGAATCAATTTAGCCTTCTCTTGTGGCGTGAGGTCTTTCGATATGATCACAGGGAGTTGCAATTCTCCTTCTAAGAATGCATACTCCAGATTGTCGGGTAACTTCTTCAATTCCAATTCCGGAGGCTCCTCGATAGATGGCTTCATTCTAGCTATCTCCTTTCGGTCTAACGAGTCGTACTTCTCCTGGAATTCTGATTCTTCAGTAGCGGTCACTGATGCTATCTGTTCTTTATTTCTGGAAATTATCCTTCTTAATGCTTCCTCTTCAGAAACGTCTTCTTTAGTTTCGAAGGTAGGTTCGGGAAACTCCTCATAGTCTTCCCTTGACTGGGGTTCCTGATATACCAGAATGAAATCTGTTTCTTCATTCGATCTTCTCCTTAATAGAGGTAGAGGAATGCCTTATCCTAGTGGTGCTATTTGAATAGTGTTGCCAAGAAAGTTACTTTCAGAGAGGGGAGATATGTGTTGACTAAGGTTTATGGCGGAATGTTTGTCGAGATTGTCTTCAGGAGGTGTAAAGAACAGATCCTTAGAAATTTGATCTTGACTACATATAGCCATAGTCTCTTCCAGGTATTCGTTGACGAATTCTTGAAAAGAATCAGAGAGATTCACATCTTCTTCCTTAGGATGGTTCATGAGGCGATCAACATTGAATGTGATTTCTTCTCCTCCAACCCTTAACTTCAGAGATTTCTCGTGAACATCAATTACGACCTTGGCAGTATTTAGGAATGGTCTTCCAAGAATGAGTGGGACCTTCGTGTCTTCCTCAATATCCATAATGACAAAATCAACTGGAAACGCGAACTTATCCACTCTAACTAGGACATCTTCAGCGATTCCCCGAGGAATCTTAACTGATCTGTCCGCGAGTCGGAAAGTCATCCTGGTTGGCCTTAAGTCATTTAATCCTAGCTTCTTGAATAATGAATAGGGCATTAGGTTTACACTGGCTCCTAAGTCTGCTAACGCGTTGCTAATTTGGACATCTTGCAGGTAGCAAGGTACCGTAAATCTTCCTGTATCTCCTAACTGAAATGCCCCGTCCTAATCCATCCTGACAAAGTTCTTCTTGATTATAAACAATTCCCCATAGTTGGTTACATCGCGAGGTACTTGACCTCTAAATGGTACATTTTATAAACATTGCATTCGTTTTTAAAAGACAAACTTTCATTTCATTGAAAGTTGACAATATGCATACCACTTCTTAATATATCTAAATATAAATGACTTGATATTAATCTTGATGAACTCAATGAATCGAATGCAACGTCTTTTGAAATATGTCATGAATGACTCCAAATAATATCCTTAAAATGAGCTAATTCACAGCGGAAGATTTCTTTCAACCTGAGAATAAACATGCTTTAAAGTGTCAACCAAAAAGGTTGGTGAGTTCATTAGTTTATCATAACAATCATTTCATAATTTTAATAGACCACAAGATTTCATATTTCCATTTCTCATAAACATACGTCCCATGCATAGAGACAAAAATATCATTTATATGGATTGAACACTTGGTAACCGACATTCACAATATGCATATAAGAATATCCCCATCATTCCGGGATCCTCCTTCGGACATGATATAAATTTCGAAGTACTAAAGCATCCGGTACTTTGGATGGGGCTTGTTAGGCCCGATAGATCTATCTTTAGAGTTCGCGTCAATTAGGGTGTCTGTTCCCTAATTCTTAGATTACCAGACTTAATAAGGGGCATATTCGGTTTAATAATCTAGCCATAGAATGTAGTTTCGATTACTTGTGTCTACTTCGTAAAACAGTTATAAAAATAGTGCATGTATTCTCAGTCCCAAAAATATATATTGCAAAAGCATTTAAAAAGGGAGTAATGAAACTCACGCATATAAATATTGTAAAATAGTTAATAAAGCATTTGCATGTATTCTCAGCCAAAAAATATAAAGGGTAAAAAGGCAAATGAAACTCACGCATATAAATATTGTAAAACATTTAATAAAGCATTTGCATGTATTCTCAGCTCAAAAGTGTAAAGAGTAAAAAGGGCAAATGAAACTCACACATATAATTATTGTAAAACAGTTAATAAAACGTTTGCATGTATTCTCAGCCCCAAAAATGTAAAGAGTAAAAGGGGAGCAAATGAAACTCACCATACTGTATTTTGTAGTAAAAATACTTATAACGACATTGAACAACTGAACAAAACAGGGTTGGCCTCGGATTCATGAACCTATATCATTTGTATATTTATTAATACACATATTTGTAATCGAACAATATATAAATTTATTACTTATATACATTTTATATTAATACTAAATATGTTTCATAATTCCTTTTGTTATATAAAATATTAATTTTCATTATGTTATATGTATTAAATATATTTTTAACATATATATATATATATATATATATATATATATATATATATATATATATATATATATATTTTTTAACATATATATATATATATATATATATATATATATATATATATATATATATATATATATATATCATTTATTTATTAATAATAATAGTTATAATAAACCAAGATAATGATAGTAATTATAATACTATATTACTAATGAAATAATAATATTAACAATTCTATTAACGATAATAATAATGATATTAATAATTATAATTGTAAAATATTAATTTTACTGTTAATGATAGTTAAGTTACTGATTTTTTGTAATTACATAATAATAATAATAATACTCGTGATAATACAAATAATAATACATATGCCAATATTAACAATCCTATTATTCATAAAAAGATACTAATACTAATATTTACGAAATAATAATAATTTGTATTATTTTCATAATGATATTAATCATAATCATAATTTTTATAATAATACTAAAATGGTAAAAATTATGTTTCTAGTATTAATTATAATAATACTATGATAATATTAATAACATTACCACTTAATAATAATACTTGTGATATTAATATTAACTAATAGTAACAATACTAATACTAATGACACTAATAATAATAGTAACATAACAATAATAATAATAATAATAATAATAACAATAATAATAATAATAATAATAATAATAATAATAATAATAATAATAATAATAATAATAATAATAATAATAATAATAATAATAATAATAATAATAATAATAATAATAATAATAATAGAATTAGAATTACTACCTCCGAAAAAGAAATGCCACTAGCAAGAATCGAACCTAATACCTCTCGTCCACCCGAACCAACACTTAACCACTCGACTATCTCTTTTTTTATGATTTATACTCGTATTATATTTATATATTTCCTCTTTCTGTTTCAATTTTTACTCTTCTTCTTCATATACAATTCAACCAAAATTTCAGGAACGTTTTAATTAAAACAGAAAAAAATATAATTGGAATTAGTTATAGGAACGTTTAAAAGTAATTGGAATTAATTAAAACAGAAAACGAGTAAAAAAAATAAAATAATCTGTAACAGACTATCCAAACTCGTTTATGAACTCAACATCAATTTCAAAATTAGAAGTTGTTTCAGACCACGAATCCTTCATGAAAAAGTTTGCAAATCTTCCATATAGACTGTATGAATCGTTAATTTAACTCAGAACACTAAAACAAGATCGAATTAACCATAAATACTTCGTTTGACTTTTTAAATTTTAATCTTTGACTTCAAAATTTGAGTTCAATATAGAAAATTGAGATTTCAAAACTTACAGATAGTTTAAGTGGAGAATTCCTAACATATCTGCATTAACACATTTTTAAAATTTAAACGAAATCGAGCTATAGTAATTTGGACTCAAGAACAGGGAACGTACGTTTTCTTTTTCTATTTTTTCTGTGTTTTAATCGTGGAATGCAGTAAGTAATATGTAAGTACCAGTTGTTGAATCACTTAATATCATTAATTTATTGTATTTGGATGTGTCATAACCCGACCTTAACCATAAGGAAAAATACAATAACATATGATTTCATCGCGAGGTATTGACCTCTATATGCGACATTTTTCAAAAACTGCATTCGTTTTTACAATACAAACCATAGCTTTTATTACAAATACAAGGTTTAAACAACTTAATAATGATTATCGTTTAGCGATAATATTAGAGTTACAAACTTTACATGTAATAATAACAATACGACCTCCAACATATTTTATATTACAAATCCTCCGATATGCAATTTTATTTTTGACACAAATATGCATACTCAAGATCTTGCTTAAATTCAACATGTTGCAGCGGAAGCTTTTAGTTATCACCTGAGAATAAACATGCTTAAAACGTCAACATAAAGTTGGTGAGATATAGGTTTAATGCCGGCAGCGCATATTCCCTTTATTATGAAATCTTACTACACCGTACCAAGTGTAGTCACCGAAACGAAGTACTGTGCAACCGTTGAATACTGGTCATCCAGTCCGGTTGGGGTTGTCAGGCCCGATAGATCTATCAACAGGATTCGCGTTTACAATACCTCATGTAAATAATAGTTACCAAGTTACAGGGAAGTATGCCAGTGGTACAACTCAACGTAGAATATATATTTTTAATCACTTGTGTCCATAACGTAAATCATAAAATTCATGTATTCTCATCCCGAAATATTTAGAGTTTAAAAGTGGGACTATATACTCACCTTTGTCTTGAAGGTATTTAACTCGACTTGGTCTCCGATAAATATCACGAACCTAACCATATATATATATATATATATATATATATATATATATATATATATATATATATATATATATATATATATATATATATATATATATATACTTTTAATATTTTGTTAGTCCGTAGTTAGCAGTCCGATGTTAGTGGTCCACAATTAGTTGCTTAAATAAAATAAATAAAGACCCCATCGTATTCGTATTGATCAGAATTAATCTCGACCCATGGTACCATGTTGTCAAGTGACGTGTTGCGTACATAAAGTACCGTGTTGTCAAATGACGTGTTGCGTACAATCATGAGGTCTTATGATTAATCTTCTTGTGTTGTTTACGGGTGGTCCTGAAATATATAAAATCAAATCATAAGTAAATATATATTAAATATTATGTTAATTAGCCAAGATATGATTAATCCTATTTTTTCATAATATGATATATTACAGGTCTTGAAGTGTTTTTAAAAATCAAATTATAAGGATCTATTTAGTTTGCGAACAAGTTTGATATCACTCAAACTATGTTCTTGTTGTTAAAATTTTACAACACAAAATAAGATAGCTATATAAATATGAATCGAATAAGGTTATGAATAAGGTTACTACCTCAAGTTACTTGGACAAAGCTACTAGAAAAGGTAAGAAAAATCTTGGAATCAAAAGAGTGGTGGAGTGGGATTGAAAGATTGGAAGTAATCTCCTTGAAATCGGATGACTATATTGATACGTTCTTGAGTAGGTAAATGAAGAGAGATTAGGGAGTGAATTAACTTGAAAGAAAATTGGAAATGAAATTGTATGTGTGTGTGCGCAAAATAGCATGATTATGGGATGGATATATAGGAGATTTAGTTTGTTTTCTTGCACAAAAGTCACACATGAGGTTAAATGGCTGGTTCCCACATGCAACATCATGTCTAGTGGCTGATCATTGAAGTTTATTGTTGGTATATACCAATAGTAAATACGTATAGAAGCTGGGTATGATACGGTTACATATACCCTAGATATACTTGTAGAAATTTTGAGGAATCGGAACGAGAATTCAGCTCGACCCCAACCAGGGGCTCTGCCCCTTGGACCCCGCCAGGGGTTGCCACCCCTTGGACCCCGCCAGGGGTTGCCACCCCTTGGACCCCGCTTATCGGGGGCGCTGCCCCCGAACCCCCGTCATAATCAAGATAAGTTCAAACAAGTGTGCACTCCACACTTCCCCAAACTTGTTCGATATTTATCAAGATTATTTTGGTTACAAATTAATCCCATTACACTTAAATCATATTGGTGATATAGATCACCAACACATTATAGATTGTAAGTATATATGTCAAAGAACGTTACATATAGTTATCGTTTTGAAAACTTAAGTTAGTGGTCTCAAAGTATACTTATAACTCATTGTTGTTAGTTCACAATGAAATGTTAAACCATCCTTAAATCATGTTAAATATGTATAGATATGTACATATACATAATCGTATAATTATCGTGTGTTATATAGTTCGTGATATCATCGGTCAAATTGGACGGTCAAACGTTGTGTGAAACTCTTTTCAAAAACATAAGTCTCAACAGTTTGGATTGCTTATCATGTTGGTAAGGTTTATTTTATGTAAATATTAATCTCATAAGTATAAAACGATCGGAAAAATCCGGGTCGTTACAGGATGCTAGTAATCGTATATTGATTGGTAACAAAATCCGACAGGATTATAAATCAGGAGAATAAAAAAATAGAATAACCGATATCTAATTTCAACAACTTGTACGAATTTGATTCTATTATCACATAATGTTAGACCAAAAAAACAAAATTTATAAAAAGCTGATGTGAACGTAAAACAGATTCTGTACCATTTTGGATAATTTTTCAATTAATAAATATAATAATAATACATATTAATAATAACAATACTAATTATAATAGTAATCAATGATATTAATAATCTTATAAATGATGAAAATAATAATTTATATTATTTTTATATATAGAAATAATAATGATATTGACAATTATAATAATAATGATTTTTAATGATGATGGTAATAATAATTAATAGAATTAGTAATAATGATAATAATTGAAGTAATAATAATATAAATGATAAAAATTAATAAACAGTATTACAATGATAACAATCATAATTATAATAATTTTGAAAATAACATAAACATTAGTAATTTATATGAATGTTAATATTTAATAACAATAGTAGTGATCTTAATAAGATAACACTAATAATATTGATATAACAAATTATGATTATCAAAGCTCATATCTATATATTATATGTTAAATTAATAATATTAATATTACTAGTATTAATGTTAATAATGAAAATAGTAATAACAATTATATTTTAACTTGTAAGTAATTTCAATATGTTTATATTTTTTTTAAATATGTATTATTTACATCTATTTACTATATATAAATATATATATATATATATATATATACATATTTTGATTATTTATTTCAATATACATAAAAAAAATTGTACTTAAAGATCATGTATGTTTACATAGATTTATTTCAAATTTTACTTAATTATTCTGTATCTTATTTTATACATTTAGTTCTAACGTTTAAATTATATTTTATAATTCCTAATTATTATATAACTTACATTTATATATATACATATTTATTTACAAATAATTGTTCGTGAATTGTCGGGATTAGTCAAATGGGTAATCAATTACATGATTATAGATTTCAAAACTTTCGAGACTCAACATTACAAATTTTTTGCTTATCGTGTCGGAACGTATAAAGAATAAGTTTAAATTTGGTCGGAAATTCCCGGGTCATCACACTAACTTAGGGGGAATTCCATGCTGTAACACTAACGAGCATTCTTTACTTAAGGGCAAGCTAACTATCTCTCTTTGTTTGAAAGCAGTTCTTTGAAAAATTTGGCGTCGTTCGACATTTCTACTAAAGCATCTACTAGACGTACATTCAAATGCAGATTCTTAATAATATCCCAATACTTAGCAAATTGTGCATCTTGTTTTTCCTTCCTAAGCCTACCAGGGAAAGGTATGCGGTCGCGCAGAATAATTTCTGGGGCCTTAGGAGAGATAGGTTCCGGAGGATTGACGACTGGGTTAATTGGCACAGGTTCGTTATCGATAAAATCTTGTATGGGTATATTAATAGTTGTTTCTTTCCCTCCTCTAGTAATTACTAGGGCATCAAACTCATTACACTCTATATCAATTTTAGTGGTTAATCGTTTAAGCGTAAGCTGAAAATTAGTGATTAATTCTTCAAAAGTCTTTATTAAAGTGTCGAACTTGTTCTGGCATTCTATGACTTGAAGGTTTATTATATATTGCTTTTTCATAAATTCAGCTAAAATTTCCTTAGAGTGGAGAGTAGGTTTGTGCAATGAAAATATTATATTATGATCCGAGCTATTTTGCTGTTTGTGTGCCCATCTAGGGTAAGGATACCTTAGATTGGTTCTAGTAGCATCGGAGTTTTTAGGAATTTGTAAACTTTAAAGAGTGAGGGTGAGATCTTGTAACCTAGTTTCCAACATTTTTACCGTATGAGCGAATACGTCATCCTTCTCAGTAGCTTCATTGTTCCAATCTTCCTGCTGTGCAGCTATTGCGTCCAAGAGATTCCATGCTTTGTCTGCTGTTCGGGACATGAAATTGCCTTGCGAGGCCATGTCTAAGAGAGACTTATAACCCTTGGTCAAACCATTGTAAAGTGTACAGATTATATCTGCCCGACTTAACAAATGATTCGGACATCTTTTAAGCATCATCTTTACTCTATTCCATGCTAGACACAATGACTCATTTTCTTTTTGAGAAAAGTTTGTGATGTCATTTCTTAAACAGGTTTGCAGGGAGGGTGGATAAAATTTGTTTAGAAATTTAGTGGCTAAATCCTCCCATGTACGGATTGAATTCGGGTTAAGTGCGTAAAACCATGCTGTAGCATGTGCAGAAAGTGAATATTGAAAAAGATGAAGTTTTAAAATGTTTTTCTCGTTTGATTCCTTCTTAAAAGAGTCAACCAGACTGATAAATTTATTTATATGAAATTTAGGATTTTCAGTCGGTAATCCTTGAAATTTACAGATCATACTGACTAGTTAAATCATGTGTGAACTGATTTCAGGAGTTTCTTCGGTTCCTAAGGTGATTGGTCCTCCTCTTTCCTCTAAGCATGACTTATGCATAGAAGCAAGGGTATCTTGTTGTTCCATTTTTTTATATTTTCTGTTTTAAAAAGACTTAAAAGTAACTTTAGAAAATATTAATGTACTAAAAGGATCGATAATTTAATAAAAACAATTATTCTTGAAATTCGGTCGCTAACCAGATCGGATATCTTAACTGATAGGACTTCTCACAGATTACTCGTATCGAGGTGGCCAGGCTGACTATGGAGAGGCAGGATCCTTTTGGTTCCAATATAATTGGAGACTGTTCGGAAAATCCAATAACCAAGTCCGTGTATAATTGTCTTTCTTAGACACCACCAAACAATACTTTGTCTGTTTAAAATCTTTCTCGATCAAAATATTCGATCCCCGGCAGCGGAGCCAAGAAGAGACAGCTGATATGCCACTAACGGACGGTTTTGTTTTGTGCGGTGTCGTTAGGTCGCACGATGTCCGATTCGGTAGCACACATCATCTTCGTTTATTTATATTTTGCGGGGCCTAAATTTACTTTTACTTTCTAAGGTGTAAAAGGTGTAAGTTAACTTAGTGTCGAATTTTATGCTGATTAACGAATTGAAGATCAAGTGGATAATTGTCTTTTAGTTAAATTACCTGGATAAAAGATAGTAGTTGATATTAGCTAAAGATCCTAAATGCAGAAAAGTAAATAAAGTGGAAGGATATCCGGAGTATGCAGATCAGAAAAATGTTGACCAAGACATCAGTATTGGGTTAGGAAAAGGTAATTATGCTTATGTTAAGACTATGCTTGGATTGACGTAGATCTGATTAGATGATCCAATTACACAGACCTACTTATCTCTAAACTCTCGGAGTTCTCTTTGAGCAGTGAGAAGTATGTCACTTGGTCATATAACTGAAATGTAACAATACCTTGGAGGTTATCCTCAGTAAAGTACTAGGTTTATTAGTGAGTTAAGCTCTAATCCTAACCCTTGTTATCAGTTTAGGTAACTGAATAACAACATGCCGTGTTGATTGAACACTGATCACAAACGGAAGGAGTCCGTCGGTTTAAGTTGGCAAAACCTTAAATGAAAACTAACAACCATTTAATCATACTAATGAGATCTCAACAAATTAAACATTATACAGCATTACAGTTAATATACTGATAATAAAGCAGATAGAAACCTAATGAGTACCTAAACAGTTGATATGACTAAGAACTAAGGCAATAATTAGACAAGAACATGCAATAGGCTTGGGTCATACAATAAAGGCACTAACTAGATCTTAACAGCTCCTAAGAGGTCTCTTTGGAACAGTTAATAGGCATACTAGGTCATTCATGTCTCAATTCCTAGGTTCCGTGTCCTAAAAGTGCATTAGATGCCTCTCGGGAACTCCGGCCATACCGAGTTCATAGAATCTTCAGATACAGTATAACTAGGGGTCTTAATTCTATGAAGTAGCTAATTTCATATAGGTGGACAAGTCCTGATCACAACCTAAGTTGGTCAATCCTTAAGATGCTAGCATACAAATCTATCAGACTTCCTAGTTCAGTATTATAACAGTAATCGTACTAAATTAACATAATTATGCTAACCCAAACTTCTGTCATGGCAACATACAGATAAGTTAAGCTATCATGGCAATATCAGAATGCATTATTAAACATAAAAAGTAAGAATACATGTTTAATACAAAAGACAAGCGTTTCGGATAAAAAACCCTGAAAAGGCCGAACAAATCTGCCCGAGATCGCAGGGACTCGCCGGGATATCCTCCGAAAAATAAAAGCTAAGCTAACTACTACTAAAAACTAACTAAAAGATTGAAAATATAAATTGAATTTCAAGTTGAGTGTGTGTTGGAATGGATGGAGAAGGCCCTTTAAATAGACTAGAATTTTGCCCAAATACCCCTGGCAGGCCGTATGGCAGGCCGTATGGTGGCAGGCAGTTTCTTGGGGGCGTTTTATGGGCCATGTGGCAGGCCGTACTCCATACTGGCAGCCCGTATGACAGGCCGTATGTGGTGCTGGTCAGCCTTGATTCACTGGATCGTAACTTGATTTCTTGTCTTTCACCGTTTTCGCTCTAGAATCTTCGTTTTAGCTCCGTTTTACTTGATTCTTTTTGCATTGCCTTTGTAATTACTTAATCTACAAAATCAACTAAAAAAGCGATAATTTTGTTGACAAATTTTTAATCTTTATTGTTTTAGGGCTTAATTTAGGGGGTAAAAACGTGACTTTTTGCCCGATATCAAAGGGATTAAATTCTTTCAGTTTTAAAAATTTGACTTATACACTTGGTTTAGTAGCCACCGTTAAACTTTACTAATAAAGCAGTAGTTATATTAGAATCTAGTGCTCTCTGATAATAAAGAACAGCCCTAGTCTTATATACTGACTACCCACTTCTAGTAAAACTTTTAAAAATTTTCAACTAAATGAACTCAAAATCATGTTTATACATATTTATGAACGATAAAACTAGTTGTTAACACCGAAATTATTGTTACCTCGGAAAGGACATAAATTGAGAAACAACCTAAAACGCTTGAATTCATTTAAAATGGAATAGAAGAGAATAAAAAAGCAAAGAAAGAAAAATAAAAGCCAAGTGTGGGAAAAATTTACCAAGTTATTTAGAACATATATCACATATTTTTGTACAAATAATTGAAGATACTTTTGTTTTGGACGATATTAATCAGTTTTACCCAGTTTATTGTAATATAAATTAAATTTAAAAGGAAGTAAAGTCTTCCGAGAAAAAGACACGCGCTTCTTGATTTAGGTCAGGAAGTTGTCGTTCAGACCAGTTGTAGAGTCTACGAAAAACCTTGAAAGTTTTCTCGAAAATCAGCTGGAAATCCACGGACCTCAGCATCAAATAGGGTCGCCAAGTGGTCAGACTTATTCTAACCATGAGAGGATCTGTCTCGTATAATGGGGGGCACCGTGCAAATTAGCTTATAAGACTAATGAATCAGATCCCCAGAAAGGATAATCTCCTTAAAGATCAAAAATCAGCTTTTAAGCCTGATATTACTCAATCCTTGATATTGACTTTAAAGATTGAGAATTACAAACTCATGGAATTCGATGATATCTAAACTCAAGCTTGAACGAGAAAATATTTTGATCAAAATTAAAATCGATTTGTTTTCTGAAAACCTATTTTCAATGCGTTCATTACCATTGAACGTAAAATCCTAGGAATTCACCTGAAATTCATTAGGTCACCTAAACCAAATCGGGGGTTAACCGTAAGAACGGTGGTTGCATAGCATGGTCGAAGACGGGACCTTGTGCCAGACTGAAAAAACTATAGGGTGATCTTTACTATTGCTCCTACAAAGAATAGTAATTGCATTCGACACGTTATGGACCATGAACATCTGCATGTCATTAGACAGTGCCTTAACAGTTGCTTCTTCAACGCTTTCCTTTACAACCGGACGGTATTTTACTGAAAGGTAATATACGGAGCAAGTATACTGGACGTGTTGCTTTCCTAATACAAGGTTAGCAAGTGGGTGACACAAAACCATAAGTTTTGAGCTAAAATTTTCAAATCTGAAACCCACAAAATCCACACAAACATTTTGCAAACACCTGTGAAGGGTTATTCCGGAAAACTTATCTAGGGTAAAAGTTAGATTGAATTTTAAAAAATCAAATATTTTCATAAAGATCCAATTTTCTTAAAGGATCTAAATTTTCATAGTCATGTGGGACTATAAACCACAATGTTACTATCATTGTTCATACCGCCGTATTAAAATCACTGATGTACAAAGTGTGAAGAATAAAAAAGTGATTCTAGTAAAGTTATATTCAAGTTCTATATTGCTTGAGGACAAGCAGCGCTCAAGTGTGGGAATATTTGATAATGCTAAAAACGAACACATATTTCATAGCATTATCCTTCCAGAAAGACAAGCTTTTAGTTGTAATTGTTCTATTTCCAAGTGAAATTCCTTTAAATAATAAAAGGTGAAGACAAAAGACAGATTCGACGATTTGAAGACGCAAACGACCAAAATGCTAAAAATTACAAAGTACAATCCAAGTGGTTCAATTTATTGATGAGAAACGTCTCAAAATTACAAGATTACAAACCGCAAAACGTAAAGTACAAGATATTAAATCGTACGAAAGGATGTTCGAAAATCTGGAACCGGGACCTGAGCCAACTATCAATGCGCGAGTCAAGGGACCTAAAATTACAAGTCAACTATGCACAAGAATATAATATAATATATATATATATATATATATATATATATATATATATATATATATATATATATATATATATATATATATATATATATATATATATATATATATAATTATATAAAATTATATATATTATATTATATATATTAAATAATCGAGCCGCCCACATTTTGGAATCATTCTGAGCTGTCACAGCTGGCCATGCGATCGCATGGCCAGGAAGAGTATTTTCCATGCGATCGCATGGAGTGGAAAGCCTGGCCACATCTATAAATTCAGCAATTTTCGGACGAGTTAGACACACCTTCATTCACTGATCTCTCTCACTCTCTCAATTATATTTATATTTATATTTTAATATTAAGTTAATAATAATAAGGTTATAGTGTCGAATGTTTTAAGGTTTTGTAAGTCGAAACTCTATCCGTGTAACGCTACGCTATTAATACTCATTGTAAGTTATGTTCAACCTTTTTAAATTAATGCCTTGTAGCTAAGTTATTATTATGTTTATTTAAGCTGAAGTAATCGTGATGTTGGACTAAATATTAAGACTGGGTTATTGGGCTTTGGACCATAATTGGGATTTGGACAAAAGACCGACACTTGTGGAAATTAGACTATATCTATTAATGGGCTTTATATTAATTAAATGATATCTCGTTGATTTAATATAAAGATTTAAAATTTGAGGTAATTATAAATAACCACATACGCTAGTTCGGATACGGTGGGTGGGATATTTATAAGTACTAATATTTGTTCATTTGACCGGACACGGGGATGGATTAATAGTCAATGGACTCATTAAAATAGGGGTGGATTACATACATGGAAAATTGGTGTAATTGTTAATAAAGTATTAAAACCTTGGATTGCACACAGTAGATAACCTGGTGTAACCATTAACAATGTATTAAAACCTTATTACAATTTAAGTCCCCAATTAGTTGGAATATTTGACTTCGGGTATAAGGGTAATTTGACGAGGATACTCACACTTTATATTTATGACCGATGGACTATTATGGACAAAAACCAGATGGACGTATCGAATAATCCAGGACAAAGGACAATTAACCCATGGTAATAAATTAAAATCAACACGTCAAACATCATGATTACGGAAGTTTAAATAAGCATAATTCCTTTATTTTATATCTCATTGCACTATTATTTATCGTCATTTTATTTATCGTACTTTTATTTTATTGCACTTTTAATTATCGTACTTTTATTTTATCGCATTTTTATTTATCGTCATTTACTTTACGCTTTAAAATAAGTTATTTTTATATTTAATATTTTGCATTAGGTTTTAACTGTGACTTAAGTTTTAAAATCGACAAATCGGTCATTAAACGGTAAAACCCCCCTTTTATAATATTATATATATATATATATATATATGTACATATATATATAATATATATATGTACATATGTATATATATATATATATATATATATATATATATGTACATATATATATAATATATATATGTATGTATATATATATATATACATATGTACATATATATATATATATATATATATATATATATATATATATATATATATATATATATATATATAATATTATAAAAGTGGGGTTTTACCGTTTAATGACCGATTTGTCGATTTTAAAACTTAAGTCACAGTTAAAACCTAATGCAAAATATTATATATATATACATATATATATATATATATGTACATATATATATACATATATATATATATATACATATATATATATATGTACATACATATATATATATATATACACAAATATAATTAATAAAAATATAGCGTTAAACTTAGTTGTATCCCTGTGAAATGAACCGGACTTACTAAAATCTACACTACTCTACGATTAGGTACACTGCCTATAAGTGTTGTAGCAAGGTTTCGGTATATCCCATTCAATAAATAAATAAATAACTTGTGTAAAATTGTATCGTATTTAATAGTAGTTCGTAGTAAAATATAATCTATTTCGTACCCCACCGCTTCACACATCAGTCAGTGACAGGTTTCCATTTAGTAGGAAGTGAGTCAATGAATTTGTTTACTTGTTCAAAATCAGTATATGTGATTTTTAAAGTAAGCAGGTCAGCAACTAAGGAGTTAAACTTAATGAAGGTTTGCTTAAGGGTCTCATTCTTATAGACAAAGAACATTTCATACTCTCTTTTCAAAGCAATAATCTTGTTCTGCCTAACCTCATCCTTGCCTTCATAAGTGACGTCTAGATAGTCTAACATAAGCTTAGAATTCAGCTTTCCCTTAATCAGTTTGAACAGGTGGTTAGGTAAAGTTATAGCTAACAGAGTTCTGATCTTAGGGTCAAGTCCAACACGACGTTTGTCCTCAGCATCCCATCTGGCTAGAGTGAGAATAACCTCTCTGCCAGGAACGGCAGGAGTGTCAGCAGTAGCTGGGATGATATCAATAGTCTCAGTTGGGACAAATGGACCATCTGTGGCAATACCAGGCATAAGTGGGTCAATAGACTCCAGGTGAAGCATGAACCTTGCCTTCCAAGTCTCATACTCATCTTCATCAAATTTAGGTGGTCTATTGGATGAGCTATTTTCAAGGTAAGCTGTATTTGAGTATGCAGCCATGAGAGAATTCAGATCCAAGATATTAAATTATCAAGACTGAAGCTCTGATACCAGTTGTTGGTCCCTTGAATAACAACAGAAGTATTGTAGGGGGTGAATACAATTTCTTTTAATTAACTAACTAATTAAACACAGTTTAGTATTCAAGCATGTAATGTAAGTAGAGTCAAAGGTAATTTTTCAACTGTTATTCTTTATTGATTAAATTACAAAGGATTACAACTATCCTTGGCGAAATGATAGTTGGTTGATACAGATTTACCTATGTATAGCTATGAGGATAAACTTAAAGCTATTACACGTTTTGGACTCTAAATAACAAAACCCACACCACTAGTTGTTAGAATAGTGGATACAACAATTTATAGTAGTCCTATTAACCGTGTAATGGTTCAATTATCCACTGGTACATAGGATGTCTGTACTTGTGGGGACAACTGCATCAGAGAGCATGCTCTCCTCTTTCTTTGGTAGCTATTTGCAGGAACACCCCAATTCGGTTTGGTACCACTATTTGTTTAAACAAATAGAATGTTGTGTTCCCTAGGCATTGACAAAGTATAGGACATGTCTGCACATGCGTTAAACTTCTGCATTCCTACGTGGTCTTATAAGGTCACTTGTCAGCCGCCGACGCGTGTCCTTTCCTATTCAACTTTGTCTTTGACTTCTGTTGAATAGTACAATTGATGTAGATCACTCAGGAAACCACCATTCTTATAATGGAGCATGGCTGTCTTGTGTTGTATGCTGCTTTCCAGGTTTACTGGTTCTTCTTATGCTGAGTCACTTGATATTCTTAAATTGCTGAGTACTCATCCTGTGCTGATTCGAAGAATACACTTTACCTTGTGCTGGTAGACTAGGCAGCATACTGAACACTTGACACACCAATATTTGCTGTCTATACATAAACAAACTTGTGTTAGCTGCACATAATATTTTAGTGCAAATAAATTACAGTTTTGTCATAATTAAATCCTTAATTATTTTGGGGACTCAACACAATTGGTGTTTTTGATATGGCAATTGTAGCTAGAGGCATTTTGATATTGGACTATAACTTTGTGATTAATTAGTTAAATATACATAAATGAGTAAATTTATGATCAACGGTGAATAGAATATTAATTGCTTGATAGAAACAAGCATGGTGGTCAGCCGCGCGTTGCGATGACACCCTTCTGTTGCGTACGAGAAAATTTTTATAGTACACAACTATATATCTATAACAATTTTTTTAATGTTAATGAGGTTAACATAACTCAAAAGACAATAATTCGTTTTAATATATCAAACACCGATTATACTTGCAAATAAAATGTTTCGTCGTTTTCATTTTTCGTTTTGATCGATTATAAATCAACCAAATGACTAGTAAACTATTGTCCAATAGCATGCTCAATTTATTTTCATCTTGAATATATATATATATATATATATATATATATATATATATATATATATATATATATATATATATATATATATATATATCTGTGTGTGTGTGTGTGTGTATGAAGCTAAAGACTATATACTTTAATAATCATTTTTTAACAGCAGTTGGGGATCACTGATAAATTAAAGTCTAAGTTATGATGCATAGTGTCACTACTAGAAAAATTGGAATTAGCTACGGATTTGCGACGGTCGATAATTCCGTCCCTAAATACCGAGGATTTCCGATGACTTTCCAACGAACTCATAAAAAATAAGTATAACACACATTTGCGATAGTTTAGCGACGGATTAACTACGGTAACTCGTCTGTCGGTAATCTGTCCCTAAATATAACTTTTACGACAGATTACCGACAGATTAGCTACGTCCAGAAATCCGTCCATAATCCGTCCCTAAATATAATGTTTTGAAACGGATTTACGACGGCCATGTGTTTTTATCTAACTCGTAATTTAAAAAATATATATAACTATAAGGTCATTCTAATCCGTCGGTAAGTGAGAAATTTAGGGACGGATTTGAGACGACTTTTTTTTATGGATATCTTATCGAGTTTAAAAGAACAAATGCACACATTTAAGAATTAAAGTGTAACATCCCGTCTTTTTCTGTTACTTTTCGTTTAATTATTTTAAAAGTCCGTTATATAATTATAACATCTTTCGTTAATACGCATTTTTAAAATATTTCGTTTAGGTAATTCACGCAACCGCTTTTAAACTCGAGGGACTAATGTTGTCAAGTGGGCAAAGATATTTCTAGGTCAAATGGTCAAACCACCATCTCTTTCAGTCATTCACCTCCTCACTCCTTACTACTTCCACTTTATTCTATCAAACACTAAATCAAAGAATCATCATCTATATTGAATCTAGCAAGCGTTTTTCAAAACAAATCACATATTTGAAATCCTTGCATCTTCTTCTTCGAATCCATACCAACTTCATCTCATTTGGGTAACTTTCTAAAAACACTATATTTTATGTTCTTGATGTTTTTGACTTATAAAAGTGTTAGTTAGTGTCTATGGCTCGAGTCTAACATGAATATTTGATTTGTATGCTCGATCTTGTTGTTTTAGTGTAACTAGCATGAACTTGAGAATGTGTGTGTTTAATCTTAAGTTTTGGATGATTAAATGTTGTTGTTATGTTAAAGTTCGTGTATTAAATGTGTTACTAGCATCACTAGCTTCATTTTGATGTGTAGGTTGATTAAGAAAACTTAACTAAGATGATTATTGATTTTGTGATTTTGGTTAGGGTTTGATAGACTTAATTATGAAATTTTGATGCATTAAATGCTATGAAATGTTATTGGTAAGTTTCTAGTTATATTGTATGCATAATTACCTACGAAACGACGTATTATATGTGTGTGTTAAGTTTCCGAATCATTGATTGCATTTATGAACTTGAATGTCATTAATGATGAACATTTAATGTGGTTATGATTGTTGTAAATGCTAGAATTGATTGATGATATGTGGTTAGTTTCATTCCCTGTTAAAATACCTATCCAACTATGTATGGTATGCGTTTTGAATGGTTTTGGATCATAAAAGATGTTTGGGTGAAGTTTGATTCGTGCACTTGTGAAATTTCAGCAAGCAGGATCTGTATACCAATTTGGACGCCGTCCAAATCATTGGATGTCGTCCAGTCCTTCATTGCTGGACGCCGTCCAGAACTTTTAGACGCCGTCCAAATGAACTGCCAGGGATTGTCCAGCTTGGTCATTTTTCGTTTAATTCCAACTATGCTACGCACCTCAGATTAACATGTAACTTGTTCTAACATGTTCATATATGATTATAAAACTCAGAAAAATTGTCCGAGACCCGACCCGGACGTGTTGACTTTTTTGTTGACTTTGACTTGACCAAAGTTGACTTTTATTCAAACTTAACCGAATACTTATGCAATCGTTCTAACATTCTTTTATATTTGTATCTTGCATGAAACTTGACAATGTGATTCACATGCTATATATAATCGAGTCGTAACAGGCCATAGGACTAATTGAACACTTTGACCGACTTCATGATTACCGATATTGATACAACCTATTGTTTAGGTCGAGACTAGCATTCTTTCTTGCACACGTTTACTTTGTGAAGTACATTTACATTCGTGCACTCAAGGTGAGATCATAGTCCCACTTTTACTCTTTTATACTTACATTTGGGATGAGAAAACATACACGTTTCATTTTACAAAGTGAACACAAGTACGAAAATAACATTCTACGTACGAGTTAGAACAAAAATGCCTCAATTTGATTATCATTAATTATACTTGCCGGGTGTAAGCGAGAACTTATGTTGTATGGCCATATGGGTTTGACAAACCCTCATTCGGGCGGTTCGCTACCGTTATGCAGATGAAATATATTTTCGAGAATAAGTGTAGGTTCTAACACTATGTGTATGGGGTAACGTTAGTTAAGCCTTGATAATTAGGTGCTCGTGATAACAAATTTTAGAATGGTTTACTATTATTTCAATGTTATAAATCTTGTGGTTCAACTTACATACTCACTTACTAAACCTATGATTTCACCAACGTTTTTTGTTGACAGTTTTCTATATGTTTTCTCAGGTCCTTGAACGCTAAGTGATACATGCTTCCGCACTCTATTTTTGATATTTGCTTGGATGTCGAGTATACATGCATTTTGGAGCGTCTTTTGACTTACTTTTAAATTGTGTCGCATAGGTTTCAATTGTACTTTAAACGTTGTAACGTAACTAGTCGTTGAACTACTTTTGTAAACCTTGAATCATCCTTACATTTGAAATGAATGCGACATATTTTGGTCAAACGTTGTTTTAAAGACTTATGACTACGCAATGGGACCTAAGTAGATGGCGCCGTCAATGATGATTTTGTCGAGTCGCTACAGATGGTATCAGGGCTTTGGTTGTAGGGACTTAGAGCTCATTTGTGTTAACCCCGAGTCATAGGGTACATTAGTGAGTCTAGACTACAACCGGCATATAGACTTGAAGTAGGACTTGCTTGACTACTTGTGCATTTATACTTGAACTCTTCTATTCATATCTAACTCTTACTTCACCTTAATCTCACGTTGTTTAATTTGATTGACACACCATCTTGACCTTATGAGGTAATGTCGAAAGCACATATGAATTAGGGTAATATAATTGCCGGGATTATATTACAGTGACTCATATGGACGTTCTGACATTATAACATAAAAAATTTAGGGCGAGTCAAGGAAAATTTATATCTATCTTTATTCCATATCACGATTAGTATTATTGAGAATACTAATCAATGATATTCTTTTGTCTTGAAGGAACAATGCCTCCTCGCCGAGTCCCACGCAATGAAACTCCCGAACAAGCTCTTCAACGAATGATAGCCACCGCCATAGATGCGGCCATGGTCGGTTACTCTTCCAACAACAATAACAATAACAACAACAACTACAACAACAACAACAACAACAATGAAGCCGATAACTCAAATGAGGGATGCTCCTACAAAGCTTTCATGGGGTGCAAACCTCATACTTTTGATGGGACCGGAGGACCGGTTGCTCTCACTCGATGGTTTGAGCAAACGGAAGCTGTTTTTAGCATAAGCGGTTGCTGGGACCAAGACAAGGTCAAATATTCCATACACACTTTCGCCGTATCGCTCTCACATGGTGGAATACGTATGTACAATCGGTGGGTACCGATAAAGCTCACGCTCTCTCTTGGTCCGATTTAAAGAAAAGATGATCACCGAATACTTTTCGCGCGAAGAGACCCGAAGGCTCGAAAGCGAGCTAAGAAGTTTGAAAGCGGTCAGAAACAACCTCAACGTTTATAATCAACGGTTTGCCGAGCTAGCTCTAATGTGTCCAAACCTTGTAAATCCCGAGCCTCGACGAGTTGAACTTTACATGGATGGCCTTCCTAAGAGCATCAAACATGGGGTAATGTCATCTAAACCCGCCAACCTACAAGAAGCTTTAAAGATGGCCTGCCAATTAATAGAAACGGTGGACGAAATTGAAGTGCGGCACCTAAAGCCGAGGATAAGTCGGGTGGGAACAAAAGAAAATAGGAAGCCACTCAATCAAGCAACTACAACAACAACAACTTCACCAAAAAGCCTTTCACCTCCGATGGCAAGAAAATTTATGCCGAAGCCAAACCTTTTTACAACAAATTCCACAAGCATCACTTTGGTGAATGTGGCAAGCTAATTTGCCACCGGTGCCAAGAAAGTGGTCATATGGCCAACGATTGTAGAAGCGCCGCCCCCGTCGCTTGAAAGGGGCCCGATGCACCAAAGAGGGTCACTTGTTACGGATGTGGCCAACAAGGTCATTTTATAAATGCATGCCCAAAGAAGAAAGCTAACCTCAATGCACGCGGCCGAGTTTTCAACATTAACACCGAGGAAGCCCGAGATGACAATGAACTAGTCACGGGTACGTTTCTTCTCAACAATTCTTACGCCTCTTGCTTATTCGATTCGGGTGCCGATAAGAGTTTTGTATCTAAGACTTTGACTCATTCTTTTAGCACTCCACCACTCCCACTAGATACTACTTATACCATTGAAGTGGCCAACAGGAAACTATTTAGTGCTGACAAATTTTATCGGGGGTGTATGTTAAACTTAATGGGTAAAGAGTTTGAAATTGATTTGATACCTATAGAACTAGGGAGCGTCGATGTAATAATTGGTATGGATTGGTTAGCCAAAACGAAATCTCACATCCTTTGTGATCTTAAAGCGATTCAAATTCCTATCGAGAATGGTGAACCCTTGATTGTCTATGGCGATAAGAGTTGCACCAGACTCAACCTCGTCTCGTGCTTTAAAGTTGAAAAATATCTTCGTAAAGGTTGTTTCGCGATTCTAGCCCATGTTAAGAAAGTCGAGTCCGATGAGAAGCATATCGATGATGTGCCAATTGTTAGTGACTTTTCCGATGTTTTTCACGACGAATTGCCGGGTCTTCCACCTCATCGACTGGTTGAATTTCAAATTGATCTTATTCCGGGCGCCGCACCCGTAGCACGTGCACCATACAGACTTGCTCCATCTGAAATGCAAGAATTGCAAAGTCAAATCCAAGAACTACTTGATCGTGGTTTTATCCAACCAAGCCATTCACCATGGGGTGCTCTGATTTTATTCGTTAACAAGAAAGATGGATCCCTACGAATGTGCATCGACTATCGTGAACTAAACAAATTGACGGTTAAGAACCGATATCCTCTTCCACGCATCGACGACCTCTTTGATCAACTACAAGGGTCTTGTATATATTCAAAAATCGATCTCCGCTCGGGCTATCATCAACTAAGAGTTAAGGGTGAGGATGTCTCCAAAACTGCTTTCCGGACTCGCTATGGTAGTTACGAATTCCTTGTCATGCCTTTTGGTCTAACTAATGCACCGGCGGTGTTCATGGATCTTATGAACCGTGTGTGCAAACCGTATCTCGACAAGTTCGTTATTGTATTCATCGATGATATCTTGGTTTATTCTAAAAGAGAAGAAGAACACGAACAATACCTTCGCCTCATGCTTGAACTCTTGAGACAAGAACGACTCTATGCCAAATTCTTCAAGTATGAATTTTGGTTGAAGGAGGTTCAATTTCTTGGTCACGTTGTAAGTGATCAAGGTATTAAGGTCGATCCCGTAAAAATTGAAGCCATTAGCAAATGGGAAACCCCTAATACTCCTACTCACATTCAACAATTCTTAGGCCTCGCCGCGTATTATCGTAGGTTCATCGAAAATTTCTCTTTGGTTGCCCGTCCTCTAACCGCGTTAACTCACAAAGGAAGAAAATTCATTTGGTCAACCGAACAAGAATCCGCGATTCAAATTTTGAAGAAAAAGTTAACCACCGCCCCTATCTTGTCACTTCCCGAAGGCAATGATGATTTTGTTGTATATTGCGATGCCTCGAAACATGGTTTTGGGTGCGTATTGATGCAAAGAAAGAAGGTAATTGCTTATGCCTCCCAACAATTGAAAATCCACGAACGGAACTACACGATACATGATCTCGAACTCGGAGCCGTTGTTTTTGCACTCAAATGTGGAGACACTATCTTTATGGGACCAAAAGTACCATCTCCACCGATCACAAAAGCCTCCAACACATCTTCGATCAAAAGCAACTAAACATGAGACAACGACGGTGGATTGAAACTTTGAACGATTACGATTGTGAGCTTCGTTACCATCCGGGAAAGGCAAATGTAGTAGCTGATGCCTTAAGTCGAAAAGAAAGAGCGATGCCTCTTCGTTTTCGAGCTTTAAACATCACCATCCACACCAATCTCAATAACCAAATTCGGGTAGCCCAAGATGAAGCTCTTACGGATGAAAACATATCTCTCGAACGCTTGAACGTCCTTGCCTCACGATTTGAAGTTAAGGAGACCGGACTCTGATATTTCGCCGGGAGAATTTGGTGCCTAGTTATGGGGACTTGCGAAGCCTTATTCTAGATGAAGCCCATAAGTCAAGGTATTCGATTATCCCCGGTGCCAATAAGATGTACCACGACCTCAAGGAACAATATTGGTGGCCGAACATTAAAAGGAACGTTGCTACTTATGTTGGAAAGTGCCTAACTTGCTCCAAAGTCAAAGCAGAACACCAAAGAATGTCCGTGCTACTTCAACAACCCGAAATCCCACAATGGAAGTGGGAGAGAATAACGATGGATTTTATCACAAAACTACCAAGAACGGCGAGTGGTTATGATACTATTTGAGTTATTGTAGACCGTCTCACTAAATCCGCCCACTTCCTTGCCGTGAAGGAAACCGACAAAATGGAGAAACTTGCACAACTTTACATTAAAGAGATCGTAGCCAGTCACGGTGTACCATTATCGATTATTTCCGACCGAGATGGCCGTTTTGTTTCTAGATTTTGGTGTACTTTACAAGAAGCGTTGGGAACACGATTAGACATGAGCACCGCATACCATCCGCAAACTGATGGTCAAAGCGAACGCACAATTCAAACCTTGGAAGACATGCTACGAGCTTGCGTTATTGATTTTAGAAAAGCTTGGGAAAAGCACTTGCCTCTCGCTGAATTCTCCTACAAAAATAGTTATCATGCGAGTATTAACGCCGCACCATTCGAAGCATTATATGGTCGCAAATGCCGTTCACCAGAACCGAACTCATTCATGAAACATCCGATAAGATCATTCAAATCCGAGATAGGCTCCGGACGGCCCGTAGTCGTCAAAAGAGCTATACCGACATTAGACGTAAGGATCTCGAGTTCCAACTAGGTGATCATGTAATGTTAAAAGTCGCACCCTGGAAAGGTGTAATCCGTTTCGGGAAATGTGGGAAACTAAATCCGCGATACATTGGTCCTTTTGAAATCTTGGAACGTATTGGAACCGTTGCTTACCGATTAGATCTTCAGCCTCAATTGAGCTCCGTTTATCCTACTTTCCATGTATCAATCTTGAAGAAATGTTTTGCCGAACCCGAACTTGTTATCCCTCTCGAAGAGCTTACTATTGATGACAAACTTCATTTTGTGGAAGAACCGGTTGAAATTGTGGATCATTCCATTAAAACGCTAAAACAAAGCAAAATTCCGATTGTCAAAGTCCTTTGGAATGCCAAAAGAGGACCCAAGTTTACTTAGGAAAGACAAGATCAAATGAAAAGGAAGTACTCTCATTTATTCGTGGATTTGGAAACAGAAGATCTCGAGGAAGAAACAACGACTACTACGCCTACTTAAATTTCGGGACAAAATTTCTTTTAAGGAGTATGTAATGTAACATCCCGTCTTTTTCTGTTTACCTTCCGTTTAATTATTTTAAAAGTCCGTTATATAATTATAACATCTTCCGTTAATACGCGTTTTTAAAATATTTCGTTTAGGTAATTCACGCACCCGCTTTTAAACTCGAGGGACTAATGTTATCAAGTGGGCAAAGATGTTTCTAGGTCAAATGGTCAAACCACCATCTCTTCTACTCATTCACCTCCTCACTCCTTACTACTTCCACTTTATTATCTCAAACACTAAATCAAAGAATCATCATCCATTTTGAATCTAACAAGCGTTCTTCAAAACAAATCACATATTTTCAATCCTTGCATCTTCCTCTTCGAATCCATACCAACTTCATCTCATTTGGGTAACTTTCTGAAAACACTAAATTTTATGTTCTTGATGTTTTTTACTTGTAAAAGTGTTAGTTAGTATCTATGGCTCGAGTCTAACATGAATATTTGATTTGTATGCTCGATCTTGTTGTTTTAGTGTAACTAGCATGAACTTGAGACTGTGTGTGTTTAATCTTGAGTTTTGGATGATTAAATGTTGTTGTTATGTTAAAGTTCATGTATTAAATGTGTTACTAGCATCACTAGTTTCATTTTGATGTGTAGGTTGATTAAGAAAACTTAACTAACATGATTATTGATTTTGTGATTTTGGTTAGGGTTTGATAGACTTAATTATAAAATTTTGATGCATTGAATGCTATGAAATGTTATTGGTAAGTGTCTAGTTGTATTGTATGCGTAATTACCTACGAAACGGCGTATTATATGTGTGTGTTAAGTTTCCATGTGTGTTAAGTTTCCAAATCATTGATTGCATTTATGAACTTAAATGTCATTAATGATGAACATTTAATGTGGTTTTGATTGTTGTAAATGCTAAAATTAATTGATGATGTGTGGTTAGTTGCATTCCTTATTAAAATACCTTTCGAACTATGTATGGTATGCGTTTTGAATGTTTTCGGATCATAAAAGGTGTTTGGGGGAAGTTTGATTCGTGCACTTGTGAATTTTAGCAAGCAGGATCTGTATACCAATTTGGACATCGTCCAAATCATTGGATTCCGTCCAGTCCTTCATTGCTGGACGCCGTCCAGAACTTTTGGACGCCGTCCAAATGAACTGCCAGGGACTGTCCAACTTGGTCATTTTTTGTTTAATTTCAACTATGCTACGCACCTCCGATTAATATGTAACTTGTTCTAACATGCTCATATATGATTAAAAAACTCAGGAAAATTGTTCGAGACCCGACCCGAACGTGTTGACTTTTTCGTTGACTTTGACTTGACTAAAGTTGACTTTTATTCAAACTTAACTGAATACTTATGCAATCGTTCTAACATGCTTTTATATTTGTATCTTGCATGAAACTTGACAACGTGATTCACATGCTATATATAATCGAGTCGTAACGAGCCATAGGACTAATTGAACACTTTGACCGACTTCATGCTTATCGTTATTGATACAACCTATTGTTTAGGTCGAGACTATCATTCTTTCTTGCACACGTTTACTTTGTGAAGTACATTTACATTCGTGCACTCAAGGTGAGATCATAGTCCCACTTTTACTCTTTTATACTTACATTTGGGATGAGAAAACATACACGTTTCGTTTTACAAAGTGAACACAAGTACGAAAACAACATTCTATGTACGAGTTAGAACAAAAATGCTTCAATTCGATTATCATTAGTTACACTTGCCGGGTGTAAGTGAGAACTTATGTTGTATGTAGTGACCCGAATATTTCCATGATTATATATTATATGAGATTAATATTTACATGAATAAATGTTTCAAACATGTTAAGAAATCAAACTTGTTAAGACTTGATTAATTGAAATGAGTTTATGTAGACAATTGACCACCCAGTTTGTCTGATGATTCACGAACGTCATAAATTGTGATAATTATATAATCATTTTATTTATTTATTTTTATGTAAGTTTTTATTTTATATATCTATATAAGAAGAAATACAATTAAATCAAAGATGTACAAGTAAAACACTATTTGCTACAGTAAATTTTCGCTTTGCTACAGTAAAATACTATTTCCTACAGTAAAATACTATTTGCTACATCAAAATACTATTTACTACAGTAAAATACTATTTGCTACGGTAACCACTATTTACTACAGTAAACACTATTTACTCGTATTCAATCCGTATTCGTACTCGTACAATACTCAGCTTATATATGTATATACTATTGGTATATACACTTCAATGATCAGCTCTTAGTAGCCTTAAATGATTAACTAACATGTGGGAACCATTACTTGTCTTCAAGTATGAATTATTACACAAAATAACAAAATTAGGAGCCTTTGTTTCCAGGATAAAATCACGCCACCACCACCATCATTTACTACATCATTTTCATTTTATAATTTCACATACAAATCCTCTCTAATTACCTACTCAAAGAACACTTGAAAGATCAGGAACATCCAAATTATCTCAGTAATTTTTTCTTTCTAATTCAAGGTAATACTCGTATTCAAACTTTGATTCAATTTCTATAACTATAACAATCTTAATTCAAGTAGTAATCTTACTTGAACTTGTTTTCGTGTCATGATTCTACTTCAAGAACTTCCAATCCATCAAAGATCCTTTGAAGCTCAAGTTAATTTCTCATCATTTCCAGTAGGTTTACCTACTATACTTAAGGTAGTGTTGATGTTCATCTATATATATATATATATATATATATATATATATATATATATATATATATATATATATATATATATATATATATATATATATATATATATATATATATATATATATATAACTATCTTATTCGAAGATTTAAACTTGTAATCACTAGGACATAGTTTAGTTAATTCAAAACTTGTTCGTAAACTAAGTTAATCCTTCTAACTTAACTTTTAAAATCAACTAAACACATGTTCTATATCTATATGATATGCTAACTTAATGATTTAAAACCTGGAAACACGAAGAACACCGTAAAACCGGACATATGCCGTCGTAGTGAAATCGGGGGCTGTTTTGGGTTAGATAATTAAAAACTATGATAAACTTTGATTTAAAAGTTGTTCTTCTGGGAAAATGATTTTTCTTATGAACATGAAACTATATCCAAAAATCATGTTTAAACTCAAAGTGGAAGTATGTTTTTCAAAATGGTCATCAAGATGTCGTTCTTTCGACTGAAATGACTACCTCTTACCAAAACGACTTGTAACCTGTATTTCTGACTATAAACTTATATTTTTTCTGTTTAGTTGCATAAATTTCAGTTCATTGTGAAACCATAGCAACTTGATTCACTCAAAACGGATTTAAAACGAAGAAGTTATGGGTAAAACAAAATTGGATATTTTTTGCTTATTCTAGTTACGTGAAACTTTGTAACAAACCTATACTAACCATAACTTAACTAACTTATATTATATTATACATGTATTCTAACATATATTATGTAATCTTGATAGACCATAGACATGTATACAATGTTTTGACATATCATATCGACGTCATATATATATATTATTTGGAACAACCATAGACACTCTATATGCGGTAATGTTCGAATTAGCTATACAGGGTTGAGGTTGATTCCAAAATAATATATATACCTTGAGTTATGATCGAGTCTGAGACTTGTATACACTGGGTCGTAGATTGATTCGAGAAAATATATCGATTTATTTTTGTACTATTAACTGTGAACTACTAATTGTGGACTACTAACGTTGGACTGCTAATTTAACAACTTAAAACGTCAACACGTAATAAAAATGTTGTGAATATATTTCGATCATATTTTGATATATATATATATATATATATATATATATATATATATATATATATATATATATATATATATATATATATATATATATATATATATATATATATATATATATATATATATTATAGGTTCGTGAATCAACCCGTGGCCAAGTTTAAATCTTGACGAATTGAAAATCTGTGAAAGTGATTTATAGTCCCATTTTTACTATCTAATATTTTTGGGATGAGAATACATGCAGCTTTTTAAATATTTTACAAAATAGACACAAGTACTCGAAACTACATTCTATGGTTGGATTATTAAACCGAATATCACCCCTTTTAGCTTGTTAACCTAAGAATTAGGCAGACGAGAGGTTCTGTTCCTAATTGACGCGAATCCTAAAGATAGATCTATTGGGCCTAACAACCCCCATTCAGGCTATGGATGGCTTTAATACTTCGAGATTATTATTATACAGACGAGACGTTCTGTTTGGGGATATTCTATGCATTAAAGTTAATGTCGGTTACCAGGCGTTTAATTCATATGAATGATTTTATCTTTATGCAGACGAGAGGTTCTGCTTATAAATATGAAAATCTTGTGGTCTATTATTACAATTTGATATATATATATATATATATATATATATATATATATATATATATATATATATATATATATATATATATATATATATATATATATATATATATATATATATATATATATAGGCTAAACCTATAACTCACCAACATTTTTGTTGATATTTTAAGCATGTTTATTCTCAGGTGATTATTTAGAGCTTCCGTTGTTGCATGCTAGTTAAAGACAAGATTTGAAGTCAGCATGCTTGTATAATATTGTTTAAAAACTGCATTCGGAAAATAAATTGTTGTATAATTTTATTGTAATCCATTATGTAACGGACGTGTGAAAAAGTGTATTTTAGATTATCATCACTTGATAATCCTTGTTATGTCTAATAAACCTTTAACGATAAAATAAAGGTTATGGTTTGTTTTAAAAACGAATGCAGTCTTTGAAAAACGTCTCATATAGAGGTTAAAACCTCGCAACAAAACCAATTAATATGAAACGTTTATAATTGATATGAACGGGACATTTTAGTTGGTATCCGAGCGTTGGTCTTAGAGAACCAGAAATTTGCATTAGTGTGTCTAACCGAGTTTGTTAGGATGCATTAGTGAGTCTGGACTTCGACTGTGTTTTTCTTTAAAAACGATTGCTTAACACGTTTGTTAGAAACTGTATATTATTAACATGTAATTATTATGTGATATATTAATCTCTTAACGTGCTTGCTATTGTGTGATAGATGTCTACCTCTTGTACAAATCTCATCTACTCACCCAATAATAATGAAGAGTCGAATGTATTTTGGGAAGATTCACAAATTTCGAAAGAAAAGGAACCGGAAGAAGAGGAACCGGAAGAAGAAGAGGTTCCGGAGGGAGAAATATTAGGAACCACAGAAAAACAGTTAAATAAAAGAAAATCATCAATTAATGGACCAAAGTTAAAAATGGTTTGCGGTGTCTCCGCCGAGGAGGAAAAATATTGGGAAGATTATCAATTTTTCGATGAATCGGATCCCGACGAGGATACCGATGATGTTATAGAAATTATTCCGGCTCAATTTAATAAGGTAAAAGAAAATAATAAGGGAAAAGCTATCAAAATAGAAAAACCCGAGTCCAAAATCGATGAACTTTATGTTAACATGAAATATCCCGATGTGATATATCGTAAACACCCGTATTTCTTAAATTTTAACTATAACCCGGGAACATCTAAGCCACCAGGTTTTTCTAAACCATTTGTGAAAATGACGGCTCGTATTAGAGGAGCACCAGGTATCCCTAGGAAATTAGCGAAATGAACCAAGTCCACGGAGGAAGAAACAAGTGAGTCGGAATAAAGAGTTGTAATCATGCGATGTAATATATGTAATATAGTGTTCTTGTACTTTTATGTTATATGTAAAAATTATTTGTATTATTTGTTAATTATCTTTTACGAATTTAATCCTCGTCTATTTTACAGTATAAAAACACAAAATGGATGTTAAGGATAGACGACCGAATATTTTAGAAGACCTACCAGGGGATATGATTGATGAATTATTGTCTAGAGTTGGTCAAGAGTCATCGGCTCAATTGTTTACGGTGAGATTAGTTTGTAGAACATTTGAAAGACGTTCCAGGCATGCCTTAGTTTATAAAAGGCTTTCCTTCAATAGATGGTGTATCTCACATTGGGGAAACCTTAAGTTACGACGTGTTTTCTTTAAGGCTTTGAGTGCGGGAAACCCTACTGCAATTTTCCGCTACGGGTTGAGAGCATATTTTGACTCCACATATCCCAACATAGGACTTCGTTCTTTAGAAAAAGCTTCAAACATGCAACTTAAAGAAGCATATTATGTTTATGGGTTAGTGATGTTCGCTTCTCACCAAATTGAGAAAAAGAACATTGGATTGCAACTTCTAAATAAAACATTCCCACAAGTGACGGATTCAGTAGTTGGGGTGAGAGATAAGGTTTTTAGATTGTTATGAAGCTGTTGGGCATTACGTAACCCCCGTCCTTTTGATAATGTTACAACATGCTGCCTAACCAACGGCCATAATGGTTATTTTTCACAAGACCAAGGATGGGAAATAGTATTAGTGAAACTCGAATGCATGACTTGCTTCTGGACCTATGAATTACGTGTCTTTATTGCCTTTGCTGAATGACTTGCGTTAAACTAGAATTGTCTTCACATATGCTTTGTATCAAAGTTATTATGTGCTATATTTCATGCTATATGTAAAATAGCGATATTGTACGTTTGTAAAATATTGTATAAAAGTTTGAATGTAATATTATTGTAATCAGTTTTTCATATAGAATTGTAGTAGTTGAATTGTATATTAGCTATTAAGTATTATAATAACTGGTAGGTACTACCCGAATTAAAACTTAAAAAATGCTAATACGAAGAAAAAGATTTTATAAATAAGTTCATATTATGCTACGAAATACTATTGACTAATCTCGAATTTCTATATGATTAACTCAATTCTTTTGGCTATTTTTGAAGGAAATGGCACCGACTACAAGGCAGAACTTGAATATGAGCGAGGAACATTTCCGTTCATTCCTTGCTGTAAACATAGCCGCAGTTCAGGCTGCGATGCAAAACAACAATAATAAATCTGGGTCTAGCAGTGGAGTTAACTCCACAGGAAACCGTGTAGGATGCTCCTACAAGGCTTTCACTGCCTATAAACCTCTGGAATTTGAAGGAACTGAAGGACCAGTCGGACTAAAACGATGGACCGAGAAGGTCGAATCTGTGTTTTCTATAATCAAATGTACCGAAGAAGACAAGGTTAAGTACGCCACACATACCTTCACAGGTACATCGTTAACTTGGTGGAACACCTATCTTGAACAGGTGGGACAAGATGCTGCTTACGCACTACCGTGATCAGCATTCAAACACTTGATGAATGAGCAGTACCGTCCCATAAATGAAGTCAATAAGCTCAAGACAGAGCTTGGAGAATTACGAGCGCAAGGATTCGATATTACCACATACGAACGACGATTCACAGAGTTGTGTTTATTGTGTCCAAGAGTGTTCAAAGATGAAGAAGAGCAGATCGATGCGTTTGTAAAAGGGTTACCAGAGAGAATTCAGGAGGATGTGAGTGCGAGCGCGCCTACCTCAATGCAAAAGGCAAGTCAAATGGCTCACAAACTTATAAATCAGATCGAGGGGAGGATTAAAGAGCAGGCGGCCGAGGAGGCCAAAATGAAACAAGTCAAGAGGAAGTGGGAAGAAAACAGTGACAAGGGTCACCAACACAACAACAGTAACTATCGCTTCAACAGTCAACCTAATAATCACAACTACAATCGCACCATTTTTCGCAAAAATAAACGCAACAACAACCATCTCAACAACAACAACTACAACAACCGTTCCAACAATAATAACAACCACAACCACAACAACAAAAATCCCAGCAATAACAACAAGGGGCAGAAACCGTGCCAGAGGTGTGAAGGATACCATCGGAATGGGTACTGTACGGCATCATGTACTAAGTGTAACAAAAGGGCCATAGTGCGACGAAGTGCGGAATCTACGGATCAATGACTAAAGGAACAAATAATGCCGAAGCAAATTATGCCGACATTACTTGTTTCGGATGCGGGAAGAAGGGCCATTACAAAAATATGTGTACAAACCAAGGGAGTACTAGTGGTCAAGGACGAGGAAGAGTCTTCAACATTAATGCGATAGAAGCGCAAGAAGACCCGGAGCTTGTTACGGGTACGTTTCTTATTGACGATAAACCTGCTTATGTTTTATTTGATTCGGGTAAGGATAGAAGCTATATGAGTAGAGATTTTTGTGCCAAATTAAGTTTTCCATTAACGCCTTTGGATAATAAGTTTTTACTCTAATTAGCAAATGGTAAGTTTGTTACGGCGGATAAAATATGTCAAAATCGAGAAATTAAACTGGTTGGCAAAACATTTAAGATTAATTTGATACCAGTAGAGTTAGGGAGTTTTAATGTGATAATTGGCATGGACTGGTTGAAAAGGAGAGAGCAGAGGTTGTATGTTACAAAAATGCGATTCACATTGTACGCGAAAAAGGAAAATCCTTAATGGTGTACGGAGAAAAGAGCAACGCGAAGTTAAATCTTATTAGTAGTTTGAAGGCGCAAAAACTAATAATAAATGGTTGCTATGTCATTCTAGCACACATCAAGGAAGTCAAACCAGAAGAAAAGAACATCAGTGATGTTCCCGTCGCAAAAGAATTTCCCGATGTATTTCCGAAAGAATTATCGGGACTACCTCCACACCGATCCGTTGAATTTCAAATAGACCTTGTACCAGGAGCTGCACCAATAGCTCGTGCTCCTTACAGACTCGCACCCAGCGAAATGAAGGAATTACAAAGTCAATTACAAGAACTTTTGGAACGTGGTTTCATTCGACCAAGCACATCACCATGGGGAGCTCCTGTTTTGTTTGTCAAGAAGAAAGATGGTACATTTAGATTGTGTATCAACTACCGAGAGTTGAACAAAGTTACCATCAAGAACCGTTATCCACTACCAAGAATCGATGACTTATTTGATCAACTGCAAGGTTCGTCAGTTTATTCGAAAATTGATTTAAGTTCCGGGTATCATCAAATGCGGGTGAAGGAGGAGGATATCCCAAAGACTGCTTTTAGGACGTGTTACGCTCATTATGAGTTCCGTTTGGATTAACTAACGCACCAGCTATGTTCATGGACCTCATGAACTGAGTGTGTGGACCATATCTTGACAAGTTTGTCATTATTTTCATTGATGACATACTTATTTACTCAAAGAATGATCAAGAACACGGAGAACATTTGAGAAAAGTGCTAGAATTGCTGAGGAAAGAAAAACTGTACGCTAAGTTTTCAAAGTGTGCATTTTGGTTGAAAGAAGTTCAATTCCTCGGTCACATAGTGAGCAAAGAAGGTATTCAGGTTGATCCGGCAAAGATTGAAACCGTTGAGAAATGGAAAACACCGAAAACTCCGACGCAGATACGTCAATTTTTAGGATTGGCTGGTTACTACAGAAGATTCATCCAAGATTTTTCCAAAATAGCAAAACCCTTGACTGCTTTAACGCATAAAGGGAAGAAATTTGAATGGAAGGATGAACAAGAAAAAACGTTTCAATTGTTGAAGAAAAAGTTAACTACAGCACCTATATTGTCATTACCTGAAGGGAATGATGATTTTGTGATTTATTGTGACACTTCAAAGCAAGGTCTCGGTTGTGTTTTAATGCAACGAAAGAAGGTAATTGCTTACGCATCTAGACAATTGAAGATTCATGAGCAGAATTATACGACTCATGATTTGGAATTGGGCGCTATTGTTTTTGCATTAAAAATATGGAGGCACTATCTATATGGGGTCAAATGTACCATATATACCGATCACAAAAGTCTCCAACATATATTTGATCAAAAACAACTAAACAAGAGGCAACGTAGGTGGATTGAGCTGTTAAATGATTACGATTTTGAGATTCGTTACCACCCGGGGAAGGCAAATGTGGTAGCCGACGCCTTAAGTAGAAAGGACAAAGAACCTATTCAAGTAAAAGCTATGAATATAATTATTCATACTAACCTTACCACTCAAATAAAAGAGGCACAACAAGGAGTGTGAAAGAAGGGAATTTGAAGAATGAAATACCCGAAGGATCGGAGAAACATCTTAATATTCGGGAAGACGGAACCCGGTATAGGGCTGAACGAATTTGGGTACCAAAGTTTTGAGATATTAGAGAAATGGTACTTAGGGAAGCACATAAAACCCAATTTTCAATACATCCCAGAGCGGGAAAGATGTACCAAGATCACAAGAAACATTTTTGGTGGCCGGATATGAAAGCCGATATTGCTAAATACGTAGGAGAATGTTTGACGTGTTCTAAGGTTAAAGCTGAACATCAGAAACCATCAAGTCTACTTCAATAACCTGAAATCCCGGAATGGAAATGGAAAAAAATTACCATGGATTTCATTACTAAATTGCCAAGGACTGCAAGTGGTTATGATACTATTTGGGTAATAGTCGATCGTCTCACCAAATCAGCACACTTTCTACCAATGCGAGAAGATGATAAAATAGAAAAATTAGCACGACTATACTTGAAGGAAGTCGTCTCCAGACACGGAATACCAATCTCTATTATCTCTGATAGGGACGGTAGATTTGTTTCAAGGTTTTGGCAAACGTTACAACAAGCATTGGGAATTCATATAGATATGAGTACTGCCTATCATCCACAAATCGATGGGCAGAGTGAAAGGACGATACAGACTCTTAAAGACATGCTACGAGCATGTGTTATTGATTTTGGAAACAGTTGGGATCGACATCTACCGTTAGCAGAATTTTCCTACAACAACAGTTACCACTCGAGTATTGAGATGGCACCGTTTGAGACACTTTATGGCAGAAAGTGCAGGTCTCCGAATTGTTGGAATGAAGTGAGGGATAGACAAATTACGGGTCCAGAAATAATCCAAGAAACTATCGAGAAAATCATTCAAATTCAACAACGGTTGAAAACCGCCCAAAGTCGACAAAAGAGCTACGCGGACAGTAAAAGAAAAGATATAGAATTTGAAATTGGTGACATGGTCATGCTTAAGGTATTACCTTGGAAAGGTGTTTTTCGATTTGGTAAATGGGGAAAACTGAATCCAAGGTACATTGGACCATTCAAGATTATAGATCGTGTCGGACCAGTAGCTTACCGACTTGAATTACCTCAACAACTCGTCTGCGTACATGATACTTTTCACGTATTGAAATGCCCCATTTATATTAATTATAAACGTTTCATATTAATTAGTTTCTTTGCGAGGTTTTGACCTCTATATGAGACGTTTTTCAAATCTTGCATTCGTTTTTAAAAACAACCATAACCTTTATTATTTAATAAAGGTCTTAATGACATAATTTAGATTGTCTATCAAAGACAATCTCCTCAAATAAATAAGTTTTTACGCAACCCATTACAATATGATCAAATATATTACAACAAATACTCCGAATGCAAGTTTAAACAATATAAACAATCATGCCGACTCCAAATCTTGACCTTGGGTTGGCATACGACAGCGGAAGTGTTTTTAATATTCACCTGTGAATAAACATGCTTAAAACGTCAACAAAAATGTTGGTGAGTCATAGGTTTAATTTCTATATAATAATCATAACATTTAATAAGCCACAAGATTTCATTTATTTAAATGCGCAGGATCATTACAAATGCAAAAATCATTCATACGATGAGTCGCCTGGTAACCGACCTTAACATAGAGCGCTTAAGATATCTAGCATCATACATTCCACTATTCAAATGTATGACAAGAACCCTTAGAAGTACTAAAGCATTTCCACTATTCAAAAATGGGGGTGGTTGGTGCCCGTAGATCTACATTCAGGATTCGCGTCAATTAGTGTTTTTCACTAATTCTTAGGTTACCAAGCATAATAATAATAAGTACAGATATCCGGGATAACAAATCAATCGTAGAATGTAGTTCCATGAACTTGTGCTTATTTTGTAAAACATTTATAAATTTTGCATGTATTCTCATTCCAAAATAATTTAAATAGTAAAAATGGGACTATAACTCACTTGTGATGATTTTCAAATAGATGGTGATAAGACTTGGCCTTTTGACAAATTCATGAACCTAATAATAATATTCTTGTGTCAAGATATATATATATATATATATATATATATATATATATATATATATATATATATATATATATATATATATATATATATATAATTAATATTCCATACTTATGATACTTGTGATAACTTTAATTGTCCATTGTTAGTAGTCCAACGTTCATAGTCCAATAGTCCAACAGTATGAATATATATATATATATATATATATATATATATATATATATATATATATATATATAATATATATATATATATATATATATATATATATATATATATATATATATATATATAAATGTGTATATTGTGTTAGAATTCACTAACACTATAATATATTTTCTTAATATAATAAGACACATAATATGTATATTGTCTGAAGCAATCCGCGGCCCATTGTATACATGTCTTAGGCTCGATCACAACTCAAAGTATATAATATTTTGGAATCCACTTTGACCCACAGCTAACTCGAGATTACTGCCAATGGTGTCTAATAGTTCGTTCCAATAATATATATAGAAGAAGTCAAAATGATATGTCAAAACTTTGTATACGAGTCCACGGTGATCAAGTCATATATATATATATATATATATATATATATATATATATATATATATATATATATATATATATATATATATATATATATATATATATATATATATATATATGGTGCCTTATGATCTTTATTAAAACTATAATATATTATCGTAGAACTTAATCACGACTATTATAATTTGTATTTCCATAAGTTTAGGAACAAGACATGTATAAATACATGTAAGATACAAGGTAAGTTAGCTAGGATAAGGTTAGCATCCATTTTTATAAATCATGTCCGTAGCTAAAAATTAAGAAAAATATCCAATTTTGTTTTACCCATAATTTCTTCGTTACAAATCCGTTTTGAGTGATTCGAGTTGCCATGGTTTCGTATCGAACTCAACATTATTAATCTTAACAGAAAAATTATAGGTTTATAGTCAAAAATACAGCTTAGGTGTCAAATAAGAGAAGATAGTCATATCCGTCGTAAGAACGACATCTTGATGACCCTTTTAAAAAACATACTTCCACTTTGAGTTTAACCATGGATTTTGGATATATTTCATATCCATATAAAATAAGATTTTTAACCAAAGGAAATCTTTTAATTCAAAGTTTAAGATAGGTTTTTAAAATTAAACCCAAAACAGCCCCCGTTCAACTAAGACGGCGTATATTCGATTTTAAGGTGTTCTTCGTGTTTACAAGTTTTATATCCTTATGTTAGCTTGACATACTATCATAATACATGTGTTGAAGTGTTTTAAAAGTCAAGTTAGAAGGATTAAGTTTATTTGCAAACAAGTTTAGAAATAATCTAAACTATGTTCTTGTTGTTATTAGTTATAACTCAAAATAAGATAGCTATATGAATACGAATCGAATAAGATTATGAATAAGGTTACTACCTCAAATCAAATGAGTAAAGTTGCTAGAAAAATAAGTAGAATATCTTGAGTTCAAAGATACCCTTGATGGCTTGGAATTCTTGAAGTGTTCTTGATCAAGCTTTGTTATGATAATTATAACTTGGATTATGAGACCAATACTTGCTGGATTGAATGGAGGTTTGAGAGAGTGTTTGAGTATGTGTTTATAGAGTAAAATGATTTAGTTAATTGGAATGAAATGGATGGTTATTTATCCTACATGTTGACAACAAAATGGGGACAACAACATGGCTCCATGGTTTGTAATTTTATGCATTTAGTCATACTAGTTTCCAAGCCATGGTTCCCACAAGTCTACATCATGTTTATACATGTCTTACAACTGATTGAGAGCTGCTAAGATCAATTATTTGGTATGTATATACCCATAGTAAATACGTATAGAAGCTGGGTATTATACGGGTATAATTACCGTATGAATACGAATAGGATTCTTGATAAAATTGAATGAGAAAATGAGTATAGCTATCTTTATTGAGTATAAATATATTGATATATATTATTAAGTCTTTCAAAAGTGTATTAATACATATTAATACAATACATATACATACATTTTAATTTAGAAGTTATTACAACGTTAATCGTTATATATATGTATATAGTATTGAAGTCTTTAAGTTAGTAATCTCATTTTATGTATATAACCAATTGTTATTATATATAATGAGATACTTAAATATCATTTTAACAAATCATAAGTATATATATATCCATATATACATCATTATATAATTATTTCAAATTATGATGTTCGTGAATCGTCAGACAGACTGGGTGGTCAAACATTTGCATAAAATCCATTCCAAATATATATATCTTGACAAGTTTGATTGCTTAACATATTGGAAACATTTAATTATGTAAATATTAATCTTCAATATATTAGCAAAAAAATCCGGGACGTTACATTACACACCCGTTAAATTAAATTTCGTCCCGAAATTTAGAATAGTACCTAGTTAACGTGCGATATCGAAAAACAAATGTGGGTACTTCAGCTTCATTTGATATTCTCATTCCCAAGTGAATTCAGGTCCTCTACAAGCATTCCACCGAACCTTAACGATTGGTATCTTACTTTGTTTGAGTCGTTTGACCTCACGATCCATAATTTCGACGGGTTCTTTGACAAAATTTAGTTTCTCGTCAATCTTAATTTCGTCTAAAGGGATAATGAGATCTTTGGTAGCTAGGCATTTCTTCAGGTTCGAAACATGAAAGGTGTTGTGAATCTTTTCTAATTGTGGAGGTAGTTCAAGTCGATAGGCCACCGGCCCAATGCGTTTTTCGATCTTGAATGGCCCAATGTATCTTGGGCTCAATTTCCCTTACTTTCCAAAATGAATAACACCTTTCCAAGGTGATACCTTAAGCATAACCATATCACCCTCCTCAAACTCTAAAGGTTTCCTTCTAACATCCGAATAGCTCTTTTGCCGACTACGGGCTGTTTTCAATCGTTGCTGAATCTGAATGACCTTGTCGGTAGTTTCCTGGATAATTTCCGGACCTGTAATCTGTTTTTCCCCCACATCACTCCAACAAATCAGAGACCTGCACTTCCTCCCATAAAGTGCCTCGAATGGTGCCGCCTCAATAGTAGAATGATAGTTGTTGTTGTAGGAAAACTCAGCTAATGGTAGATGTCGATCCCAACTGCTTCCAAAATCAATAACACATGCTCGTAGCATGTCTTCGAGTGTCTGAATCATCCCTTCACTCTACCCATCAGTTTGTGGATGATAGGCAATACTTAAATCTAGACGAGTTCCCAACGCTTCGTGTAATGCCTGCCAGAATCTAGAAGTAAATCTGCTATCACGATCAGAGATAATAGAGATTGGTATACCATGTCTAGAAACAACTTCTTTCAGATATAATCGTGCTAATTTCTCTATATCATCCTCTTCTTTTATTGGCAGAAAGTGTGCTGACTTAGTAAGACGATCGACTATTACCCAAATCATGTCATAACCACCTGCGGTTCTCGGTAACTTAGCAATGAAATCCATGGTAATGTTTTCCCATTTCCATTCTGGGATTTCAGGTTGTTGGAGTAGACCCGATGGTTTCTGATGCTCAGCTTTGACTTTAGAACAAGTCAAACATGCTCCTACATATATGGCTATATCGGCCTTCATTCCTGGCCACCAAAAGTTTCTCTTGAGGTCTTGGTACATTTTTCCCGCTCCGAGATGTATTGAATATCTGGTTTTATGTGCTTCATCTATTACCACTTTCCTCAAATCCCCATTCCTTGGTACCCAAATTCTTTCAGCTAAATACCTGGTTCCGTCTTCCCGAATATTAAGCTATTTTTCTAATCCTTTGGGTATTTCCCTTCCAAAAATTCCTTCCTTCAAAACCTCCTGCTGTGCCTCTTTTATTCGAGTAGTAAGATTAGTATGAATAATCATGTTCATAGCTTTTACTCGAATAGGTTCTCTTTCCTTTCGACTCAAGGCATCGGCTACCATATTTGCTTTCCCCGGGTGGTAACGGATTTCACAATCATAATCATTTAGCAGCTCAACCCACCTACGCTGCCTCATATTTAGTTGCTTTTGATTTAAAATAAGTTGGAGACTTTTGTGGTCAGTGTATATGATGAACTTGACCCCATATAGATAATGTCTCCACATATTTAATGCAAAAACAACGGCGCCCAATTCCATATCGTGTGTGGTGTAGTTTTGTTCATGAATTTTGAGTTGTCGAGAAGCATATGCAATCACCTTCTTTCGTTGCATAAGAACACACCTAAAACCTATTCTTGATGCGTCGCAGTAGATAACAAAATCTTCCATTCCGTCAGGTAACGATAAAAAAGGTGCCGTAGTCAACTTCTTTTTCAACAATTGGAAGGCACCCTCTTGTTCGGAAGTCCATCCATACTTCTTCCCCTTATGTGTCAATGCGGTTAAAGGTTTGGCTACTCGGGAGAAATCTTGAATAAATCTCCTATAATAACCGGCTAAACCCAAAAATTGACGTATTTGCGTTGGAGTTTTCAGGGTCTCCCAATTTTTGATGGCTTCGATCTTGGTGGGATCAACTTTGATTCAATTACTACTGATTATGTGGCCAAGAAATTGTACTTCATTTAACCAAAAAGCACATTTAGAGAACTTAGCATAAAGTTGTTCTTTTCTTAACAGCTCTAACACAAGTCTCAAGTGTTGTTTGTGTTCTTGGTTATTCTTTGAATAGATAAGGATTTCATCAATAAAGACAATAACAAACTTATCTAAATATGGACTACATACTCGGTGCATGAGGTCCATGAAAACTGCGGGTGCATTGGTTAAACCGAATGGCATAACCATGAATTCTTAGTGGCCATAACGAGTTCTGAAGGCTGTTTTCGGTATATCGGCTTCTTTAACCCTCAGTTGATGATAACCCGACCTTAAGTCGATTTTGGAGTATACGCTCGAACCTTGGAGTTGATCAAATAGATCGTCGATTCGGGGTAAAGGGTATCGGTTTTTTATGGTTACTTTGTTCAGCTCACGGTAATCGATACACATGCGAAAAGACCCATCTTTCTTTTTAACGAACAAAATTGGAGCTCCCCATGGTGACGTACTCGGTCGGATAAAACCACGTTCTAATAATTCTTGTAGCTGACTTTGTAATTCTTTCATTTCGGTGGGCGCAAGTCTATATGGAGCACGAGCTATTGGTGCGGCTCCTGGTACAAGATCTATTTGGAATTCAACGGATCGGTGTGGAGGTAGTCTCAGTAATTCGTCCGGAAACACCTCAGGAAATTCTCTTGCAACGGGAACGTCATCGATTTTCTTTTCTTCTTTTTCAACCTTCTTAACGTGTGCTAGTACGGCATAGCAACCTTTTCTTATTAGATTGTGCGCCTTCAAACTACTAATAAGATTTAATTTGGCATTACCCTTTTCTCCGTACACCATTAAGGGTAACCCGTTTTCTCTCAGAATGCGAATCGCCTTCTCATGACAAACAACTTCGGCTTTCACCTTGGACATCCAGTCCATTCCAATAATTACGTCGAAGCTTCCTAATTCCACCGGTATTAAATCAATTGCAAACGTTTCGCTAACTAAACTAATTTTTCGATTTCGAAAATTTTATCAACCTTAATTAGTTTACCGTTTGCTACTTTAACTATACACTTTTTATCCAAAGGCGTTAACGGGCAATTTAATTTGGCACAAAATTCTCTACTCATATAACTTCTATCGGCACCCGAATCACATAAAACATAAGCAGGTGTATTGTTGATAAGAAACGTACCCGTAACAAGCTCCGGATCTTCCTGTGCTTTCTCCCCATTAATGTTGAAGGCTCTCCCATGGCCTTGCCTATTTCCATTCCTGCACTGGTTTATGATATGGCCCGGTTTTCCACATCCATAGCAAACAACGTCGTTATTATTTGTTCCGACATTATTTACTCCTTTGTTTCTATTTAGCCCGTAGACTTCACACTTTGCCGCAATATGGCCATTCCTATTACACTTGGTACATAATTCTCTACAAAACGATTTCGGATGAAACATATCACACCTGGGGCATATAGTTCTTTGCCTTTTGTTGTCGTTGTTGTTGTTGTTGTTGTTGTTGTTGTTGTTATTGTTGTTGTTGTTGTTGTTGTTGTTGTTGTTAGGGTTATTGTTGTTGAGTCGTTTGTTGTTGTTATTGTTGTGATTGGGATTGTTGTTGTTGTTATTATTATTGGGATGGTTGTTGCGATTATTGTTGCGGTTGTTGTTGCGATTATTGTTGTTGTTGGGGTGGTTGCGATTGTTGTTGTAGTTGTTATTTTGATTATTGTTGTTGTACTGGTGACCCTAATCACTGCTTTCCTCCCACTTTCTTTTTCCCTGTTTCATTATGGCCTCCTCGGACGCTTCTTTCTTTATCCTTCCTGTAATTTGGCCTTTCAATTTGTGGGCTATACGGCTCGCTTTTTGCATTGTTGCAGGGTCATTAGCACCTACATGCTCTTGGATTTGTTCCGGCAACCCTTTTATGAATGCTTCAATTTTTGCTTCTTCGTCCTCAAATGCTCCAGGACACATTAAAGTCAGTTCATTGAAACGTCGCTCGTAGGTAGTGACATCTAACCCTTGGGTTGTCAGTGCTTTAAGCTCTGCCTTGAGCTTGTTGATTTCGGTTCTGGGACGGTACTCTTCCGTCATCATGTGCTTGAAAGCGGACCATGGAAGTGCGTAAGCGGTATTCTGTCCTACATAATCCATGTAGGTATTCCACCATGTCAAAGCAGTACCCCTGAAAGTATGTGTGGCATACTTAACTTTATCCTCTTCTGCGCAGTTGCTGATTGCGAACACGGATTCAACCTTCTCTGTCCACCACTTTAGTCCAACGGGTCCTTCAGTTCCTTCAAACTCATTGGGTTTGCAGGCCATAAAATCTTTGTAGGAACATCCTACCCAGTTGCCATTGTTTCCTCCACCGCTGGAACCCGATTGGTTATTGTTGTTCATTGCATTCACCACTGCAGCCATATTTGCAGCGAAAGCTTGTAGTTCTTCTGTGTTCAATTGTTGTTGTCTAGTAGCTGGAGGAGCCATTTCCTTCAAAAATAGCCGACTGAGTTAATCATATAGAATTTTAGAAGTAGCCAAAAAGTATTTTGTAGCTTAATATGAACTTATTATTATAAAAGCCTTTTCTTCATATTAGCGTTTTATAACTATAATAATGTTCATACTTAGTAGCTAACACACAAATTAACTACTAAAATTCTAATATGAAAAACTATGGTAAGTTATTACGTTACTACGTGATAATAAGTTGTAATAATAATAATAAACCTTCCACGCTTATTCTTATTATTATACAATCATAAGGAAAATTACATTGCGAATTTTCTTACAAACTTAAACACACAATATAATACATATTATACAATGCATGGAATACAGGATAGCTGCCGATGGTTCAAGAACGGCGAGATTTCTTAGATGTTGACGTTGTTTCTTTCTCAGCCAAACGTTTAGATTTTCGTTTGGATAGTTCTTTTTCCAATTCCTCCCAATTGATTCTTTCGGCTAATTGTTTTGGAGCAAAACCAACAGTCGTTATACGAGCGGTCATTTTATAAACTGGTCTCTTAGGTGGTTCAGGTGGATGATCACAAATATTTTGGGTCATAATAGGTTCATCGGATTTGGGATCGGGTATAACAGCCAAAGATTTTCCCAAATCACGTTGTGGTTCGGTAATTTCCACAACTTCTTCAGGATCCTCTTCTTCGGGTTCCTCTTCGGGATCTTCTTCTGGATCTTCTTCTGGAACCTCTACTGGAAATTGTGAATCTTCCCAATTTTCCCAACAATTTTTCACTTTAATGGTAGAACCAAAAGTTAACTTTTTCGTTGGTTCATAAGTCGTATGCTTTGACTCAGCCTCCGAATCACTTGATAAGTAAATGAAATCTGAATCACTGGAGATGGTTATATGATCAGATGAAGTCATCTATCACATAATAGCATGCACGTTAAGAGAATGATATATTTTATAATATTTATATGTTAATAATCTTATGTTTCCAGCAATTATATTAAGAAATCATTTTTAAAATAATTACGGTCGAAGTCCAGACTCACTAATGCATCAAAAATCAGTTAGACACACTAATGAAAAATTCTCTGATTCTCTAAGACCAACGCTGGGATACCAACTGAAATGCCCCGTTCATATTAATTATAAATGTTTCATATTAATTAGTTTCTTTGGAGGTTTTGACCTCTATATGAGACGTTTTTCAAATCTTGCATTCGTTTTTAAAAACAACCATAACCTTTATTATTGAATAAAGGTCTTAATGACATAATTTAGATTGTCTATCAAAGATAATCTCCTCAAATAAATAAGTTTTTACACAACACATTACAATATGATCAAATATATTACAATAAATACTCCGAATGCAAGTTTAAACAATATAAACAATTATGCCGACTCCAAATCTTGACCTTGGGTTGGCATACGACTGCGGAAGCATTTTTAATATTCACATGTGAATAAACATGCTTAAAACGTCAACAAAAATGTTGGTGAGTCATAGGTTTAATTTCTATATAATAATCATAACATTTAATAAGCCACAAGATTTCATTTAATTAAATGCGCAGGATCATTACTACTGCAAAAATCATTCATACGATGAGTCGCCTGGCAACCGACCTTAACATAGAGCGCTTAAGATATCTGGCATCATACATTCCACTATTCAAATGTATGAGAAGAACCCTTCGAAGTACTAAAGCATTTCCACAATTCGAAAATGGGGGTGGTTGGTGCCCGTAGATCTACCCTTAGGATTCGCGTCAATTAGTGTTTTTCACTAATTCTTAGGTTACCAAGTATAATAATAATAAGTACAGATATTCGGTATAACAAATCAATCGTAGAATGTAGTTCCATGACCTTGTGCTTATTTTGTAAAACATTTATAAATTTTGCATGTATTCTCATCCCAAAATAATTTAAATAGTAAAAATGGGACTATAACTCAATTGTGATGATTTCTGAATAGATGGTGATAAGACTTGGCCTTTTGACAACTTCACGAACCTAATAATAATATTCTTGTGTCAAGATATATATATATATATATATATATATATATATATATATATATATATATATATATATATATATATATATATATATATATATATATATATATATATATATATATAATATTCCATACTTATGACACTTGTGATAATTTTAATTTTCCATTGTTAGTAGTCCAACGTTCGTAGTCCAATAGTCCAATAGTCCAACAGTATAAATATATATATAAATATAAATGCGTATATTGTGTTAGAATTCACTAACACTATAATATATTGTCTTAATATAATAAGACACATAATATGTATATTGTCTGAAGCAATCCGCGACCCATTGTATACTTGTCTCAGGCTCGATCACAACTCCAAGTATATAATATTTTGGAATCCACTTTGACCCACAGCTAACTCGAGATTACTGCCAATGGTGTCTAATAGTTCGTTCCAATAATATATATAGAAGAAGTCAAAATGATATGTCAAAACTTTGTATACGAGTCCACGGTGATCAAGTCATATATATATATGGTGCCTTACGATCTTTATTAAGACTATAATATATTGTCGTAGAACTTAATCACGACTATTATAAATTATATTTCTATAAGTTTGGGAACAAGACATGTATAAATACATGTTGGATACAAGATAAGTTAGCTAGGATAAGGTTAGCATCCATTTTTATAAATCATGTCCGTAGCTAAAAATTAAGAAAAATATCCAATTTTGTTTTACCCATAATTTCTTCGTTACAAATCCGTTTTGAGTGATTCTAGTTGCCATGGTTTCGTATCTAACTCAACATTATTAATCTTAATAGAAAAATTATAGGTTTATAGTCAAAAATACAGCTTAGGTGTCAAATAAGAGAAGATAGTCATATCCGTCGTAAGAACGACATCTTGATGACCCTTTTGAAAAACATACTTCCACTTTGAGTTTAACCATGAATTTTGGATATATTTCATATCCATATAAAATAAGATTTTTCACCAAAGAAAATCTTTTAATTCAAAGTTTAAGATAGGTTTTTAAAATTAAACCCAAAACAGCCCCCGTTCAACTAAGACGGCGTATATTCGATTTTAAGGTGTTCTTCGTGTTTACAAGTTTTATATCCTTATGTTAGCTTGACATACTATCATAATACATGTGTTGAAGTGTTTTAAAAGTCAAGTTAGAAGGATTAAGTTTATTTGCAAACAAGTTTAGAAATAATCTAAACTATGTTCTTGTTGTTATTAGTTATAACTCAAAATAAGATAGCTATATGAATACGAATCGAATAAGATTATGAATAAAGTTATTACCTCAAATAAAATGAGTAAAGTTTCTGGAGAAATAAGGAGAATATCTTGAGTTCAAAGATACCCTTGATGGCTTGGAATTCTTGAAGTGTTCTTGAACAAGCTGTGTTATGATGATTATAACTTGGATTATGAGACCAATACTTGCTGAATTGAATGGAGGTTTGAGAGAGTGTTTGAGTATGTGTTTAGAGAGTAAAATGATATAGTTAATTGGAATGAAATGGATGGTTATTTATCCTACATGTTGGCATCAAAATGGGGACAACAACATGGCTCCATGGTTTGTAATTTTATGCATTTAGTCATACTAGTTTCCAAGCCATGGTTCCCAAAAGTCTACATCATGTTTATACATGTCTCACAACTGATTGAGGGCTACTAAGATCAATGATTTGGTATGTATATACCCATAGTAAATACGTATAGAAGCTGGGTATTATACGGGTATAATTACCGTATGAATACGAATAGGATTCTTGATAAAATTGAATTAGAAAATGAGTATAGCTATCTTTATTGAGTATAAATATATTGATATATATTATTAAGTCTTTCAAAAGTGTATTAATACATATTAATACAATACATATACATACATTTTAATTTAAAAGTTATTACAACTTTAATCGTTATATATATGTATATAGTCATGAAGTCTTTAAGTTAGTAATCTCATTTTATGTATATAACCAATTGTTATTATATATAATGAGACACTTAAATATCATTTTAACAAATCATAAGTATATATATATATATATATATATATATCCATATATACATCATTATATAATTATTTCAAATTATGATGTTCGTGAATCGTCAGACAGACTGGGTGGTCAAACATTTGCATAAAATCCATTCCAAATATATATATCTTGACAAGTTTGATTGCTTAACATGTTGAAAACATTTAATTATGTAAATATTAATCTTCAATATATTAGCGGAAAAATCCGGGTCGTTACACGTATCGAATATGAAGAAATGTTTAGCCAAAAAAGATCTCACTATTCCTTTAGAAGAAATCCAAATCAATGAAAAACTTCAATTCATTGAAGAACCCATCAAAATAATGGATCGTGAGGTTAAAGGACTTAAGCAAAACAAGATACCAATTGTTAAGGTTCGATGGAATGCTAGTAGGGGACCCGAGTTCACCTGGGAGCATGAAGATCAGATGAAGAAGAAATACTCACACTTATTTCAAGAAGATACGCCAACATCTCCTACTGCCTGAAATTTCGGGACGAAATTTATTTAACGGGTAGGTACTGTAGTGACCCGAACTTTTCCATGATTATATATTATATGAGATTAATATTTACATGAATAAATGTTTCCAACATGTTAAGAAATCAAACTTGTTAAGACTTGATTAATTGAAATGAGTTTATGTAGACAATAGACCACCCAGTTTGCATGATGATTCACGAACGTCATAACTTGTGATAATTATATAATCCTTTTATTTATTTTTTTAATGTAAGTTTTTATTTTATATATCTATATAAGAAGAAATACAATTAAATCAAAGATGTACACGTAAAACACTATTTGCTACAGTAAATTTTTGCTTTGCTACAGTAAAATACTATTTGCTACAGTAAAATACTATTTGCTACAGTAAAAACTATTTGCTGCAGTAAACACTATTTACTACAGTAAACACTATTTACTCGTATTCAATCCGTATTCGTACTCGTACAATACTCAGCTTCTATATGTATATACTATTGGTATATACACTTCAATGATCAGCTCTTAGCAGCCTTAAATGATTAACCAACATATGGGAACCATTACTTGTCTTCAAGTATGAATTATTACACAAAATAACAAAATTAGGAGCCTTTGTTTCCATGATAAAATCACGCCACCACCACCATCATTTACTACATCATTTCCATTCTATAATTCCACATACAAATCCTCTCTAATTACCTACTCCAAGAACACTTGAAAGATCAGGAACATCCAAATTATCTCAGTAATTTTTTCTTTCTAATTCAAGGTAATACTCGTATTCAAACTTTGATTCAATTTCTATAACCATAACAATCTTAATTCAAGTAGTAATCTTACTTGAACTTGTTTTCGTGTCATGATTCTACTTCAAGAACTTCCAAGCCATCAAAGATCCTTTGAAGCTCAAGTTAATTTCTCATCATTTTCAGTAGGTTTACCTACTATACTTGAGGTAGTGATTATGTTCATAACATCATTCGATTCATATATATATAACTATCTTATTCGAAGATTTAAACTTGTAATCACTAGAACATAGTTTAGTTAATTCTAAACTTGTTTGCAAGCCAAGTTAATCCTTCTAACTTAAATTTTAAAATCAACTAAACACATGTTCTATATTTATATGATATGCTAACTTAATGATTTAAAACCTGGAAACACGAAGAACACCGTAAAAGCGGACATACGCCGTCGTAGTGAAACCGGGGGCTGTTTTAGGTTAGATAATTAAAAACTATGATAAACTTTGATTTAAAAGTTGTTCTTCTGGAAAAATGATTTTTCTTATGAACATGAAACTATATCCAAAAATCATGGTTAAACTCAAAGTAGAAGTATGTTTTTCAAAATGGTCATCAAGATGTCGTTCTTTCGACAGAAATGACTACCTCTTACAAAAACGACTTGTAACCTGTATTTCCGACCATAAACTTATACTTTTTCTGCTTAGTTTCATAAATTTTAGTTCATTATTAAACCATATCAACTTGATTCACTCAAAACGAATTTTAAAACGAAGAAGTTATGGGTAAAACAAAATTGAATATTTTTTGCTTATTCTAGCTACGTGAAAATTTGTAACAAACCTATACTAACCATAACTTAACTAACTTATATTGTATTATACATGTATTCTAACATATATTATGTAATCTTGATAGAACATAGACACGTATACAATATTTTGACATATCATATCGACGTCATCTATATATATTATTTGGAACAACTATAGACACTCTATATGCGGTAATGTTCGAATTAGCTATACAAGGTTGAGGTTGATTCCAAAATAATATATATACCTTGAGTTATGATCGAGTCTGAGGCTTGTATACACTGGGTCGTAGATTGATTCGAGATAATATATCGATTTATTTCTGTACTATTAACTGTGAACTACTAATTGTGGACTACTAACGTTGGACTGATAATCTAACAACTTAAAATGTCAACACGTAATAAAAATGTTGTGAATATATTTGGATCATATTTTAATATATATATATATATATATATATATATATATATATATATATATATATATATATATATATATATATATATATATATATATATATATATATATATATATATATATATATTTGTTATAGGTTCGTGAATCAACTCGTGGCCAAGTTTAAATCTCGACGAATTGAAAATCTGTGAAAGTGAGTTATAGTCCCATTTTTACTATCTAATATTTTTGGGATGAGAATACATGCAGCTTTTTAAATGTTTTACAAAAATAGACACAAGTACTCGAAACTACATTCTATGGTTGGATTATTAAACCGAATATCACCCCTTTTAGCTTGGTAACCTAAGAATTTGGCAGACGAGAGGTTTTGTTCCTAATTGACGCGAATCCTAAAGATAGATCTATTGGGCCTAACAACCCCCATTCAGGTTATGGATGACTTTAGTACTTCGAGATTATTATTATACAGACGAGAGGTTCTGTTTGGGGATATTCTATGCATTAAAGTTAATGTCGGTTACCAGGTGTTCAATTCATATGAATGATTTTATCTTTATGCAGACGAGAGGTTCTGCTTATAAATATGAAAATCTTGTGGTCTATTATTACAATTTGATATATATATATATATATATATATATATATATATATATATATATATATATATATATATATATATATATATATATATATATATATATATATATATATATATATAGGCTAAACCTATAACTCACCAACATTTTTGTTGATATTTTAAGCATGTTTATTCTCAGGTGATTATTAAAAGCTTCCGCTGTTGCATGCTAGTTAAAGACAAGATTTGGAGTCAGCATGCTTGTATAATATTGTTTAAAAACTGCATTAGGAAAATAAATTGTTGTATAATATCATTGTAATCCATTATGTAACGGACGTGTGAAAAAGTGTATTTTAGATTATCATCACTTGATAATCTTTGTTATGTCTAATAAACCTTTATCGATAAAATAAAGGTTATGGTTTGTTTTAAAAACGAATGCAGTCTTTGAAAAACGTCTCATATAGAGGTCAAAAACTCGCAACAAAACCAATTAATATGAAACGTTTATAATTGATATGAATGGGACAATTCATTGTATGGCCATATGGGTTTGACAAACCCTCATTCGGACTGTTCGCTACCATTATGCGGATGAAATATATTTTCGAGAATAAGTGTAGGTTCTAACACTATGTGTATGGGGTAACGTTAGTTAAGCCTTGATAATTGGGTGCTCGTGATAACAAATTTTAGAATGGTTTACTATTATTTCAACGTTATAAATCTTGTGGTTCGACTTACATACTCACTTACTAAACCTATGATTTCACCAACGTTTTTCGTTGACAGTTTTCTATATGTTTCTCGGGTCCTTGAACGCTAAGTGATACATACTTCCGTGCTCTATTTTTGATACTTGCTTGGATGTCGAGTATACATGCATTTTGGAGTGTCTTTTGACTTACTTTTAAATTGTGTCGCATAGGTTTCAATTGTACTTTAAACGTTGTAACGTAACTAGTCGTTGAACTACTTTTGTAAACCTTGAAACATCCTTACATTTGAAATGAATGCGACATATTTTGGTCAAACGTTGTTTTAAAGACTTCTGACTACGCAACGGGACCTAAGTAGACGGCGCCGTCAATGACGATTTTTTCGGGTCGCTATATAAAGTGTCTTACAATAGACTTATACTATCAAATATAACTTATATGCATCAATATATTATACGTTCGTTTGATGTATACCTTCGATTTAGCATTTTTATATAAGTTCCATAATCGTTGTTAGTGAATATATGCACATACGTACACGTGTTTGCATTTATATGCTACTTAGTATTTTTAAAATGTTTGTTAACTAATATAAATGCATTTAGGAATGAGTGTCTATATGTTTTCGTCTAAATCGTAATTTAAAAAAAAAAAATATATATATATATATATATATATATATATATATATATATATATATATATATATATATAAATATATAAATATATGGTTGTCCCTAACCTGGACGGATGTTTCTTATAATTGAGATTTTATCAATTTTACGAGTATGAATGAACACGTATAAGTAAAAAAAAACCTCTTATAATACACATATACTATCAAATATAACATATATACATCAATATGTTATACGTTTTTCCGGATGTATACCTTCGATCTAGGGTTTTTATAAATAAGTTCCATAATGGTTGTTAGTGAATTTATGCACATCCGTACGTGTGGTTGCATTTATATGCTACTTAGTATTTTTAAAATGCTTGTGAACTAATATAGATGCATTTAGGAATGAGTATCTATGTGTTTTTGTTTTAATCATAATATATATATATATATATATATATATATATATATATATATATATATATATATATATATATATATATATATATATATATATATATATATATATATATATATATATATATATATATATATATATATATGGTCATCCCTAATCTGTCGGTAAATAAGAGTTAGGGACGGTATTTTTTATAATTGAGATTTTATCAAGTTTACGACTACGAAGAACACGTATAAGTACCAAAATGTCTTAAAATACACATATACTATAAAAATATACGGAGTAACATATATACATTAATATATTATACGTTTGTCCGATGTATATCTTCTATCTAGTATTTTTATATATAAGTTCCATAGTCATTGTTAGTGAATATATTCATATCGGTACGTGTTTTTGCATTTATACGCTGCTTAGTATTTTTAAAATATTTGTTAACTAATATAGATGCATTTAAGAAGTGGTATTTATGCATTTTCGTCTAAATCGTAATTTTAAAAATTATATAAATATATGGCCGTCCCTAATCCGTCTGTAAATCAGAGTATTAGGGACGGATTTGGGACGAATATTTTTTATAATTGAGATTTTATCGAGTTACGAGCACGAATGAACACCTATAAGTACCATAATGTCTTAGAATACACTTATACTATCAAATATAACATATATACCTCAATATATTATTCATTTGTCGGGTATATACCTTCGATATAGCATTTTTATATATAAGTTCCATAATCATTGTTAGTGAATATATGCACACACATACGTGTGTTTGCATTTATATGCTACTTAGTATTTTTAAAATGTTTGTTAACTAATATAGATGCATTTAGGAATGAGTGTGTATGCATTTTCGTCTAAATCGTAATTTAAAAAATATATAAATATATGGCCTTCCCTAATCAGTCGGTAAATCAGAGTATTAGGGACGGATTTGGGACGCATGTTTATTATAATTGAGATTTTATCGAGTTTACGGGCATGAATGAACACCTATAAGTACCATAATGTCTTAAAATACACTTATACTTGTTATACAATGAAATTCCCCGTGAATATAATTGTATTATCGATACGGTATTTATAGCGATGCAATGAGCCCTAATTAACCCTAATGGACCCAAGTCCACATATTGGACTTGGGCTTTACTAATATGTCTAACACTCCCCCGCAGTCCGAACGGCGAAATCGCGAAAGTTCGGACTGGAAAGAAAACAATAAATAAAAATACGATTCTCTCTAACTTTTCGTATCAAATTGATTGATATCGTTGATTGGTTGCATTGCTTGACTACGTTTCCTTTTTCGTAACGTTTTTTTTTCTACGTCGTGGCTTGCTTGCCTAAGGATTGCGCAGGACTTGAGCATTGAACTTTTATCGCCGATACAATCTTCTTCAACGCTGCAAATCAAGAGAGTTTTTTTGAAAAAATATTCTTTTTTTTTCCCGTGAATATAACATATATACCTCAATATATTATACATTTTTCGAATGTATAACTTCGATCTAGTGTTTTTATATATAAGCTCCATAATCATTGTAAGTGAATATATACACATCAGTACGTGTGCTTGCATTTATACGCTACTTAATATTTTTAAAATGTTTCTTAACTAATATAAATGCATTTAGGAATGAATGTCTAAGTGTTTTCATCTAAATCGTAATTTAAAAAATATATAAATATATGTCGATCCCTAATACGTCGATAAATCGGATTATTAGGGACGAATATTTTTTATGAGTGAGATTTTATCGAGTTACGAGCACGAATGAACGCATATAACTATTAAAATATCTTAGAATTCACTTACATTATCAAATATAACATATATACATCAATATATCATATGTTTGTCTGATATATACCTTGATTTGGTGTTTTTATATATAAATTCCTTAATCGTTGTGAATATCCAAACGTTGATTTGCATTTATATGCTATTTAATACTCTCTCATTTCCATTACAAACAGTTTTAACTTTATTCTGCACAAATTAAAAAGTTTATTGCTCCACAATAACGTCTTCTGATTGGTTAATAATCAAAGTGAACATTTTAAACAAGACGTTTCAAAATAGTAATATGGACACTTTAAATGAGACAGATGGAATATATTGTTTTTAAAATACACCGATAATCAAAGTGAACATTTTAAACAAGACGTGAACATTTTAAACAAGACGTTTCAAAATAGTAATATGGACACTTTAAATGAGACAGATGCTATTTAATACACAGATAGTAATATGGACACTCGTTATACTCCTCTTTAATAATCTCCTCACTCCTCAGTACAATGGAACTCCTCATTACAATGGAGTAAGATATTGAAACACACATCACATGGATCCATTCAATTTACTTAGAGCACGAGGTGTCCGTGTTGATTTTTTAGTGTCAATTTCAGTGTCCATTTTTGACACTGAAATTGACTGACAGTGTGTAAGGTGGAGGTGTCTACAGTGTCTATTTTAGTGTCAATTTCAGTGTCCATTTTTTATTTTTTATTTTTTAAATTGATTTTTAAATATTGTATTTAACTAATATAATATAAAAACTAAATAATTGATTAAAATTCATAAAATAAACTACTACATTTATTAAAATTCATAAAATAAACTATTACATTTATTAAAATAAACTATTACATTTATTAAAATTCATAAAATAAACCATTACATTTAATAAAATTCATAAAATAAACTAGCACGTAATAAAATTCATAAGTCGTCACGAAGATCCCACTAATGTTCAACCAAATCAGATCGTATGCCTTCATGCACTTCTCTATCACGTAACTCCCTTGTTCTTCTTGCACGAGCGTCACACCTATCGATCCACGTACGTTGTATATGTTGGACAGGCTCAACTACCCAATCATTCTCAGCAAGGTTGTATCCATTGTTTTCGATAATGATGTTGTGTATCATGATGCACGTGTACATTAGTTGTCTCATTATATTCGCTTCGTAAGCTCGTGCGGGTTGCTGAAGAATATGTCAACGGCCTTGTTGGATCCCAAACGTTCTTTCAACATCTTTGCGAGCGCTCGCTTGTTTCCTTGTAAAGTAAGTACGTTTTTCGTCAACGGCACTTGAAAATCCCTTAACAAATGCCGCCCAAGTTGGGTAAATATCGTCAGCTAAATAATACCCCCTGCTATAATGAACCCCGTTTATTTGATAAGGAACGTCAGGCATTTCCTCATTAAGCATTGAGTTGAACAAATCACTAGTGTTTAGCACATTAATATCGTTGTTTGAACCCGCAACACCAAAATACGCATGCCAAATCCAATTATCATACGAGGTGACGGCTTCAAGCATAATAGTTGGGTGACTGTGATCACCTCGCATATACTTTCCTCTCCACGCAACTGGACATTTTGCCCATGCCCAGTGCATACAATCTATACTACCCAACATGCCCGAAAAACCATGAATCCTTTCATGACCTTCATACAAACGGTGAATGTCGTGCAAAGTAGGATCTCTTAGGTACACGTTAGCATACAAATCAAACGATCATGTTCTTATTCACCGGATAAATTTTCAAGTACGTTTAGTGTATAGTTTGTGAACGAGTCGCCGGAAGTACTCGAAGATGACGACATATTTTGGGAAAAAAGATAAAAAAAATTGATGAATAAAGATAAAATGTGGTGAAAGGTGAATAATGAGTGTGTATGTTAAAATGATAAAAATGTAGTGTTATTTATAGAGTAAAAAAAAATACCAAAACTAGCCGTTAAACGGCTAGTTTTTTAAAATTTCAAACAATTCAGTCGTTGGAACTCACCGTCGACTTTTGGAGGCTGGAAATCAACGGCGGGATCGACGCCGTGCCGGTGTCGACCGATCATCGATCCCGGCGTCGATTTAGGGGGGACGGTCAATTTTGTAGTGGACACCGAGTGCTCTTAGGGTCTGTCCGATTAGATCCCATCCAATGGATGTCACTCCCTGAAAAACACCAATTTAATTTATTTCACATCCATCAATTCCATTTTTTATTCAAAACCAACCTACTAATATGTACGGAGTACTACCTTATAATCAAATACTTTTTCCATTTTTATTTAAAACTGCCTAAATATAACTCAATTAGAAAGTCCTAACATCAATACTAACAACTCCAAAACTCTAAATCTCAAATCCGATGTTCATAAACTATCACATATTTTAAGATGTGGTAAAGGAGCTAAGAATTAGAAAAGGGAAGAGCGATCTCAGTGATTTTAGGAATCACTAAACCTGCAATTTGAAGGTTAACTTGTAGAGGCCATGTGAAGCGTATCATTAGTTTGATTTACAAGGAGACATGCGACGATTCAAGATCTTTTTAGAGAATTTGATTAGAGATGTTACTTATTTGGGGATTTTGTTACATTTTCCATGTTTTGTAATTTTGTTTTGAAAGTGTAACCGTTTCTAATCTTTGTACCTTTGTGTTCTTTACCAGATGCAATTTGTTTTGAAAATGTAACAGTTTCCTATTTTTGTTTTTGGACAATTGAATGCAAATTATTAGAGGATATTTAAGACGTTGAATGTAATTTAGTGCTTCTAAGAATTTTTGTTTTGATATGTGGATGGATCATACTGGATTGAAAAGCTGAAAAAAGGGGAATTGCAATTTTTTAGAAAAAAATATTTGCAAGGAAAAAAACACATTAGCGACGGATTTAGGATGGTTCTTGTTGGAAATATGTTCTCGGGTTGGCTACGGTTCGACCGTGGTTTGACTGTGGTACATATATTCCGAAGATATGCCCATAACATTAAATAATAAAAGTCCTTTTATCCTATTCGGTCACACACAAAGGCCAATCGTAAATTGTTTGATATACCTTCTAATCAGAAATTAATTTATTAATCATTAGTTAATGGTTTAATAAATTAAGTAAGCTTTTTTATGTGTATAAATATACTTACAAATCTAAATATGTAGAGATTTGATTAGATTTTGCAAATCATATATTATATAAGATATAAGATTTGATTTGATTTATAAAATATGATTTGATTTTGTAAATCTTATTTTATATAAAGATTTGATTTTGCAAATCTTTTCAAATCTTTATTTATTATATTTGTACTACATGTATTATTGTATCAATTATGTAATATATAATATCAAGTCTTGGTATTGGAAATGATATACAAAAGTGTTGAGTCCCCAAAATAATTAAGGATTTAATTATGACAAAACTGTAATTTATTTGCACTAAAGTGTTATGTGCAGTCAACACAAGTTTGTTTATGTATAGACAGCAGATATAGCTGTGTCGAGTGTTTAGTTTGCTGCTCATGATGTGTACTCAGCAATTCAAGAACATGAAGTGGCTCAGCAATGAAGAACCAGCACAGCTGGAATGCAGCTCACTACACAAGACAGCTATGCTCCATTATAAGCATAGTCGTTTCCCGAGTGGTCTACATTAATGGTACTATTCAACAAAAGTCAAAGACAAAGTTGAACAGAAAAGAACACGCATCGGCGGCTGACAAGTGACCTTACAAGACCACGTGGGAATGCAGAAGGTTAACGCATGTGTAGACATGGGTTATACTTTGTCATCACCCAGGGAACACAACATTCTATTTGTTTAATCAAATAGTGGTGCCAAACTGAATTGGGGTGTTCCTGCAAATAGCCACCAAAGAGGAAAGAAGAGAGCATGCTCTCTGATATAGTTGTCTCCACAAGTACAGACATCCTATGTACCAGTGGACAATAGAACCATTACACGGTTAATAGGATTACTATAAATTATTGTATCCACTATTGTTACAACTAGTGGTGTGGGTTTATTTTATAGAGTCAAAACGTGTAATAGCTGTTAGTTTACCTCTTAGCTATAATCTAGGTAATCTGTATCAACCAACTATCATTCCGCCAAGGATAGTTGTGATTCTTTGTGATTCAATCAATAAAGAATAACTGTTGAAAATTACCTGTGACTCTATTTATTTGCTTGTTTGAATACTAATCAAGTTTAACTGTTTAGTTAATTGAAAAGAAATTGTATTCACCCCCCCCCCCCTCTACAATACTCATGTTGTTATCAAGGGACCAACAACTGGTATCAAAGCTTCAGTCTTGATAATTAATATCTTGGATCTGAATTCTCTCATGGCTGCATATTCTAATACAGCTTACCTTGAAAATGGCTCATCCAATAGACCACCCAAATTTGATGAAGATGAGTATGAAACTTGGAAGGCAAGATTCATGCTTCACCTTGAGTCTATTGACCCACTCATGCCTGGTATCACCATAGATGGTCCATTTGTGCCTACTGAGACTATTGGTAGTGCACCAGCTACAGCTGACACTCCTGCTGTTCCTGGCAGAGAGGTTATTCTCACTCCTTTTAGATGGGATGCTGAGGATAAACGTCGTGCTGGACTTGACCCTAAGATCAGAACCTTGTTAGCTATAACTTTGCCTAACCCACTGTTCAAACTGATTAAGGGAAAAGAAAATGCCAAGCTTATGTTGGACAATCTATATGTTACCTATGAGGGTATGGGAGAAGTTAGGCAGAACAGAATGATTGCTTTAAAACAAGAATATGAAATGTTCTTTGCCTACAAGAACGAAACCCTTAAGCAAACCTTCATTAGGTTTAACTCCTTGATTGCTGACCTGATCACTCTGAATGTCACCTATACTGAGTTTGAACAAGTTAACAAATTCATAGATTCACTGCCCACTAAATGTAAATCTGTTATTGACCCCTTAAGAACTACTCAGACCCTAAAGAACTTTAACATGTCTTCTCTCTACAGTTCACTTTGGAACCATGAGAAGGCAGAGGCTAAATTTGAACTTAACTTAAAAGAAAACTTTAGGTCTGCCCCCACCACTTCAAAATCTTTTAAGACAGATGATACTGCTCTTATTGTTGCTGCTAAAAAGAAAGCTCAAAAGGCTTTACTGGTTCAAAAGTTGCTGGCAGAAGAAGAGTCAGCTGGGAGTGATGTGGATAGTGGTACTGGGTTCGAAGAAAGCAGTGATGGTGAAAGTGATGCAGAAGGGTTTGCTGAAGGTATGGCTTTACTGGCTAGGCAGTTCAAAAGGTTCAATCGTAATAGAACCAGCAAGTCATACAAAGGGAGTAAGAAACCGAGTGCTAGGTATAGTAGCAAGTCAGTCAAGGGTCCTAAATCTGAGTGTTATAATTATGGAAAGGTTGGACATTTTGCTACTGAATGCATGTCCAGGAAACCTTCAACTTCACATGCTAACTCTTTCTCAAAAGCTGACAAGTACAAAAACAAGTACAAAGCTATGAAAGCTCAGATGAAGGAAAGTGCTAAGGCTGATAAGAAGGGTAAAAAGCCAGAAAAGGTTCTAGTTGCTGAGCATCATGATTGAGATGAAACCAGCTCATCGTCTTCCTCTGATAGTGATACTGATGATGATGGTGCTGGCTATGCTCAAGAAAATAAGCTATGTTTAATGGCCAAGGAGGTCAAGGAGTCTGATGAGGATGATAGTGGTAGCAAGTTTTTTGGCTGATATGAGGGAAGCTGATCAGAAAAGAGATTCTCCTCAATGGAAAACTGAATTGATGTATAAGGTTGATAATTTTCGAACTTATACTGATGATGAAAAGGCCTAAATATTTGACTACCTAAGAGTTAACTTATGTAGAGGCAGCAAACGTGAAGAAGTTTTGATATCAGACAACAAATCTTTAAATGAGAAACTTAAATGCAAAAATGATGAAGTTAAAATCTTGAAAGATGATATTTCAAAACTCGAAAAACAAAATTTTGCTTTAAGGTCTCTTCACGTTGAGGCAGCAGAAGTCAAGAACTAGCTGGATAATCTTAAAAAGGTTGTCGCTTCATGGTGTACATCTGCTCAACGCACAGCAAAGTGTGTTAACGAGCAGGTGCCTACCCAAGTTGAAGCTTTTTTTGCTGGTGACTATGCTGCTACTGCTGCCATTGCAGAGGTTACTTTCATGGACCCAATTCTTGAAACAGATCCTGAAGCTGTCTTGCCAAATACTTTTGCCAAGATAGTTAAAGGTAAAAAGGTCCTGAAGAATAAATTTGTTAGACCTGCTACTGTGTCCCCACCACCTGCCATGAAAGAGATTTTGGAGGATGCGGTTAGAGCAAGAGAAGCCAGTACCTCAATTGATGAGACTACTAACCCCTCAAGCATCTACTACATGACTCCAAAAGAAAGACGTATCAAAAGGGAAATCACTGAAAATAATCTTAGAAAAGTTAAATCTACTGATTCCCCTTCGTGTTCAAGTTCCAATTATGCTGAGCCAGCTGATGACAAACTTACTGGTCAACCAGTAGCTGCAGACAAGCCAGTCAAATGTAATACTGGCAAGTCTAAGGCAGCAGGAAGAACATCTTCTAGTTCATCAGCGTCAGTAGACAAGCCAGTAACTTCCCACGCTGGCTCGTCAAATGATAAAGGCAAAGCAATACGTCATGACTATGGTACTGGTTCCAAGAAGAAAGCTGCCCTTAAGGGAAAAGCAAAAGTGGACTCGAATGAAGAGCTGTCTATCACTGAGATTATGAAAGTCAAGCTTGACTAGCTTATTGAGGCAGTAACCAAACATCGCCCCGATCCCCTTTACAATGTGTATGACCCATCACCGATACCAAATGTGAGAAAATGCTACAAATGTGGCAGCAAGTTTCACTTAGCCAACCGGTGTCCTTTTACCTCAACCCTGTCTGCTGATGCTTCTTCAAGCAAACCAGCAGACAGGAAAAGATCATCAAAGATGACCCTTCCAGAACCCATCCTTGGATGGGTTCCCAAAAAGAACTAATCTCTTAGCTACTGTACAGGGCATTCAAAACAAGCAAATCTGGTATCTCGATAGTGGATGTTCGAGACATATGACCAGATGTAAGTCCCTGCTAATGGACTATGAAGAAAAAGATGGTCCAGTTGTTTCGTATGGAGATAATTCGTTGGGTTACACAAAGGGTTTTGGTACTTTGACTAATGGGAATGTCACATTCTCAAATGTTGCATATGTAGTTGGGCTTAAACATAATTTACTCAGCATAAGCCAACTGACAAGCAAGAACAAGATAGTCCAATTCAGAAAGAAAATTGGCACTATTTTTTATAAGACAGGGAAGCCACTGCTGACTGCAAAACGTCATGAAAACATGTATCAAATTGACATGAACACAGTAGTCACAACAATTGATACTTGTTTCTATTCGAAGGCAGCAGACAACCTGAAATGGTTATGGCACAAGAGACTCTCACATCTCAACTTCAAAGATATTCACAAATTATCCAGTAGAAGTTTGGTGTCTGGGCTACCCACCATGTCTTATGTAAATGACAGACTGTGTCCTGGTTGTGAAAAAGGAAAACATCACCATGCCTCATTCAAATCAAAGCAAATCTCATCTGTTGAGAAACCATTTCATTTACTTCCTATGGATCTCTTTGGTCCTGTTAATGTGGCCACCTGTAGTGGGAAGAAGTATACACTGGTTATTGTTGATGAATATTCCAGATACACCTGGGTATTCTTTTTGAAGCAAAAGAGTGAAGCTGCTGATGAAATTATCAATTTTATCAAAAGAATGGAGCTTTTAAATGGGCAACGGGTGAAACAGCTAAGAAGTGATCATGGTACAGAATTCAGAAATGCTACATTAGAAGAATTTTGTGCTGATAAAGGTATTTCACAGAACTTTTCTGCTTTAAGAACACCTCAACAAAATGGTGTTTCAGAAAGAAGAAACAGAACTCTCATTGAAGCAGCAAGATCTATGTTAGCTGAGTCTGGGCTGAAAAATTCATATTGGGCAGAGGCTGTGAACACGGCATGTTTTACCCATAATAGATCTCTTATTGTGAAAAGACATCAGAAAACTGCTTATGAAGTTCTCAAAGGAAGAAAACCCTCAATCTCATTTCTTCATGTATTTGGCACTCCCTGTTTCATTCTAAACAATAGGGATCAGTTGGGCAAGTTTGATGCCAAGGCTGATGAAGGTATATTCTTGGGATATTCCAACATGTCAAAGGCATATAGGGTTTTCAATAAAAGAAGGGGTTGTTTTGAAGAATCGATTAATGTTACATTTGATGAAACTGCCCCAGCTTCATCTTCCTGTCAAGAAGATGAAGATTTATTGTTTGAAGAGCCTACTCAGCAAGGTCTCTATGATGAAGAGGAACCAGCTGCAAATCCCTCACCAATCCATGTTGCTGAGTTCTCTGATGATGAGATGGAACACTCTGTTCCATCTGTGTGTAAACCAAGTGGACCTACTGGCTCTACTGAAGTCCTGCAACTTGATCATAGGTCTACTGGTTCTGAAGGATCACAAGCTGGCACTGGTTATACTAATACTGAACAGCTGTCTCCAATTGCTGCTCCTACCTTTGAACCATCTGATGATCAAGATGTTGTGTGTTTCACAACAACTTCACCTGTTCATAACACTAGATGGACAAAAGAGCATCCAATTGAGCAAGTCATTGGTAATCTGGCTAGTGGCGTTAAAACAAGAAGGCATGCAACCAGCAATTTCTGTATGCATGTAAATTTTATGTCTACCATTGAACCTAAATGTCCTGATGAAGCAATCAAAGATCCAAGCTGGGTAGGAGCTATGCAAGAAGAGATCTCCCAGTTTGATAGGAATAAATTTTGGACATTGGTACCTAAACCTGATGATGAAACTAAGAAAATCATTGGTACCAAGTAGGTTTTCAAGAACAAGATGGATGAAGATGGGATTGTGATCAGAAACAAAGCTAGATTGGTAGCTCAAGGTTTCAAACAGGAAGAAGGATTGGATTATGGAGAGACTTATGCTCCAGTGGCTAGGATAGAAGCTATCAAACTGTTCTTGGTGTATGCTGCTAAGATGAACTTTAGGGTATTCCAGATGGATGTTAAATCAGCATTTCTAAATGGGAAGCTGCAAGAAGAAGTTTATGTCAAATAGCCTCCTGGTTTTGTAAGCAGTAAATATCCAGACCATGTCTACAAGCTAGACAAAGCTCTTTATGGCCTCAAACAGGCTCCAAGAGTGTGGTATGAGATACTTCATGTGTATCTCACTGGTATAGGTTTTAAAGTTGGAACAATTGACACCACTTTGTTCTCAAACGAGACAGATAGTGATCTCTTGCTAGTACAGCTATATGTGGATGATATTATTTATGGATCTAAAAATGAGAAACATTGTCAAGATTTTTCAAAACTTATGTCAAAGACATATGAAATGTGCTTACAGAGAGACTTGCAATACTTTTTGGGATTGCAAATTAAACAACTTGATGATGGAATTTTTATAAGTCAGGATAAATATATCAAAGATATGCTAAAGAAATTTGGTCAGGCCTGTTTAAAGGATATAGGGACTCCAATGGCAGCAACTATTAAAATAGATGCTGATCCCAATGGTGAACTAGTCAATATCACTGAATATAGAGGTATGATTGGATCCCTACTTTATCTCACAGCCAGCAGACCAGATATTATGTTTGCCACATGTCTCTGTGCCAGATATCAAGCTGATCCTAAAGAGTCACACTTGCTAGCAGTAAAAAGGATATTTAGGTATCTGAAATCTACTGCTAAACGTGGTCTTTGGTATCCCAAAGACCAGGATTTTGAGCTAATTGGGTATTCAGATGTAGTGACCCGAACTTTTCCATGTTTATATATATATATATATTAAATGAAATTGTTATTTACATGATTAAGTGTTTCCAACATGTTAAGCAATCAAACTTGTTAAGACTTGATTAATTGAAATAGGTTTCATATAGACAATTGACCACCCAAGTTGACCGGTGATTCACGAATGTTAAAACTTGTAAAAACTATATGATGACATATATATGGTTATATATATAGTTAACATGATATTATTATAAGTAAACATATCATTAAGTATATTAATAATGAACTACATATGTAAAAACAAGACTACTAACTTAATGATTTTGAAACGAGACATATATGTAACGATTATCGTTGTAACGACATTTAATGTATATATATCATATTAAGAGATATTCGTACATCATAATATCATGATAATATAATAATTTAAAATCTCATTTGATATTATAAACATTGGGTTAACTACATTTAACAAGATAGTTAACCTAAAGGTTTCAAAACAACACTTACATGTAACGACTAACGATGACTTAACGACTCAGTTAAAATGTATATACATGTAGTGTTTTAATATTTATTCATACACTTTTGAAAGACTTCAAGACACTTATCAAAATACTTCTACTTAAAAAAAATACTTACAGTTACATCCTCGTTCAGTTTCATCAACAATTCTACTCGTATGCACCCGTATTCGTACTCGTACAATACACAGCTTTTAGATGTATGTACTATTGGTATATACACTCCAATGATCAGCTCTTAGCAGCCTATGTGAGTCACCTAACACATTTGGGAACCATCATTTGGCAACTAGCATGAAATATCTCATAAAATTACAAAAATATGAGTAATCATTCATGACTTATTTACATGAAAACAAAATTACATATCCTTTATATCTAATCCATACACCAACGATCAAAAACACCTACAAACACTTTCATTCTTCAATTTTCTTCATCTAATTGATCTCTCTCAAGTTCTATCTTCAAGTTCTAAGTGTTCTTCATAAATTCTACAAGTTCTAGTTTCATAAAATCAAGAATACTTCCAAGTTTGCTAGCTTACTTCCAATCTTGTAGAGTGATCATCCAACCTCAAGAAATCTTTCTTATTTACAGTAAGATATCTTTCTAATACAAGGTAATACTCATATTCAAACTTTGATTCAATTTCTATAACTATAACAATCTTATTTCGAGTGAAAATCTTACTTGAACTGTTTTCGTGTCATGATTCTGCTTCAAGAACTTTCAAGCCATCCAAGAATCCTTTGAAGCTAGATCCATTTTTCACATTTCCAGTAGCTTTATCCAGAAAACTTGAGGTAGTAATGATGTTCATAACATCATTCGATTCATACATATAAAGCTATCTTATTCGAAGGTTTAAACTTGTAATCACTAGAACATAGTTTAGTTAATTCTAAACTTGTTCGCAAACAAAAGTTAATCCTTCTAACTTGACTTTTAAAATTAACTAAACACATGTTCTATATCTATATGATATGCTAACTTAATGATTTAAAACCTGGAAACACGAAAAACACCGTAAAACCGAATTTACGCCGTCGTAGTAACATCGCGGGCTGTTTTGGGTTAGTTAATTAAAAACTATGATAAACTTTGATTTAAAAGTTGTTCTTCTGGGAAAATAATTTTTCTTATGAACATGAAACTATATCCAAAAATCATGGTTAAACTTAAAGTGGAAGTATGTTTTTCAAAATGGGCATCAAGACGTCGCTCTTTCGACTGAAATGACTACCTCTTACAAAAACGACTTGTAACTTATATTTCTGACTATAAACCTATACTTTTTCTGTTTAGATTCATAAAATAGAGTTCAATATGAAACCATAGCAATTTGATTCACTCAAAATGGATTTAAAACGAAGAAGTTATGGGTAAAATAATATTGGATAATTTTTCTTGTTGTAGCTATGTGAAAATTGGTAACAAATCTATATTAATCATATCCTAGCTAACTTATATTGTATTATACATGTATTCTAATATATTATGTAATCTTGGGATACCATAGACACGTATGCAAATGTTTTGACATATCATATCGACCCATGTGTATATATTATTTGGAACAACCATAGACACTCTATATGCAGTAATGTGGGAGTTAGCTATACAGGGTTGAGGTTGATTCCAAAAATATATATACTTTGAGTTGTGATCTAGCCTGAGACATGTATACATTGGGTTGTGGATTGATTCAAGATAATATATATCAATTTTTTTTCTGTACATCTAACTTTGGACAACTAGTTGTAGGTTACTAACGAGGACAGATGACTTAATGAACTTAAAACATCAAAATGTATTAAAAGTATTGTAAATATATTTTAAACATACTTTGATATATATGTACATATTTGTTATAGGTTCATGAATCGACCAGTGACCAAGTCTTACTTCCCGACGAAGTAAAAATCTGTGAAAGTGAGTTATAGTTCCACTTTTAAAATCTAATATTTTTGGGATGAGAATACATGCAGGTTTTATAAATGATTTACAAAATAGACACAAGTACATGAAAGTACATTCTATGGTTGAATTATCAAAATCGAATATGCCCCTTTTTATTAAGTCTGGTAATCTAAGAATTAGGGAACAGACACCCTAATTGACGCGAATCCTAAAGATAGATCTATTAGGCCTAACAAACCCCATCCAAAGTACCGGATGCTTTAGTACTTCGAAATTTATATCATATCCGAAGGGTGTCCCGGAATGATGGGGATATTATTATATATGCATCTTGTTAATGTCGATTACCAGGTGTTCACCATATGAATGATTTTTATATCTATGTATGGGATGTATATTGAAATATGAAATCTTGTGGTCTATTGTTACGATTTGATATATATAGGTTAAACCTATAACTTACCAACATTTTTTTGTTGACGTTTTAAGCATGTTTATTCTCAGGTGATTATTAAGAGCTTCTGCTGTTGCATACATAAATAAGGACAAGATTTGGAGTCCATGCTTGTATGATACTGTGTAAAAACTGCATTCAAGAAACTTATTTCGTTGTAACATATTTGTATTGTAAACCATTATGTAATAGTCGTGTGTAAACAGGATATTTTAGATTATCATTATTTGATAATCTACGTAAAGCTTTTTAAACCTTTATTGATGAAATAAAGGTTATGGTTTGTTTTAAAATGAATGCAGTCTTTGAAAAATGTCTCATATAGAGGTCAAAACCTCGCAACGAAATCAATTAATATGGAACGTTTTTAATCAATAAGAACGGGACATTTCATCAGATGCTGATTTTGCAGGGTGTAAAATAGACAGGAAAAGTACTACTAGTGGTTGCCAGTTACTGGGTGGTAGGCTAGTCATCTGGACGAGCAAAAATCAAAATACTGTGTCCACATCTACTGCTGAGGCAGAATACGTTTCTGCTAGTAGTTGTACTGCTTAAGTACTATGGATGCAAAACCAGCTGAAAGACTATGGTGTTCATGTTACAAAGACTCCAATCTACTGTGACAACACAAGTGCAATAGCTATCACCAACAATCCTGTGATGCATTCAAGAACAAAGCACATTGACGTTCGATATCACTTCATAAGGGAACATGTTTAAAAAGGAGATGTGGAGCTACACTTTATTTCAACAGACCAGCAGTTAGCAGATCTATTAACAAAATCCTTAGATGAGAAACGTTTTAACTATCTCATCTCTGAGCTGGGTATGTTTGAACTTTAAATAAAAGACAATTTTTGTTGATGTGCTGGCTCTACAACATGTAGGGCAAACCAGTAAGCCATTTTTGTTACCTTACTGCCTACATGTAAAACACTCAGCACAACAAGGTCTTTTATATTTTGGTTACTCAAAATGTTTTTAATTGAAATAATAAATAGCTCACAAAATTTAATGATTCCTTAAATCTGCAACTCATTTACTTCCAATGATTTAAATTAAATTCATGACATATTAAATGTAACAAAGTATCTTGTATTTAATACAAAACTTATTTTGTGGTTTTTAAATTTTTTTAAAAAAAAGTTAATTAAAACCCGCTGCATTTAATGTTGAATGGGAGGTATGAGTATTCAAGCCGTATATACGTCAAATCATCACTCTGTGTCCCCTCGAGTGTGCCAGTCTGTCACATCTGCCCACGCGCCTGCTAATAGCAGTTGTCATTTTCTCTCTCCTGCCTTTTTCACCCAATCACAACGGTTAAAAGAGTGTTTTATCTTCCATAATAACCTTTGGTTATTCAGTTTTCAAATTCACACTCTTCTCTCTAAAAATCCCCAAATCTTCAAATCAATTCATACATCCATCTTCTACGAAATCATCAATGGTAGAACAACAACAACATCAATCACCGCCTGCTGCAAACCAGCTAGAGGAACAACAACCACAGCAACAACAACCGGTAGCACCACAACAACCGGAACAGCAACCACCACTGGTCATCGAAGAACAAGTGGTGCAGGGCCCTCTGTTCAACCTGCACCCAAGCCTTATTAGGGCTGCAAATGCACCAGAACACTCCTCCATTCGCCTATCAAGAGGCAATGCTGCTTATGCCCTTTCAATTCCCAAAACCAAAGCCAACTTGGGTTATGATGCGCTTATCGATTACATACGACAATCACCACTGGCTAGAGCTATTACCGGCGTACCTTCTCGTCTTTATCCAGCTTGTTTGGCCAGATTCTGGTATACTGCCACCACGGCCACCACTCAACAGAACGTTCCATGTATTCGTGGCATGGTGACTGAAACCCTAGCCTGCTCCATCACTGTTGATGCCATCCGACGTGCTCTCCAATTACCCATTGGTCCGTTCGTTAATTCACCAACCAGTTATGAGTTTCGAAGAGAGGTACTGGAGATTATAGGGTTTGATGGACCAGTGGCTCATACACCCTTAAGAAGGCAGATGCCACCTCTGTGGAACTATTTCTTTGGCTTGCTGACTCAATGCATCAGTCAGAAGTCCGGGAGCTTTGATCAGTGCTCAGATTTTGAGCTGAAGATTGGTCATGGGATGCTGTTCAATCGAAATATTGATTATGCCGGTGAAATTTACTTAAGGCTAAGGGAAATGGTGCTTGCACCTAAACGAACACACTTAATCCCCTTTCCAAGGTTTTAAGCCTTGTTTTTGAAAATGAGCTAGGTGAAGTTTACCAGAAAATTGCTGATGAATCATTCGACCTGCCTCCAAAACAAGGGGGAATGCCAAAAGATGCTCCTGCTGCTCAATATAATGTCTTGACACCAGGCATGCTTGAGTATCTTGCTGCTCGAGGTGGAGTGAACCAACCGGCTGCCTCTGGTGCTGCACCAGCTTAGGGGGAGGGACCTCAGTGAAAGCCAGCTGTGAAAAGGAAGAAGCTAGCTACCTCAACTAGTACAGCCACCGTCTTACATACTGGTAAAGCAGTAGTTGTATTAGAATCTAGTGCTCTCTGATCATAAAGAACAGCCCTAGTCTTATATACTAACTATCCACTTCTAGTATTGGAATCCGTTGCTTAACTATTTCTTGGTAACAGGCAAATCCAAACGAGCAAAAGCTGGCTCCAAGCTCACCACAGGGGAGATTGCACCAGTCTCAACTGCTGCTCCTACAAAGGATGTGGCTATGGAACCTGGTGCGTTTCTAGACCAAACAGCAGAAAATTCTAACATAATTAAAAAATCTTTTATCTGCTGACTTGAAAAATGAATGTGGAGTTCAAGGTATAACCCTGGATCCCAAGCTGACTGGTTTTAAAACTAGTGTTAAGAAGAGTAGCTACCCATACTCTTCTAGCCAGACACTTCCACATTTTTCAAAATTGAACTTAACGCTATATCCTCTGCTGCCAGTACAATCAGCAGAGCAAAAACCTGACCCCCAAAGCAAACTTGAGCTGGCTCCTCATCGTGTTGAACCAGCTCAGGATACTGCACAGCCATTATGTTACTCGAATCATGATAAGAGTCTCACTCCTACATCATTACCAGCCAGAACTCTTACACTATCTGGGTCAATATGTGTCGCCAATGAGTCAGCAGAGTCATAGCTGTACTTACAGACACCTTATTCTGTCTCATTCGAAGGGCTGACCAAATCACCAGTCTGTCCCCAGAGACCAACAACAGATGCAATTGTTGAGTCAAATTTATTTGGTTCTACAGTTGTTAACATAAAATGTTCTATTGTTTCAGTTCTTAGCAGGGTAGATGAACAGGCAGAGGGGGAGCGAGTTAAAGATGATATTATTCCTACTGAGCAGATTGCTGCCTCTGCTACTGGTATTGGTGCTACTGTTTCTCCTACTGGTGGTGCTGATGCTAGTACTGTTGCTTCTACAGCTGCTGGTAATACTGCTCCCAGTATTGTTGCTTCCACTACTTCACTTGAAGTGGAAGATGAAATCATAGTGGATCCTCCTGTTCTTAAAAAGGTAATTGACAATATTGTCAAGGATGTTCTACTTGATGAACTTGTCACTGAACCACAGGGTGACATTACGTCTGCTGCTGCTACCAATGCACAAAATGTTATCATGGAAGCTGGTACAAGTGCTACTTTTCCATCTGATGTTATCATGGAAGCTGGTACAAGTGCTACTTTTCCATCTGATGTTATCCTGGATGATGGTAAAAGTGCTACTTTTCCATCAGATTCTGGTTCACCAGGTGATACTGTTCTGGAGGGTCTTGATTTTGTTAATGCTGGCTATGTTGGCTATGTTCCCACAGAGCCAACGGTGGATACTGATGCTCTTACTGGAGATGCTGCTTCTTCACCTACTGCATAGTTATCTACCGCTGCTACTGGTTCTACGGAACCCGTTATGGATGCTGGTACCTCTGTTTCTGCCACTACTGACTCTTCTCAGGCTACTGTTTCTACTGAGAAGAAACCTTATGTGTGCCAGGTGCCAGATCCTGATGAAGTTATTCCTAACTTCATCTATCGGGGAGCGTCTATTACTCCCAGAGTTGCTCTGCTGGTGGATCAACTAACTATTGATCCTCAAACTACCATAGTCTCAGCCAGCAAATTGCCTCACGAAGAGCTGACTGAACTATTGTCTTAGCTTGATCGACCAGCTAGAGAAGAAGTTTATGAGAGGTTGGCTACTTTAGAACAGATCAACGAGCAGCCTTATTATCATTTTTTTGGCATGGCTCCAGCTGCTTCTCCATGGCCTAGTACATGGAGGCCTCTCAAGTTCATCAGAGATCCCTCTACTAGTAAATATGTTATGCAGAATATTCCTGATTCACCAGTACTTTCTGATTCATCAGCTTCTTCCTCATCATCTTCTTCCTCTGATGGTGATGCTGATAAAGGTACTTGTAAGGATGAACCAGTCACTCATGATAATGTGACTGGTACCAAAGAAAAACCAGTGGATCTCACTAATGATGCTGTTCATGATGCTGACAAGAATACCAGTGGTTCTAAACCTTCGGGTGAAGGTAAAAATGATGGTGATCATGGTGACGAGTCAGATTCTGACCTTCCACCTCCACCACCCCGCGGAGGTAGTTCTGTGTTAGCTGCTTCTGACCACCCCTCAACCAGCTATGTTAAATTTAATGTTGATGAGGTGGCTGACATCTCCACCCTGGCTGTCTATAAGACACTGGCCGAGGTTACACCTGATCTACAGGCCACCATTCGTACTGCTATTGCTGATAGTGTGACTGAAGCCATACGTAACGCTGGGCAAGTTACCACTTCCAATATTGAAGCCCAGCTCAAACAGGTATGTGCCTTTGCAGATCTTGCGGTGGCTGCCATTGTCAAAAAACATGAAGAGGAGGAGGACTTAAAGAAACGAATCATATCTCACAATGAATATACTGAGGACATTGCCCGTCTTCAAGCTGATTTAGATGCTGCTAATCGCAGAATTGTTTTTCTTAATGAAGAAAATGCAGTACTACATGAGAGATTGGATTCACAGGAGCAGCAAATGGCTAACATGATTCCTGCTTCTGCCTATGTTCAAATGGTTGAAAATATGCATCGACTGGCTACCCTACAGGGTGATGTTAGGGCCATGGTTGAACAGATGGCTATGGGTGTTGCAAGGAATGAAGTTAGGTCTTCCAACCTCCTTATTCGACAATTTGCCTTGGATCCTGGTGCCCATCTTACTCTTAAAGTTGCTGACTGGAACAATTTTGCATTCTCTATTCCAGATTCAGATAGTAACCTTGATGCACAGGTCTCCCCTGTTCACCTTTCTGCCCCTGCTGATGACAAAAAGGGGGAGAAGCAATCTAAAAAGAAACTCAAAAAGAGAAAACAATCAGAGGGGGAGCATGAGCATGAAAAGGCTCCAAAACAACCAAGGAGAGATGGTGATGGTGATGGTGGTGATGGTTCTACTGGTCCAGACTCTGGCACTAAGCCCATCAATGCTCATACTGAAGCTGGTGTACAGGCAGCTGGTGAATCTCAACCCAGTGTGTCTACCACATCAGTGGATGATATTGGTTCTGGCAGTAAGCCCAGTGATGTTTCTGCACTGGCTGTTGTTGAAGCTTTTGTTGTCTCTCAATCTATTGAAAGAAGAATGAAAAGAAAACTGGAGAGACATCAGAAGAGACAGCAAGAATTGAATGATGCCTTCAATGTAAAATGGGATGCCTATGTTGCTCTTAAACGCCACAGAATTGAGCATAGGAGATGGCTGACCCCAAAAAAGAGGGACATTGATGATGACCTGATTGGCATTGATAAATTCAAAAAGGATGCACTAAAAATAAATGCCAAATTCATGGTCAAATACGACAAAAAGAGGGCAAAACTGTATGCTGAGCGAGCAGATAGGATCAAACGGATGACTCCAGAAGAAATGAAAGATTATCTTGCATCTACTGAGTCAGGGGGAGGAGTTAGAGCTGACATTTTTATGAAGTGGTTAGATGCTATGTTAGAAACCAGTTCATCTTCCCGCCCAACATCTTCTGCATAGCCAGCTACACAACATAAGCCAACAGAAGTAATCAATCTTGATGATGATGATATTCAGGGGGAGCATCTTGCTATCGTTCCCTACCTGCCTCCACATGAGCCAGTATCAACACAAGAACCATCAGCTGAACCCATGCCCATAGATAAACAAATGGTGAAATCTGCTCCTAGGGACAATCAGCCCCTAAGGAAAGGATCCTTATTTGAGGCAGCTGATGAAGATACTGAGGTGGTTGTACTAGCTGATACTAATCAGTTAGCTGGTACTGAAGACACAGCAAAGAGTGCTGTGAATAAAGACCCAGCCAGAAGTGTGATGCTGGGTGTTACAAGTGTTGAAGACCCAGCAAAGGTGGTTGAGCAGGGTGCTAATCCTGATGATGATACGGTTAATCCTGCTAACTTTACAGTCTGGGGTAGTGGAGATCATTTATTTGTTCAATCACCTATCTCTCCCCAGACCCTCACCTATTTTAATAAAATAAAGGATAATCATGTCAATCAGTTTCCAGTGAGTTCATCTGGCATAGGTGAATCAATCATGTATCCTCCATCTTCCCCAAAACGTCATGGTAAACACAGAACTTGGGAAGATGATTCAGTTACCCGTGGTGAGCCAGACTTATTTAAAATGAATCCAGATGAAAGAGATGCTTACCGGCTGGAGATCACTGTACAGGAATTGCTTGAGCAAAGACAAGCTGCTATCAATGAAAGGATACGCCAAGTTAGATTGCTGCATCATCCCCTTGATCAGCCACTCTACATCACTGCCTTGACTTATGGCATTGAAATTAGTGTATACTTGAAAAATAGTGGTCAAAGGCTCTCTACTGATGAGGAGAAAGCTCAATTTCAAGAGGCTCGCCAGCTGGGTATAGATCTAAGGGAGTATCGTGCTGCCCTTAGAACTGAAGAGGGTAGAAAGATGATTGAAACAGCAAAATCCCTGAAAATCACTGCCGACGAGTATTTGTTGGGTCTACAAGCTGAAATTCAAAGAAGGGAGGCTGCTGATGCTGAACTCGCTGAGAGGGTAAGGCTCCAGGATATAGAAGACAAATTGGCTGCTGATAGAAAGCAAGAGGCTGAGTCTTTAGAATTAGCCAAAGCCATTGTCAAAGAACATGATAAGGCATTTGATAAGATTGAATCTGCTGAGAAAGCACCTGCTACTGCTCCTATAGAATCTCTTCGTACCAGTGAATTTCCTAATCATTATTATAGGAGTAGGTATGGTGATGTAATGAATAGAAGATCCAATCCCAGCAGGATCATCAAAGTAAACAGAGGGTCAAAAAGAGCGTTCAATACCGTAAGGGAGAATAAAGTTCAAGAAAGAATAAACTATGATGAGTTAAGATCCCTTGAATTTAGTGAATGGATGGAGATCTTGGAGTATTTCATTGGTAAAGGTGAAAGTGCTATCAAAAATACACTTAAATCTGAACTCCAACAGCTCTTCAAGAAAGCAACAAGGTTTGGAAATGCACCAGTGGTGAATGTAGACGAAGTCCTCTCTCAAAAACCTAAAGGAAAGCAATCCACTGGTGAAGGACCAACCGGAAAAGGCCCCATCATTCTACCTCCTCATATCCCTATGTTTGACCCTGTTGAGTTACCTTATCTGTTCCCTGAAGCCTGGAGAATCAAACAAGAGGAGCTATCTGAAGAAGAACGAGAAAAAGATAAAGATAGATAGTCTCCTATGTGCTCAAATTGTAGCTTTTGTTTAATTCACTTTTCATTCTACTGTTGTTGTAATTACTTTACATATTGTGTTGCAATGAAAGTGAAATGAGTTTATCTTCAAAATCATATAAAATTATAAGATATGAATAACTCAGCAAAAGATCCCAAAACAAACTTAAAAAGGGACAAATTTACTGCCTATTTTCTTTTGGTCCCTCCGTGCTGACTTTAGTGTTTTCTCTACATGTCATAGGTTTTGTCATCATCAACTAGGGGGAGATTGTTGAGTCCCCAAAATAATTAAGGATTTAATTATGATAAAACTGTAATTTATTTGCACTAAAGTGTTATGTCCAGTCAGCACAAGTTTGTTTATGTATAGACAGCATATATAGCTGTGTCGAGTGTTTAGTTTGCTGCTCAGTCTACCAGCACAAGGTAAACAGTGTTCTTCAATCAGCACAGGATGTGTACTCAGCAATTCAAGAACATGAAGTGGCTCAGCAATGAAGAACCAGCACAGCTGAAATGCAGCTCACTACACAAGACAGCTATGCTCCATTATAAGCATAGTCATTTCCCGAGTGGTCTACATCAATGGTACTATTCAACAGAATTCAAAGACAAAGTTGAACAGAAAAGGACACGCGTCGGCGGCTGACAAGTGACCTTACAAGACCACGTGGGAATGCAGAAGGTTAACGCATGTGCAGACATGGGTTATACTTTGTCATCACCTAGGGAACACAACATTCTATTTGTTTAATCAAATAGTGGTGCCAAACCGAATTGGGGTGTTCCTGCAAATAGCCATCAAAGAGGAAAGAAGAGAGCATGCTCTCTGATATAGTTGTCTCCACAAGTACAGACATCCTATGTACCAGTGGACAATAGAACCATTACACGGTTAATAGGATTACTATAAATTGTTGTATCCACTATTGTTACAACTAGTGGTGTGGGTTTATTTTATAGAGTCAAAACGTGTAATAGCTGTTAGTTTACCTCTTAGCTATAATCTAGATAATCTGTATCAACCAACTATCATTCCGCCAAGGATAGTTGTGATTCTTTGTGATTCAATCAATAAAGAATAACTGTTGAAAATTACCTGTGACTCTATTTATTTGCTTGTTTGAATACTAATCAAGTTTAACTGTTTAGTTAATTGAAAAGAAATTGTATTCACCCCCCCTCTACAATACTCCTGTTGTTATCAAGGGACCAACAAAAAGATACAAAACACACATACAAAAATGATATTTTCTTTCTCATTTTCAAGTAACCAAAATACTTGAAATCTATAATTGGGTTCGGTTTTTGGTGGAAATAAGGAAGAAGAAAAGATCCTTTAAGTAGAAGGCATAGATCGAAGCAAGGTTGGAACTTTGGGTGTTTACCCCTTTAGAGGAACTCTTCTTTGAGTTTTCAAATTCGATTTTCAAAAGGCTACAAAGGTTGTATTCTAATCTTCTCTTGTTCGGTTTCGTTAATTTATTTTGTTTGCTAAAGTTTTGTATAATGATCCGTGAAAGAGTATGATTTTTTAAAGTTTTAAAATGCTTCCGCTCACTTTGAATTTGTATCATACTCCAACAGTGGTATCCGAGCCATCTTGTACAAGTTTTAGCAAACTTTTCTTATGATATTTAGTTTTGATGGATGCGTTTGCATGATTCTTGGAGATGATCATGCATAACAAACATGCAAAACAAGTATCATGATTTATGTTTTATGTTTCCTAAATACTAATTTGAATCTTGGATTTTGGCAAAATGTAAAATGGGTGAAACTCATTTTTTCATTTAAGAAATTTTTTTCCAGCTTGGACAGTCCGTCTTTGATGGACTGTTACGGGGCTTTAAACTCAATATTATTGTATGAGACCAATTGCATTTGAAAGCTAACTGAAAGAACTTAAATTTGAAAAAAAATTCATCGAAAACGGACTAGAAATAAGTAAGATATGACCATCTGAAGTTGCATGTGTGAATCTGCCAAAATCCGAAAATTTGATAAGGTAACTTGCATGTTGACTAAAAGTGATTCAAAGTTTAGGAAAATAAAGTACATAAATTATATTCATGTTTTACATGAAATGAGAAAATTAAAATTGTTAATTTTAGACTTTATGCTTTGTTAAAGTGGATAAATCTCCAACATGTTTTAATTCACTTAATATGTTCGTTTGGATGGTTTTGGCATGAAAACCATACTTACAAAATATGAAGTGAGTTTACATACATAAGTTATGTAAACAAGGATTGATATTTGTTATGTGCCATTAAGTGTTGTTTAAATCAATCCTTATCGAAACATGTTTCATGAAAATGGATATTTGGCACTCCATTTATTATGTATGTGATTGTTGTATAAAATAGGTAGTATTTACCTCAATAAGACCCTTGTGTGGATGTTTGGTTGTATGATTTAATTTATTATTTATTCGGGATAAATGTAATAATTTATTAAACGGCTTGCATGTCGTGTTTATTATTTATTCGGGATGAATGTAATAATTTATTAAACGACTTGCATGTCATCTTTCTATTTATATTGTATTTGTAATAGTATAGAAAATAGAATAGTTATTTTGTAAGATAATGCAGCCAAGATTGGAATCAAGAAGACGATGTTCACAAGGCAGCCTATCCGAGCATATAATGGAGATGGCGGTTTTAGTGGGAGCCAATTCTCACACAAGGTTATGTCCCTAGTTGACTAAGTTTCCGTGTGTTGGCTCACTGAAAAAACGCATAGGACTCAAGGCATACTACCAATAATTGCGTTTCATGATTATTATTGTGTTCTTATTTGTCTATGCCATGCTAGCTTGAAAATTAGTATAGAAACAAAAGACAATAATCACTTAAAATGGTTTGGTTAAAATTAGTTTAACAAACGCAACACGCAATACATAAATAGCAAATGTTTTAAAATGGAATAAACTACTTTTACTAAAAGAAAACAAAACCCCGTTTTAAATGTAAACTTTACGCTACCCATGAGTAGTACACACATCCGAACCTTCTACCTGTTAAAGTTTGCGATACCCGAGAGTCTTGGGCTAGAATTTAATTGGGTGTTAGGAAGGGTGAGGTGAATTTCGCGATACCCGAGAGTCTTGGGCCGGATTTCACGTGTATCTATCACGGACGGTTTACAATCTGAAATCGTGGTTCGCGGCAAACCCGTCACGAGGAAGGATAAGTGTAGAAGGGATTAAACATGCCAAGTGAAATAATTGATTATCACTAAATCCCGCAGAACCTAAGAATTTCATAATGGATGAAATTGGTAATATAGTTACCTACCTAAATAGCTTATGATTGGCGATCCGCGGTAAACCCATCGTTACCATAAGTGAAATATGAATCTTAGCCTTGTTAATTATAATTGTTTGAATATTGAACACACTTGGGTAATTATCTTAACAAGGATTAAACATATCAAACTAACTAATACAACTTACTTTAAAAATATGATAGATGTCTGCAACAAACACAAATCCTACTCCGTCATCAATCACTAATTTCTGCCTTAAAGGGCTCCTCGAAAAGGACAAGCTTACGGACTTAAACTACATGGACTGGCTTCGCAAACTAAGAATTGCTCTTAGGATAGAAGGAAAGATCAGGGCAATTGAGGAACCCTTACCGGCAGAACCGGGATCGAGAGCTACTCAAGCGGATAGGGACGAGTTTGAAAAATGTCGTTCCGAGTCTAATGAGGTAGCATGCTTGATGTTGGCGACCATGTCTCCGGAGCTCCAAAAGGGCATGGAGAGCTTAGGTTCGTATGACATGCTTAACCAACTCAAGGACATGTTCCAACAACAAGCAAAGCAAGAAAGGTTTGACACCGTAAAAGCTCTCGTATCTTGTAAAATGGCAACGAAAAGTAGCGTTAGTGTTCATGTACTACAAATAAAAGGGTACATAGACTGGCTGGAGCGCCTTGGTTTTTCCATAAGTCAAGAGCTTGCAACGGATTTTATCCTGAACTCGCTGACTAGTGCATATGAAGGATTCATTATGAACTATAATATGAACAATATGGAGAAAACAATCATGGAGCTCCATGGCATGTTGAAAACTGCTCAGGCTAACATGGCCAAAGCTAAACCCACAACTACCGTCCTAGCCATTCGTGAAGGTGGGATCAAGAAGAAGAAAAACAAAACAAAGGGCAAGAACAATGTAGTGACCCGAACTTTTCCATGTTTATATATATTAATTGAGTTTGATATTTACATCATTAAATGTTTCCAACATGTTAAGCAATCAAACTTGTTAAGACTTGATTAATTGAAATATGTTTCATATAGACAATTGACCACCCAAGTTGACCGGCGATTCACGAACGTTAAAACTTGTAAAAATGACATGACGATATATATATGGATATACATATGGTTAACATGAGATTATGATAAGTAAGTATCTCCATAAGTATATTAACAATGAGTTATATACATATAAACAAGACTACTAACTTAAGGATTTCGAAACGAGACATATATGTAACGATTATCGTTGTAACCACATTTAAATGTATATATATCATATTAAGATATATTAATATATCATAATATCATGATAATATAATAATTTAACATCTCATTAGATATAATAAACAATGGGTTAACAACATTAATTGAGATCGTTAACTTAAAGGTTTCAAAACAACACTTACATGTAACGACTAACGATGACTTAACGACTCAGTTAAAATGTATATACATGTAGTGTATTTAGATGTATTAAAATACTTTTGGAAGACTTCAAGACATATATCAAAACACTCATACTTAACGAAAATGGTTACAGTTACTTTTCCATTCTTTTCTTTCATCAAGAATTCTAGTCGTATTCTTACCCGTATTATACACAGCTTCAAAATGTACTTACTATGAGTATATACCAATAGGAACTAGTATGGGATTCCACTCTTGATTATGTCATGTATGACTAATCAATTTTAACTTCTACCATGAGCTAGTCAACTAACTAGAACTCCTTTTAACCCCACTCACCACTCACCAATTACCACTCATCATTCATTCTATTTCACTTCCAATTCTCTTTCTAATTCTCTCTCAACACACATACACACTATTATGAACGTATTATTCCAGTAGTTAATCATCATCTTCATCAAAAATCACTTCAAGAATCAAGCTATAATCATCATAGGAAGAACACTTCAAGAACACTTCAAAAATCCCTTCAAGTTTACTAATTTACTTCCAAGCTTTCTAATCCATTCCAAGTAATCATCTAAGATCAAGAAACCTTTGTTATATACAGTAGGTTATCTTTCTTATTCAAGGTAATATTCATCTTCAAACTTTGATTCAATTTCTATAACTATAAACTATCTTAATTCGAGTAAAAATCTTACTTGAACTTGTTTTTGTGTCATGATCCTACTTCAAGAACTTTCAAGCCATCCAAGATCCTTTGAAGCTAGATAATTTCTTGTCACTTCCAGTAGGTTTACCTACTAAACTTGAGGTAGTAATGATGTTCATAACATCATTCGATTCATATATATAAAACTATCTTATTCGAAGGTTTAAACTCGTAATCACTAGAACATAGTTTAGTTAATTCTAAACTTGTTCGCAAACAAAAGTTAATCCTTCTAACTTGACTTTTAAAATTAACTAAACACATGTTCTATATCTATATTATATGCTAACTTAATGATTTAAAACCTGGAAACACGAAAAACACCGTAAAACCGGATTTACGCCGTCGTAGTAACACCGCGGGCTGTTTTGGGTTAGTTAATTAAAAACTATGATAAACTTTGATTTAAAAGTTGTTATTCTGAGAAAATGATTTTTATTATGAACATGAAACTATATCCAAAAATTATGGTTAAACTCAAAGTGGAAGTATGTTTTCTAAAATGGTCATCTAGACGTCGTTCTTTCGACTGAAATGACTACCTTTACAAAAATGACTTGTAACTTATTTTTTCGACTATAAACCTATACTTTTTCTGTTTAGATTCATAAAATAGAGTTCAATATGAAACCATAGCAATTTTATTCACTCAAAACGGATTTAAAATGAAGAAGTTATGGGTAAAACAAGATTGGATAATTTTTCTCATTTTAGCTACGTGAAAATTGGTAACAAATCTATTCCAACCATAACTTAATCAACTTGTATTGTATATTATGTAATCTTGAGATACCATAGACACGTATACAATGTTTCGACCTATCATGTCGACACATCTATATATATTTCGGAACAACCATAGACACTCTATATGTGAATGTTGCAGTTAGCTATACAGGGTTGAGGTTGATTCCAAAATATATATAGTTTGAGTTGTGATCAATACTGAGATACGTATACACTGGGTTGTGGATTGATTCAAGATAATATTTATCGATTTATTTCTGTACATCTAACTGTGGACAACTAGTTGTAGGTTACTAACGAGGACAGCTGACTTAATAAACTTAAAACATCAAAATATATTAAAAGTGTTGTAAATATATTTTAAACATACTTTGATATATATGTATATATTGTTATAGGTTCGTGAATCAACCAGTGGCCAAGTCTTACTTCCCGACGAAGTAAAAATCTGTGAAAGTGAGTTATAGTCCCACTTTTAAAATCTAATATTTTTGAGATGAGAATACATGCAGGTTTTATAAATGATTTACAAAATAGACACAAGTACGTAAAACTACATTCTATGGTTGAATTATCGAAATCGAATATGCCCCTTTTTATTAAGTCTGGTAATCTAAGAATTAGGGAACAGACACCCTAATTGACGCGAATCCTAAAGATAGATCTATTGGGCCTAACAAACCCCATCCAAAGTACCGGATACTTTAGTACTTCGAAATTTATATCATATCCGAAGGGTGTCCCGGAATGATGGGGATATTCTTATATATATGCATCTTGTTAATGTCGGTTACCAGGTGTTCACCATATGAATGATTTTTATCTCTATGTATGGGATGTGTATTGAAATATGAAATCTTGTGGTCTATTGTTACGATTTGATACATATAGGTTAAACCTATAACTCACCAACATTTTTTGTTGACGTTTAAAGCATGTTTATTCTCAGGAGAATACTAAGAGCTTCCGCTGTTGCATACTAAAATAAGGACAAGATTTGGAGTCCATGTTTGTATGATATTGTGTAAAAACTGCATTCAAGAAACTGATTTCGATGTAACATATTTGTATTGTAAACCATTATGTAATGGTCGTGTGTAAACATGATATTTTAGATTATCATTATTTGATAATCTACGTAAAGCTTTTAAACCTTTATTTATGAAATAAAGGTTATGGTTTGTTTTAAAAATGAATGCAGTCTTTGAAAAATGTCTCATATAGAGGTCAAAACCTCGCAACGAAATCAATTAATATGGAACGTTTTTAATCAATAAGAACGGGACATTTCAGTTGGTATCCGAGCGTTGGTCTTAGAGAACCAGAAAATTTGCATTAGTGTGTCTTATCGAGTTTGTTAGGATGCATTAGTGAGTCTGGACTTTGACCGTGTTTTCTTTAAAAATGATTGCTTAACATTTTTGTTGGAAACTATATATTTTTAACATATGAATATTATGTGATATATTAATCTCTTATCGTGTTTGATATTATGTGATAGATGTCTACCTCTAGAATAAGTCCCGTTGACTCACCTAATAATAATGAAGAGTCAAATGTAAATTGGAATGATTCGTGGACTGATTCACAAGTTCCCGAAGAGGAACCGGAAGAAGAGTCGGAACCGGAAGAAGAATCGGAACCGGAAGAAGAATCGGAACCGGAAGAAGAAATAGAACCGGTGGGGGAAATAATAAAACGGTTAAGTAAAAGAGAATCCTCAACCAACCGACCAAGGTTAATTATGGTCAATGGTGTTTCCGCCAAGGAAGCAAAATATTGGGAGGATTACCAATTCTCCGATGAATCGAATTCCGACGAGAATTCCGATGATGTTATAGAAATTACCCCAACTGAATTTAAAAAGGCATAAGAAAATAATAAGGGAAAGGGCATAAAAATAGAGAAATCTAATTCCAACCCCGATGAACTTTATATGTATCGTCAACCCCTGAAGTCCTTAAGTTGTAACAATGACCCGGGAACCTCTAAACCACCAGGTTTTTCTAAACCAATGTGGACAACGACGGCTCGTATTAGGGGAACATCATATATCCCTAGAAACTTGGCAAAACGAACCAAAACCGAACAAGAAGAAACGAGCGAGTCGGAATAAGATAGTTATATTCGTGTGGTGTAATATATGTAATACAGTGTGCTTATGCTTTATGATATATGTAAAAATTGCTTGTATTAATAAGTATTTTTTTTATGAATCTAACTCTTGTCTATTTTACAGTATAAAAACACAAAATGGATAGACAACTCAATATTTTAAGAGACCTACCCGGAGACATGATTGATGAAATCTTGTCTAGAGTCGGTCAGAATTCCTCGGCACAACTATTTAAGGCGAGATCAGTTTGTATGACATTTGAAGAACGTTCCAAGAATGCCTTGGTTTATAAAAGGCTTTCGTTCGAAAGATGGGGGATATCACATTGGGAAATCCATAAGTTACGATGTGTTTACTTTGACGCATATATTGCGGGGAACCCAAATGCTATTTTACGCAACGGGTTAAGAAATTATTTTGACTCAGTATATCCGAATATAGGACTTCGTGATTTAGAAAAAGCGGCTAACATGCAACATAAAGAAGCATGTTATGCTTACGGGTTAGTAATGTTCGCTTCTCACCAAAGTGAGAACAAGAACATCGGGCTACAACTATTAAACAAAACGTTCCCACAAGTGACGGAGTCGATAATTGGGGTAAGAAATGAGGTTTTTAGGTTATTACGAGACTGTTGGTCATTACGTAACCCTCGTCCCTTTGACGACGTTACAACACGCTGTCTTATCAACGGCCATAACGGTTATGTTCCACAAGACCAAGGATGGGAAGTAGTCCTAGTAAAACCAGAATGCATGACTTGTTTCTGGACGTATGAATTACGTGTCTTTATTGCCTTTGCTGAATGACTTGTGTACTAGCTAGAATTATCTTCACAACTATCTTGTATCAAAGTTATTGTGTGCTACATTTCATGCTTTATGTAAAATAAGCAGTATTGTAAGTTTGTAAAATATTGTATAAAAGTTTGAATGCGAAATATTATTACAATCAGTTTTTCATATAGAATTGTAGTAGTTGAATTGTATATTAGCTACTAAGTATGAACTTAACGGGTAGGTACTACCCGAATTTAAACTTATAAAACGGTAATATGAAGAAAAAACTTTTATAAATGAGTTCATATTATGCTACGAAATACTATTAACTACTCTTAATATTCTGTATGATTAACTTGTTCCATTTGACTATTTTGAAGGAAATGGCACCGACTACTAGACACACCGTGAATATGAATGAAGAGGAATTCCGTACTTTTCTAGCTTCAAACATAGCTGCAGTACAGGCTGCGCTACATACCAACAATAACCTTGGATCTGGCAGTACAGGAAATCGTGTAGGATGCACCTACAAAGAATTCACTGCCTGCAAACCTTTGGAATTTGATGGAACCGAAGGACCGATCGGATTGAAACGGTGGACCGAGAAGGTCGAATCGGTGTTTGCCATAAGTAAGTGTACTGAAGAGGACAAAGTGAAGTACGCTACGCATACCTTCACAGGTTCTGCATTAACATGGTGGAATACCTATCTAGAGCAAGTGGGACAAGATGATGCGTACGCACTACCGTGGTCAGCATTCAAGTACTTGATGAACGAGAAGTACCGTCCCAGAACCGAGGTCAATAAGCTCAAGACAGAACTTAGAGGGTTACGAACCCAAGGATTTGATATTACCACGTACGAAAGATGATTCACAGAATTGTGCCTATTGTGTCCGGGAGCATTCGAAGATGAGGAAGAGAAGATCGACGCGTTTGTGAAAGAATTACCGGAAAGAATCCAAGAAGATATAAGTTCACACGAGCCCGCCTCCATACAACAGGCATGTAGAATGGCTCACAAACTAGTGAACCAGATTAAAGAAAGAATTAAAGAACAGACTGCTGAAGAGGCCAATGTGAAGCAAGTCAAAAGAAAGTGGGAGGAAAACGGTGATAAGAATCACTAATACAACAACAACAACAGCAATTACAACAATAATCGCAACAATTATCCCAACAATCGCAACATCAATCGCAATTACAACAAACGGCCCAACAACAACAACAACAACAACAATAACAACAACAACAACAACAACAACAGCAACTACAACAATCATCCCAACAACAATAATAACCGCAACAACAACAACAATCAGAAGCAGCTATGCCAAAGGTGTGAAAAGTATCACTCGGGGTTCTGCACCAAATTTTGCAACAAGTGTAAAAGAAATGGTCATAGCGCGGTGAAGTGTGAGGTCTACGGACCAGGGGTTAATAGAACGAAAGGAACAAATGGTGTCGGAACGAGTAATGGCGGAGCGAGTAGTGTCGGAGCAAGTTATGCCAATGTAGTTTGTTATAAATGTGGAAAACCGGGCCACATTATTAGAAATTGCCCGAACCAGGAGAACACGAATGGACAAGGCTGCGGAAGAGTTTTCAATATTAATGCGGCAGAGGCACAGGAAGACCCGGAGCTTGTTACGGGTACGTTTCTTATTGACAATAAATCTGCTTACGCTTTATTTGATTCGGGTGCGGATAGAAGCTATATGAGTAGAGATTTGTGTGCTAAATTAAGTTGTCCATTGACGCCTTTGGATAGTAAATTTTTACTAGAATTAGCAAATGGTAAATTAATTTCAGCAGATAATATATGTCGGAATTGAGAAATTAAACTGGTTAGCGAAACATTTAAGATTGATTTGATACCAGTAGAGTTAGGGAGTTTTGATGTGATAATCGGTATGGACTGGTTGAAAGAAGTGAAAGCAGAGATCGTTTGTTACAAAAATGCAATTCGCATTATACGAGAAAAAGGAAAACCCTTAATGGTGTACGGAGAAAAGGGCAACACGAAGCTACATCTTATTAGTAATTTAAAGGCACACAAACTAATAAGAAAAGGTTGCTATGCTGTTCTAGCACACGTCGAGAAAGTACAAACTGAAGAAAAGAGCATCAATGATGTTCCCATTGCAAAAGAATTTCCCGATGTATTTCCGAAAGAATTACCGGGATTACCCCCACATCGATCCGTTGAATTTCAAATAGATCTTGTACCAGGAGCTGCACCAATAACTCGTGCTCCTTATAGACTCGCACCCAGCGAGATGAAAGAACTACAAAGCCAATTACAAGAACTTTTAGAGCGTGGTTTCATTCTACCAAGCACATCACCGTGGAGAGCTCCTGTTTTGTTTGTCAAGAAGAAAGATGGTACATTCAGGTTGTGTATCGACTACCGAGAGTTGAACAAACTTACCATCAAGAACCGCTACCCACTACCGAGAATCGATGACTTATTTGATCAACTACAAGGCTCGTCTGTTTATTCAAAGATTGACTTACGTTCCGGGTATCATCAAATGCGGGTGAAAGAAGATGATATTCCAAAGACTGCTTTCAGAACACGTTACGGTCATTACGAGTTTATGGTCATGCCGTTTGGTTTAACTAATGCACCAGCTGTGTTCATGGACCTTATGAACCGAGTGTGTGGACCATACCTTGACAAGTTTGTCATTGTTTTCATTGATGACATACTTATTTACTCAAAGAATGACCAAGAATACGGTGAACATTTGAGAAAGGTGTTAGAAGTATTGAGGAAGGAAGAATTGTACGCTAAGTTTTCAAAGTGTGCATTTTGGTTGGAAGAAGTTCAATTCCTCGGTCACATAGTGAACAAAGAAGGTATTAAGGTGGATCCGGCAAAGATAGAAACTGTTGAAAAGTGGAAAACCCCGAAAACTCCGAAACATATACGCCAGTTTTTAGGACTAGCTGGTTACTACAGAAGGTTCATCCAAGACTTTTCCAGAATAGCAAAACCCTTGACTGCATTAACGCATAAAGGGAAGAAATTTGAATGGAATGATGAACAAGAGAAAGCGTTTCAGTTATTGAAAAAAAAGCTAACTACGGCACCTATATTGTCATTGCCTGAAGGGAATGATGATTTTGTGATTTATTGTGACGCATCAAAGCAAGGTCTCGACTGTGTATTAATGCAACGAACGAAGGTGATTGCTTATGCGTCTAGACAATTGAAGATTCACGAACAAAATTATACGACGCATGATTTGGAATTAGGCGCGGTTGTTTTTACATTAAATACTTGGAGGCACTATTTATATGGGGTCAAAAGTATTATATATACCGACCATAAAAGTCTTCAACACATATTTAATCAGAAACAACAGAATATGAGGCAGCGTAGGTGGATTGAATTATTGAATGATTACGACTTTGAGATTCGTTACCACCCGGGAAAGGCAAATGTGGTAGCCGATGCCTTGAGCAGAAAGGACAGAGAACCCATTCGAGTAAAATCTATGAATATAATGATTCATAATAACCTTACTACTCAAATAAAGGAGGCGCAACAAGGAGTTTTAAAAGAGGGAAATTTAAAGGATGAAATACCCAAAGGATCGGAGAAACATCTTAATATTCGGGAAGACGGAACCCGGTATAGGGCTGAAAGGATTTGGGTACCAAAATTTGGAGATATGAGAGAAATGGTACTTAGAGAAGCTCATAAAACCAGATACTCAATACATCCTGGAACGGGGAAGATGTACAAGGATCTCAAGAAACATTTTTGGTGGCCGGGTATGAAAGCCGATGTTGCTAAATACGTAGGAGAATGTTTGACGTGTTCTAAGGTCAAAGCTGAGCATCAGAAATCATCAGGTCTACTTCAACAACCCGAAATCCTGGAATGGAAATGGGAAAACATTACCATGGATTTCATCACTAAATTGCCAAGGACTGCAAGTGGTTTTGATACTATTTGGGTAATAGTTGATCGTCTCACCAAATCAGCACACTTCCTGCCAATAAGAGAAGATGACAAGATGGAGAAGTTAGCACGACTGTATTTGAAGGAAGTCGTCTCCAGACATGGAATACCAATCTCTATTATCTCTGATAGGGATGGCAGATTTATTTCAAGATTCTGGCAGACATTACAGCAAGCATTAGGAACTCGTCTAGACATGAGTACTGCCTATCATCCACAAACTGATGGGCAGAGCGAAAGGATGATACAAACGCTTGAAGGCATGCTACGAGCATGTGTTATTGATTTCGGAAACAGTTGGGATCGACATCTACCATTAGCAGAATTTTTCTACAACAACAGCTACCATTCAAGCATTGAGATGGCGCCGTTTGAAGCACTTTATGGTAGAAAGTGCAGGTCTCCGATTTGTTGGAGTGAAGTGGGGGATAGACAGATTACGGGTCCGGAGATTATACAAGAAACTACCGAGAAGATCATTCAAATTCAACAACGGTTGAAAACCGCCCAAAGTCGACAAAAGAGCTACGCTGACATTAAAAGAAAAGATATAGAATTTGAAATTGGAGAGATGGTCATGCTTAAAGTTGCACCTTGTAAAGGCGTTGTTCGATTTGGTAAACGAGGGAAATTAAATCCAAGGTATATTGGACCATTCAAGATTATTGATCGTGTCAGACCAGTAGCTTACCGACTTGAGTTACCTCAACAACTCGCGGCTGTACATAACACTTTCCACGTCTCGAATTAGAAGAAATGTTTTGCTAAAGAAGATCTCACTATTTCGTTAGATGAAATCCAAATCAACGAAAAACTCCAATTCATCGAAGAACCCGTCGAAATAATGGATCGTGAGGTTAAAAGACTTAAGCAAAACAAGATACCAATTGTTAAGGTTCGATGGAATGCTCGTAGAGGACCCGAGTTCACCTGGGAGTGTGAAGATCAGATGAAGAAGAAATACCCGCATCTATTTCCAGAAGATTCGTCAACACCTTCAACAGCTTAAAATTTCGGGACGAAATTTATTTAACGGGTAGGTACTGTAGTGACCCGAACTTTTCCATGTTTATATATATTAATTGAGATTGATATTTACATGATTAAATGTTTCCAACATGTTAAGCAATCAAACTTGTTACAATTGACCACCCAAGTTGACCGGCGATTCACGAACGTTAAAACTTGTAAAAACGACATGACGATATATATATATGGATATACATATGGCTAACATGAGATTATGATAAGTAAGTATCTCCATAAGTATATTAACAATGAGTTATATACATATAAACAAGACTACTAACTTAAGGATTTCGAAACGAGACATATATGTAACGATTATCGTTGTAACGACATTTAAATGTATATATATCATATTAAGATATATTAATATATCATAATATCATGATAATATAATAATTTAACATCTCATTAGATATAATAAACAATGGGTTAACAACATTAATTGAGATCGTTAACTTAAAGGTTTCAAAACAACACTTACATGTAACGACTAACGATGACTTAACGACTCAGTTAAAATGTATATACATGTAGTGTATTTAGATGTATTAAAATACTTTTGGAAGACTTCAAGACATATATCAAAACACTCATACTTAACGAAAATGGTTACAGTTACTTTTCCATTCTTTTCTTTCATCAAGAATTCTAGTCGTATTCTTACCCGTATTATACACAGCTTCAAAACGTACTTACTATGAGTATATACCAATAGGAACTAGCATGGGATTCCACTCTTGATTATGTCATGTATGAATAATCAATTTTAACTTCTACCATGAGCTAGTCAACTAACTAGAACTCCTTTTAACCCCACTCACCACTCACCAATTACCACTCATCATTCACTCCATTTCACTTCCAATTCTCTTTCTAATTCTCTCTCAACACACACACACTATTATGAACGTATTTTTCCAGTAGTTAATCATCATCTTCATCAAAACTCACTTCAAGAATCAAGCTATAATCATCATAGGAAGAACACTTCAAGAACACTTCAAAAATCCCTTCAAGTTTACTAATTTACTTCCAAGCTTTCTAATCCATTCCAAGTAATCATCTAAGATCAAGAAACCTTTGTTATATACAGTAGGTTATCTTTCTTATTCAAGGTAATATTCATCTTCAAACTTTGATTCAATTTCTATAACTATAAACTATCTTAATTCGAGTAAAAATCTTACTTGAACTTGTTTTTGTGTCATGATCCTACTTCAAGAACTTTCAAGCCATCCAAGATCCTTTGAAGCTAGATCATTTCTTGTCACGTCCAGTTGGTTTACCTACTAAACTTGAGGTAGTAATGATGTTCATAACATCATTCGATTCATATATATAAAACTATCGTATTCGAAGGTTTAAACTCGTAATCACTAGAACATAGTTTAGTTAATTCTAAACTTGTTCGCAAACAAAAGCTAATCCTTCTAACTTGACTTTTAAAATTAACTAAACACATGTTCTATATCTATATGATATGCTAACTTAATGATTTAAAACCTGGAAACACGAAAAACACCGTAAAACCGGATTTACGCCGTCGTAGTAACACCGCGGGCTGTTTTGGGTTAGTTAATTAAAAACTATGATAAACTTTGATTTAAAAGTTATTATTCTGAGAAAATGATTTTTATTATGAACATGAAACTATATCCAAAAATTATGGTTAAACTCAAAGTGGAAGTATGTTTTCTAAAATGGTCATCTAGACGTCGTTCTTTCGACTGAAATGACTACCTTTACAAAAACGACTTGTAACTTATTTTTCCGACTATAAACCTATACTTTTTCTGTTTAGATTCATAAAATAGAGTTCAATATGAAACCATAGCAATTTTATTCACTCAAAACGGATTTAAAATGAAGAAGTTATGGGTAAAACAAGATTGGATAATTTTTCTCATTTTAGCTACGTGAAAATTGGTAACAAATCTATTCCAACCATAACTTAATCAACTTGTATTGTATATTATGTAATCTTGAGATACCATAGACACGTATACAATGTTTCGACCTATCATGTCGACACATCTATATATATTTCGGAACAACCATAGACACTCTATATGTGAATATTGGAGTTAGCTATACAGGGTTGAGGTTGATTCCAAAATATATATAGTTTGAGTTGTGATCAATACTGAGATACGTATACACTGGGTCGTGGATTGATTCAAGATAATATTTATCGATTTATTTCTGTACATCTAACTGTGGACAACTAGTTGTAGGTTACTAACGAGGACAGCTGACTTAATAAACTTAAACATCAAAATATATTAAAAGTGTTGTAAATATATTTTAAACATACTTTGATATATATGTATATATTGTTATAGGTTCGTGAATCAACCAGTGGCCAAGTCTTACTTCCCGACGAAGTAAAAATCTGTGAAAGTGAGTTATAGTCCCACTTTTAAAATCTAATATTTTTGGGATGAGAATACATACAGGTTTTATAAATGATTTACAAAATAGACACAAGTACGTGAAACTACATTCTATGGTTGAATTATCGAAATCGAATATGCCCCTTTTTATTAAGTCTGGTAATCTAAGAATTAGGGAACAGACATCCTAATTGACTTGAATCCTAAAGATAGATCTATTGGGCCTAACAAACCCCATCCAAAGTACCGGATGCTTTAGTACTTCGAAATTTATATCATATCCGAAGGGTGTCCCGGAATGATGGGGATATTCTTATATATATGCATCTTGTTAATGTCGGTTACCAGGTGTTCACCATATGAATGATTTTTATCTCTATGTATGGGATGTGTATTGAAATATGAAATCTTGTGGTCTATTGTTACGATTTGATACATATAGGTTAAACCTATAACTCACCAACATTTTTTGTTGACGTTTAAAGCATGTTTATTCTCAGGAGAATACTAAGAGCTTCCGCTGTTGCATACTAAAATAAGGACAAGATTTGGAGTCCATGTTTGTATGATATTGTGTAAAAACTGCATTCAAGAAACTGATTTCGATGTAACATATTTGTATTGTAAACCATTATGTAATGGTCGTGTGTAAACATGATATTTTAGATTATCATTATTTGATAATCTACGTAAAGCTTTTAAACCTTTATTTATGAAATAAAGGTTATGGTTTGTTTTAAAAATGAATGCAGTCTTTGAAAAATGTCTCATATAGAGGTCAAAACCTCGCAACGAAACCAATTAATATGGAACGTTTTTAATCAATAAGAACGGAACATTTCAAACAAGGGCAAGGGTAAGGTTGGCACGTCCAACTTCAAACCTAAACCTAAGGGCATTGCTAACTCTTCAACTTCAAAAATCCCGCAAACCAAGTCTCCTGAAGAAGCAATATGCTTTCATTGTGGGGATAAAGGACATTGGTGGCGCAATTATACCAAGTACTTGAAGGAACTTAATGAACTACGGGCTAAGGGAGTCGCCGTACCTTCAGGTTTGTTCATGATTGAACTAAACAATACTACTATTTCTAATTCCTGGGTATTGGACACAGGATGTGGTACTCACATTTGTACAAATGTGCAGGGACTCACAAGAAGTAGGAAGCTGAAGACCGAAGAGCGCAATCTAATCAAGGGAAATAAGAACGTTGCCTCTGTTGATATGATTGAAGAATATAAGCTCACTTTTTATTCTGGTCTATGTGTTGTTTTGTCTAATGTTTGCTATAGTGCCGAAATGGCAAGAAACATTATATCATTTGATGCTTTATTTAATGATGGTTTTGATTTTAGTTTTGATAATGGATCAATACTTGTTTACAAGAATGGAATATTTTATTTCAAAGCTAGTCCTTGTAGAGGTATCTTGGAAACAACAATAAAGCTAAATGATAGTTCAATCTATAATGTTGATTCATTCAAAGATGGTTTGGATAAAACGTATCTATGTCATTGTCGTTTAGGCCATATAAACAAGAAATACATAGCAAAACTCCAGTCAGATGGAATTTTAGAATCATTTGATGTTACATCATATGACGAATGTGAATCTTACTTGTTAGGAAAAATGACAAAAGCACCTTTCACAGGAAACTGTGAAAGGGGTAAGGATCTATTGGAGTTGGTACACACTGATGTGTGCGGTCCATTCAGATCGCCTACTAGACACCAGGAATGATACTTCGTTACATTTACTGATGACTTCAGTAGATATGGTTATGTTTATTTTATTAAACAAAAGTCTGAAACTTTGGGAGCGTTCAAGGCATACCAAAATGAAGTAGAAAATCAACTGAACAAAAGAATTAAGATTCTCCGATCTGATAGAGGTGGTGAATATGTTAATGATGAATTTCGTGATCATCTACGGGGTTGTGGGATAATCTCACAACTAGCTCCTCCTAGAACACCACAATATAATGGTGTGGCTGAAAGGAGGAATCGAACATTACTTGATATGGTTCGATCCATGATGAGCCAGACAAAGCTTCCAATCAGTTTTTGGGGTTATGCCCTACAAACTGCCGCAAGGATCCTTAACCTCATCCCAACCAAGAAAGTTTCTAAAACATCTTATGAGATATGGTATGGTAAAACTGTGTCTCTCTCATATCTAAGAATCTAGGGTTGTGAGGCTTACGTTCATCGCGAAGCTCAATATAAACTTGAACCCAGATCAGAAAAGTGTTTATTTGTTGGTTACCCGACTGATTCTTTTGGATATTTGTTTTACAACCCTACTGAGAACAAAGTCTTTGTGTCTCGAAGGGGAGTCTTCTTTGAAAAGGATCTCATATCAAAAGGAACCAGTGGGAGCAAAATTGACCTTGAAGAAGTTCAAGAATCAACAATAAGGAAACCAATATTGGAACCGATTCTCCTCAAGAGGTCGACGAGCCTGCAGTTGAAAGAGAAACTGACCTACAGGCACCACCCATACGTAAATCTGATAGAGTGCATCGAACACCAAAGAAATATAGTTTACACATATTTGAGGGTGATGACGAGAATATAGATTCTGATGAACCTATTACCTATCAAGAAGCGATGACAGGCCCCGAGTCTGTCAAATGGAAGGAGGCTATGGACAATGAGATCCAATCCATGCATGATAATCAAGTTTGGACCTTGATTAATCATATACCAGGTACTAAAACCATTGGGTGTAAGTAGGTCTTCAAGAAGAAGACCGATATGGATGGAAATGTACACACATTCAAAGCCAGACTGGTGGCTAAGGATTACACGCAACAATATGGTGTAGACTATGATGAAACTTTTTCACCAATAGCTATGTTGAAATCCATTAGAATACTTCTTGCCATAGCTGCATTTTATGACTATGAGATATGACAAATGGATGTAAAAACAGCTTTCCTTAATGGTAAGCTAACATAGGATGAAACTTTTTATTTATGCTGAACGGTGGAGCTGTCATGTGGAGAAGTGGCAAGCAAAGTACTATTGCTGATTCTACTACAGAAGCCGAGTATATAGCGGTAAATGAAGCTGCTAAAGAGGCCATGTGGATAAAGAAATTCATCGGGGATCTGGGTGTGGTTCCTACAATCCATGATCCTGTTGAGATTTTCTGCGACAATGTGATTGCGGTTGTCTTGACTCAAGAACCGAGGTCACAAAAGCGCACACGGCACATACTCAGAAAGTACCATTACATCCGTCAACTTGTAGCAGAAATTGACATATTATTAAGTAGAGTAGACACGACTAAGAACTTGGCTGATCCTTTCACCAAGCCTTTGCCACAAACTAAGCATGATGCTCATAGCATGTCTATTAGAATTCATGTCATTAATGATAAAGTTTGATTGTATTTTTTATGTTAAGTTTGAAACTTTAAACATTGGGTAATAATATATGTTGCAATTGATCTGATGATTAATATATTGAGATTATCTTATACGCACGATGCGATCATTTTCATTGTATATTGCCTTGTTTCATTTTGCATGTTTTAACTTCCAATGCATATTATTTCATAAACTTCCACAGTCGGTCATTCTCTAAGGAAGAAAGAATTGAATTAAGGCTGCTATAAGTGTAGTAATATAGGCTTATATGAAACTACATTCATGAGGAACTTGATAGTTGATTCAAGGTTCTGAAATGACCACACTTAGACATTACTTCATGGTTTTAAGTCAAAAGATAAGCTCTAAGATGGCAACATCATTTATCCTAGAGTGGATATGTATGAGAAATCCTGACACAAACTATGTTATACTTTGACCTGTTTCTAACGCTGTGCGTAAATGCCGGTCATAAGGGAGCAGATTGGGTATATCATGGAATGTGGTGGATGTATATACAGTTGAAGCAATTTGTTCCTTCTTCTTTAAGCGAGTTTAAGCGATATCTCTGGACCCCTCGTTGATTTGTGCTGAATTAAATGCATGGTCATGCTACGACTGAATTAATGCAATTGCAGTCTATTTGATCACCACAAATCTCTATCGGGAAACATAATCTTGAACGATGATGATTGACACTTAACCATGTCACACGTTCATATAGATATCTTGAACAAAAGGATGATTGATATAAATCAAAATATAGCAGTGTAACGTAGCAGACTAGTTGTTACACATGGTGTGTCTTTTAAGATATGCCAATATTATTAATGTCAGTGCAAGTGGGAGTCTGTTGGAAATATGTTCTCGGGTTGGCTACGGTTCGACCGTGGTTTGACCGTGGTACATATATTCCGAAGATATGCCCATGACATTAAATAATAAAAGTCCATTTATCCTATTCGGTCACACACAAAGGCCAATCGTAAATTGTTTGATATTCCTTCTAATCGGAAATTAATTTATTAATCATTAGTTAATGGTTTAATAAATTAAGTAAGTTTTTTTATGTGTATACATATACTTACAAATCTAAATATGTAGAGATTTGATTAGACTTTGCAAATCATATATTATATACGATATAAGATTTGATTTGATTTATAAAATATGATTTGATTTTGTAAATCTTATTTTATATAAAGATTTGATTTTGCAAATCTTTTTAAATCTTTATTTATTATATTTGTACTACATGTATTATTGTATTAATTATGTAATATATAATACCAAGTCTTAGTATTGGAAATGATATACAAAAGATACAAAACACACATACAAAAATGATATTTTCTTTCTCATTTTCAAGTATCCAAAATACTTGAAATCTATAATTGGGTTCGGTTTTTGGTGGAAATAAGGAAGAAGAAAAGATCCGTTAAGTAGAAGGTATAGATCGAAGCAAGGTTGGAACTTTGGGTGTCTACCGTTTAGAGGAACTCTTCTTTGAGTTTTCAAATTCGATTTTCAAAAGGCTACAAAGGTTGTATTCTAATCTTCTCTTTTTCGGTTTCGGTTTCAAATTCGATACCGGTGCGCACGACTCCCCTCCGGTGTTAAATCACCGTCAAATCGATGTTAAATACATCACCGTTACCAGGCTAACGTTGTGTTAAGAGATTTAACCCCGGGGACACCGGCGCACACGACTCCCCTCCGGTGTTAAATCACCGTTAAATCACCAACCAAACAGTAATAAACAATTAATTAATGATTTAACACTGAGATTTAACACTGAACGATTTTCCCTGTTTTGACCTCAGTGTAAAATCTCAGTGTTAAGCTTAACTCCAAGATTTAACACTGAGCGACTCCTGGTAATAGTAATAAAAAAGCAGGTGCGACAACATTTAAAAAAAAAAAGAAGAAGAATAAACTGTTATGTATTTTAATAATTGAAATTAGTTGAAGAAGAACACCTCGTCAATTTTCGAATTCACATCGAATTGGAGAAGAACAGTCATACAAACTTATTTCTTATTAGGCTCATAGTCTCGTACCAATCTACACGTACAAATATACAACTCACTTTCAAAAGCTAATTTTTGAAAGTAAGTTTTAAACTTAGATTTATCACTTAGATTTATCTCTTATTAGGTCCGCTGATCAGTGGCGAAGCTAGAGTTTTTAATTGATGGTGTCAAAAATTATCTTTTTTTTTTTAAACATCAGTTTGGGATCACTCAAAGGACCAAACTACTCACGCCATTATCTCTCGCAGTTGCCATAACCCAGACCAAAAAACATCTTAATTTTATTTATTTAAAGTTAAAATAACCACGTTATTGACTGATCAAGCCAAAATTGACTTGAGTGCAATTAATTTGAAGACTAACCTTTGGAAGGGGTTCCTCCGGTTTTAATGTGGTGGATATGAAGGGTGTTGTGGTGGTTGACTTTTGCCGAGCCTCCAAGGTGAGCTTAGGAGAGTGATCAGCGGTGGTAAGTTCGAAAGTGTTGATTAATTGCTAAATGTGTGATTATGAGCAGTATTTATAGGCATAAGATGGCGGTTACCAAGGATAACCACCACTAGCCCACTAAACCATGATTACCACTCCTGGAATCCTCTAATCATGCCCACTAACTGCTCCACGTTCTCCTGATTTGTCGGACGGATGAGTAGTTGTGCAAACCAAGTCAAATGCTAACGGCACGCTACGGGTGACGTAGCGTAAGAGTGATCGTGGCCTAATAGCGGCGTTGACTTGGTATCCAACCAGGAGTTGAAGCTAAACGTCCAGCTACAGGATACGCCATGCGTCACTCGTGACGGCCATGGCGGGACCTACGTCATTATTGACAATCTCATTTGAAAATAAATTATCATGGTTTGTCTATATGATTATAGTAAATGAGTAATGTAATATGCTTTTTATTAGGTTAATGATCAAATCAATATTTAAATGGAGTGTTTTTAAATACTATCAAAAATTACGAGTTATATACAGCTATTTCCATTCAATAAAAAACGTATATGTATTCTACATAAACATTTGTTGGGCTCTAACGTTGATGGCCTTAATGTTTGGTAGGATATTGCACTGTATTTCAAGAATGTGGTCACGTGAGGTTCAATGTTTAAATAAAGGGAAGTGATATGTACACAACTAAAAATTGTTATGTACACAACTTTCATGTTTTACAGTGTTGTACTGTATAATACTTGTGTACATAACAATTTTAGGTTGTGTACATATCATTACCCATAAATAAAACAATGGGGTCACATGTTATATTACCACTTTAAAATACTTATATTGCAAATACTACAGTCTAATAGACCAATAGCTCGCAACATTTCATTGGGGTCATATGACCCCACAACTCTTAACGTGACTTCGCCACTGCCGCACCGCTGATGTTGAAGCGGGTTACCTGTAAGATAAATCACGCTGACGTTGTCACAAAAACCAATGTTGCCTTGGAGACCGGACATTTTAATTCTAGTAAGAGATTATGTAGCCAAGAAGATTCGGTTACAGCATTGGCCACTCCTCTATACTCTGCTTCGGCACTGGAACGAGAAACAGTAGGCTGATGTTTAGAGAACCAGTAAAGCGAATTGTCGCCTAAATATATGCAATAGCCAGAGGTTAATCGTTGTGAGTCTGAGGTATATGCCACTAAACTGTGGGACAACGATCTAGTGATGCGGAGACCGAGATGTAATGTCCCCTATAAATACCGCAAAATTCGTTTAATCGCATTCATATGTGTTAATAGACACAGTCGACTCCTAAGATATATTGTTACAAACTATACCTATATTATATATTATATATTATATATAAGTATATATCATGTATATTCTCATTCTAAAAATAAAGGAGAGGTTAGTTACATGACTTAGCAAAGAGGTTAACTATTGTATTATGCAGAAGATGATTAATGAAATCAACACATTGACATTGACATTGACATTGACATACATATTATATCAAAAATATATATTTACCGCAATCTAGTACGAAACTTGTCACATATCGATAGTTTACACCTCAAGTACGAAACATGTCATATATCGATAATTTACACTTCAATCTAGTACAAAATAATTATTCATGTTGATATAACCAAAAACATAACTTTTCTAGAAATTGGTACCCCGAAGTGTTTAATAATATGCACTCAAAATTTTAAAATTATAAGAAATGCCCTATGTCCATGCATCACGCACCACGCATGATGCGCGCAAGCCCGTGCATGATGCGAGTGTACGAGATATTCAGTGAGAAAATCATTTTTCCTCGCAAACTCGTACCACGCACCAAGCACCACCAATGGTTCGTGGTGCCTGGTGCTTGATGTCAAAATGTCAAAACTTTGAATTGACGCATTTTTTAACACGTAGCTCTGATTTAGCCACCAGTTTTTTAAGAAAAAATATCATAGATGGTCCCCAAGCTTTGTACCAAAAATCAAGATAAGATCTAAAGTTTAAATCAATCATGACTGGTCCCAAATTTTAAGCATATATAGTACATAACTAGTCCGGGTCCGGCCCGCGCGATGCGGCGGGGGCTTTCGGCCAGCGTATTCATATTTAACGCAGTTTTATTTACAGAAGGAAAAACGGCCCATGTGTTATGCTTCGTTGTTGGTGTCGTCGTCTTTATTGTTTTTTAAAATCTGTCCGATTCGAACGTATTGATAAAATATTTCGAGCCTAATGGTGCTGGCGAAAAAATTTAGCTCGCGGTGAGCAGGAAGATACGGGCTGTCGTTGTATTTGGCGTTTTTTAAAAAAGTGTCCGTTTTGAACGTAGTTAGTATCGTTTTGTTCATAAAATTATTTCGAGTCTGACGGTGCTGTCGGAAAAATTTAACTCGCGGCGAGTAGGAAGATGCGGGCTGTCGTTGTGTTTAGCGTTTTTTAAAAAGTGTCCGTTTCGAACGTAGTTAGTTTCGTTTTGTTTGTAAAAATATTTCGACTTTAAAGGAGTGGTTGGTGAAATTTAACTCGGAGCGAGGCGGAAGACACGGACTATTGAAAGGTTTGGGTGAAGTTCTTTTTTTAATTTGGGGAGTTTACATTTTACTCCCCTAAAGTTTGGTCTAAATTTTGAAAGTTGAGTGTAGGTGAGGGGGGAAGAATGAAATATGAGTGTGAAAAGGGGAGGGGACTGTTGTCGTATTTCCCTGGAAACGACGACAATCCCCATGGGATTTAGTATGTAAAGGATTGGTTCCAAATTTAATTGAGCGTTAAAATTTTCTATTAAATTCAATCATGTGCTTTGAATGCGAGGGTATTTTCGTCATATGATAAGCCCAATTAATTAAAAGATTAAAAGCCTACTGCGTTCATATGATTCATTAATCATATGTATAGAAAACCAACCACGACAGAATGAAGTGAAACAGTGAATGGCCTTGTTTATTAAATATTTAATATATAAACATTAGTAAAAACCAATTTAAAGTGACAACTCATAATCCATAACTACTTTAAACAAACATAAACATAAAACTAGACTAATATATATTCTGTATATTAGGCTAATAAGCCCTGACTTTTATCACCATTTAGCCATTCACTTGTTCTTCAACAACAATAATCATCTAAAAGTTGGGACCAGCAGCAAGAATTTGGTCAGTAAGCTTATCATCCTTCCCAATTTTGTGATTCACAAACACTTCAAAGTTGTTCTTGAATAGCCCACCCAGCTTCACCAGTGTCTCCTTATACGCTTTCTTGTTTGACCACTGCATCATTCAGTTTAACACGACATCAATACTTTTTTCTATAGAAAAATGTTTTGTAATATATAAGTCAACTTACGGTGTTGACAGGATCAAGAATCTCTGAAGGCACACCCTCGACCTCAGTCGGGATCTCTAGACCAAAAACTTCGGTCTTGTTGTAGTTTGCGTTCAAAAGTTGTCCAGAATGAATAGCGTCGATGATTTTCCGAGTGTATGCCAACTTCATTCGACTTCCAGAACCATAGCTAAACAGAATCGAGAATGTAAATAAATTTGTTGTCTATAAGATTTATAAAAAAAACGTTTAAATTCTAAAATATTTAATTTCTTATTATGTTACCTGCCACCTGACCAGCCGGTATTAACAAGCCATCCAGTAGCACCATGTTTCTCCATTTTAGTAGCAAGCATTGCTGCATACTTTGTAGGGTGTAGCATAATGAATGCCGCACCAAAGCAGGCCGAAAACGTTGCACGTGGCTCCTTTACACCCTCTTCAGTTCCAGCCACCTTCACAAATATTATATAAAGTCAAACTAATTTATTCTACATTTAAAACATGTAACGAGTGATTAATAAATAAATGTCCTAAAACTGTTAAATAGTGAAACCCGTAGGTTATTATGTTTTATGGATACTCTATTTATAAACATTAGAAGGTAACCTATGGACTCTAATAAACTGTAACGGCCCCAAGCTCATAATCGGAGTTGGGCCTAACATAATATCGTATGACTAAAGCCCCACGCAGTCCGAATGGCAAAATTCACGAAAGTTCAAATCAGAAGAAAATGCTAACGAACAAAATCATATCCCACAATCGGACTTGGGGCCTAATATCCTATGACTAATACTCCTCGCAGTCCAAACAGAAAAATCGCGAAAGTTTAGTCTGGAAAAAAACGCTAACGGACCCAAGCCCGCAATCGAACTTAAGCCTAACCTAATATAATATGAATAATAGAAACATGAAAAGAGTTTTTACCAGTGCAGTATAGCCACTAATGAAGTGATACATAGTCTGAGCCAGGTTGAGCTTGCTCACAGGTGGGAGCACACCAAATGCATCACAAGCCAACAGAATAACATTCTTTGGGTGCGGACCCACGCACGGGATCTTAGCGTTCGGAATGTACTCAATAGGGTACGCTGCACGAGTATTCTCTGTTACCGATTTGTCTAAATAATCCACATCTCTATTATGCTCGTCAAACACAACGTTTTCCAATACTGTATGTGTATAAAGAATAAATTGTTAGTTTCAAATGTTAAAATTACACATTAACTGAAAGCAACAAGCACAAGCATCATATCATACCAGTCCCGAATTTAATGGCGTTCCAGATATCGGGTTCTTTTTCCCTTGAAAGATCAATACACTTAGCATAACAACCACCTTCGATATTCGATACACCAGTATCACTCCAGCAGTGCTCATCATCTCCGATTAAGTATCGGTTATGATCAGTAGACAAAGTCGTCTTTCCAGTACCTAAAGTCGAACAATCACATAAAACTCATTAATGATCATAACAAAGAAACTACTATTAAAATTGTTGATCATATAAAGGCAGATAGATATGAGTTTATGGGAGCTAGGGAGGGATTTGTGCTGTGATCCTACGATCCTCACCGCTGATGAAAACGGTAACAGTGAGGATTGCGGCTTACCTGAGAGACCAAAGAAGAGGGCAACATCGCCATCTTTGCCCATATTGCATCCAGAATGAAGGGACAGGATTTGGCGTTTCGGCATGAGATAATGCATGACACCAAATAGTCCTTTCTTCATTTCCCCGGCGTATTGTGTGCCGAGGATAATCATTTCTCGTCTACCGAGATTTAAATCGATGCTAGTGGATGATGTCATGTAATGTGTGTAACGATTACATGGAAACTGGCCAGCGTTGTAAATAGTGAAGTCCGGAGTACCGAAATTCTCCAGCTCTTCAGCTGTGGGTCGGATGCACCTGCAACCTACCCAGTTATCCACTTGTACCACACACAGACACATTTATTCAAACATATTTGGCAACATTAATATATTCGTTCAATCGGACCTTTTATTTTACGCAAGACATGGATAACAATATATTTAAAACTTATCTGGAGGGGCTTGATTATATATGAAACTGTAAGTAATTTTCTCATTTTCTTACATATTGTGCATGAACAGAGAGTGGTAAGCTCTTGCAGACACAATTCGAACTTTGATTCGGTTCTCTGGATCCCAGTTCAAGAATTGATCATTCACAAACACCTGAAAGTTCAAAACTTTGCAGTAAATAGCCAGATCTAGAAGTCAACAAGTCAATGTCTTTTTAGTTGTGTTTTTTATACTTGATGTACATATTTTTGATGTATATATGTATATTACATCACATTACAGTCTAAAACAAACTTTAATACAAAAAGTGTTTCAAGTCATGACTCATGTGTCACAAAGATGTATATAGAGTCAACAAGTCAATGTCTTTTTGTTGTGTTTAAATTACACGAATACTTATTCAGTTAGATGGATAACTTCATCAGTAGCATACAGCCATACTGGTATATTGGCCTATCTAAATATATACTAGTATTATTTTAATATTATTTTATATGTAAGGACAAAAGGCACCCCTTTCAAGACCAAAAGATGATATTAGTGTGGCCAATTTAAAGGGAAGTGACAATAAAGATGCATATATCCTTATCTCTGCCTGGTATCCTCATATCATATCTATCATTTTCATTCATTTAAGGCCTTATTAAAATTTGAAAAATAGGAGCACTATACAGTTATTTATAATGATCAAGTCTCCATAAATAAAAGTGGACACCTTTTTCCTTTATATTAAAAATATAAATAAGTAAATACTTCCTAGGTTGATCTCTCTATTTCATAAAAATCAACAAAGATTATACTTATTGTGGTGAAAATAATCTTTTTGAAAAAATAATCTTTTTGAAAAGAAAATCTTATTCAACTGTTTGAAAAAGTTCCAATCCCACACTTTCTACCGAGCAATAAGTAAAACCATTTTTAATTGTGCCCGTGATATCATAAGCAGTAATACATTTTTTGATCAAAAGTAAAAACTGCATTTGATATGGCACTAACATTTTTTAATCCTTGTGTCAGTTTTATTTGTTAAATATTTAGATGATTGATATGGTAAAATCAAAATTGTGTGAAAATTAATAAACATATTAAAGTGTGTGGGAACTCTTATTGGTCAAAATCCAAGCGACATTCGTCGCCCTTTCCGTCGAAAATATGACTCACGCCTCCATCCATAAATATCTCACGTCCCTTTATCTTTTGTCAGTTTCCGTCAAATGCATTCCATGTCATCTCACGGATAAAAAAGTAACGCATGAATATATATGGTCTAACTTGACAACAACATAACGGAGTCAAAATTCATATTCATATAAAGTTAAAGCAAAAATACATATCATACCTTTTCCAAAGAATTCAAGTAATCAACAGCTCTTTCTCTGTTCACCAAGAAGGTCTGCTCATCCATTTCAATATTCGGTGAGCCCCTGCACAAATTATAATTTACTCACCAACCAATTTATGATATTGAATTAAATAACGATAACGATAAACAATAAAACAGCATAAGTATATAAGGATTATGAATTTAGGCCAACTAAATTTATAGAGGATGGATATATAAAATAACATACTTGCCCCACCAAAGCTCATCCTCAGTAGTATCATCTCTAACGACACGCTTATCTTTAGGAGATCTACCGGTTTTGGCACCCGACAAGGTAGCCAATGCACCGCTCGACGTTATGAACGAACCTTTTTCATACTTGATCGCCTGCTCATACAACTCTGCACATCATAAAAAGGAAAAAAAAAAAAAAAAGTTCGATATCAAGTTAAGCTTAATCGTAAGGCAATATTTGAATTTGAATGTAAATTAGATAATAAAATAAAAATTATGTAATCTACCTGCAGGGGAAAGATTGTAGAGAACATGGGTGAATTTGAGAGAGCTGTCACTAGCAGCAAATGCTGGCTCAAAATGATGTTGAGGGGTATGTGACACCCTTGGCGTTTCGGGTCTTTGGGCCGGGTCTCCTCGCACCAACTTAGGTCCACTTTCTCGCGTCAATGACGCCAAAGATGCACTGTAAAATAATCAAGGTCAAGACATGACACGACATGTAGTTATGTATAAACATGATTAAAAATAGAAGTATATATAGTTCTATGCAAGCGTGCTTATAAATATATATTTTTTATGTTTTTATTATTAGAATGTATGTACTAATAACGCGTTATTGTAATTTATTATTTTAACATAAAAAGTCTTGTGACTTTACATCATTACGTACATGGTTAAATGTTTAAATGGTAAGGATCACAAGTGGACCCGGATGTAACGTTAGACAAATATGATCCTTATATTCTGGCATTTATTTAAAAGATATTAGTTAAATAACAAATATTTTAGGAATAAGAATAAGATAATCAAATCTTACAATTGTACTATGTAAGTTTGGCATCGGATGCTTGGCAGTATGAATAATTTTACATGTTACTTTTTAAAAAGTTAAACTTTCATTGTTCGGACAGAAACTAAATTGAACACTGAACACTGATCATCATTATAGATGAATTACTGATTTAGTATATGCTTCAATGATCTTTACATTATTAATTTTATACTCCGGTATACCTTCACGTACTGCCATTGCGATTTTTGTCCAACGTGTAATGAATTTGAACCATAAACCTCATGATTCATACGCATTTATGTCACTATGTCAATATCAAAAGGGTCATTGCTTTAAAGGTACCGAAATAATCCATCAAACTAATGAAATTATTTATTAATATTCATGTTATGTTTGTTTTTTACTTTGAAAAAGTAATACTCCGTGCTAACTAACGAGCCTTTGGTCTATATATATTGTAGTTTTGGTCTAGATTGTAGTTTATTAACCGTGAAAATGTCACAAAATTTTGAATCTTATATTCCTCTTTTACAATTTTCTTTACAAATCATTTAAAGTACTTTTAAATAAATTAAGTCATTTTTGTTAGATGCGGATCACCAAAAACTGGTGAAAGGTACTGTATCTGAATTTAATTTACTTTTTAAAAATACATATTTAAAAAAGGGATGATTTTCACACACACTTTTTTTATCCTCACACACCAATTGAGTATTATTAGAAGAGTAAAAGGTTAAAATAGGTGTGTGAGGATCAAAAAAATGTGTGTGAGAATCATCCCCCTTTAAAAAATATCATTTATAATAATAATTATTATTATATGATATACTTTACATATCTTATCGTTTGCCATGCTAGTGAAAGAAACTTTACCATTTTATCAACAATAATAGTCCGGACCGGCCCGCGCGTTGCAGGCGGGGTCTTTCGACCTACATATTCATATTTAATGTAGCGTTGTGTATTTACAGAGGGGAACATGGCTCATGTGTTAAGCGTCGTTTTAGATGTCGTTGTGTTAAGCGTTTTTTAAAAAGTATCCGTTTCAAACGTAGTTAATTTTATTTTGTTTAATAAATTTTTTCGGGTGTAACAGTTCTGTCGGAAAAATTTAACTCCCGGCGAACAGAAAGATACGGGCTGTCAGTTGTGTTTAGCGTTTTTTAAAAGGTGTTCGTTTCGAACGTGGTTAGTTTCGTTTTGTTCATAAAATTATTTCGAGTCTAACGCTGTCGTCGAAAAAATTTAACTCGTGGCGAGCGGGAAGATACGGGTTGTCGTTTTGTTTAGCGTTTTTTTGAGAAGTGTCCGTTTCGCGTATAGTTAGTCCTGTTGGGTTCATAAGATTTTTTCGAGTTGAACGGTGGTCTCTGAAAAATTTAACTCGCACCGAGCGAGAAGATAGGGCCCGTTATAAATTCGGGTGGAATTAGTTTTTTTTTTTTAATAAAATTATGTATTTACACTTTGTACCCTGAAAAAGTGTAAACTTGAGGGGTCGTTGTGTAAAGATAGTCGAAGTTGAGGGACCGTTTGTAATGTGAACGCAAACTCGAAACGACAATCCGATATAACTGAAACTACGATGTCGGTCACCACTTTTAGTATATAAGGGTTAGTTTTTTTTTTTTTAATAAAAATTATGTATTTACACTTTGTACCCCTGAAAAAGTGTAAACTTGAGGGGTCGTTGTGTAAAGATAGTCGAAGTTGGACGAACGTTTATAATGTGAACGCACACTCGAAACGAGAATCCGATATAACTGAAAATACGATGTCGGTCACCACTTTTAGTATATAAGGGTTAATAATAATATCTCGTAACAATTTACTAAATATTTTGCTAACGATAACTTTTAGAACTATCATTAAATCATTAATATGTTTTATATTATTGCACAATTTGATAACGTACTCTCAGCTAAAAAGTGATTGATTAGCATTATGTTAACGATAGCTCTAGGTTGTTAACAAAATCCATTATCCATTAAAAAAAGTAAAGTTTAGAGAGATGTACCTGATGGACTGAAGCTGTTGTCTATGTCGATCTTCTTCAGACATATTAGCAAAAGCACCTTGAACACCATCAAGCGGTGTTGTCGGTGCCGATTTCTTTCTTTGAAGCGAATGCAATTCGTCGATTGTTTGCGCCTTTACAGGAGCTGAACTGTCGTCGTGACAAACACCGCTTTGCCTTTTTTGCGTCGTTATCTTCGGCAGTCCGTTCCTGCCACCTGTCGTCACTCCGTTACCTTTCGCATTTGAATTCGACGCCATTTCGACTCTTCTTCTATTACAATACATACATTCACAAAACAAAAGCAAATTAATTGATCAAGTTAATATTAACAAATATAAAAGAAAGAATGGAGAAAATAACTTAATTACTCACATGAAAAATAAATGAATTACGATGTTTCGATCATCAAATATAGAGAAGAAGGTGGTGAGGAATGAAGGGTAGATTTTGGGTCCTATTTAAAGGGTCTTACTGGACCCACACGGGTTAGTTAACTAGAGGTTAACCATGGTTAGATTCTATCACAAATTTCATACTGACTGATTCATTGATCATTTTTATTTTTACAAACTACTTCTGGGGTGCGTGTACTATGTATAAATATAAATTATTAGTATATATAAATGCAATTGAATTTATAAGTAAATCTGTGAAAAAATATAATTTTAAACTCCTATAAATTTTTAAAAGATACGTCGTCGCCAAACACACCCATGATCTTCATTGTTTCTTTTTATTAGTCAGTGTTTGTTTCCTATTTTATTTAGGGAAGTGACATTTACACAACTCTTTTTTGTTATGTACACGAACAACATGCTTTACAGTGTTGTACAGTACAAACTGTAAAGAATGTTAATTGTGTACTTAACAAAAAATAGTTGTGTGCATATCATCACCTTTTTATTTATTTTATGCTTTAATTAAACAAATGGTCTTGGTATGAAATTAAATTCACGTGACAAGTACCATATCTGTACACGTATATCGTAGATTCCAGAAAGATAACACTTAACATAACATAACATAACACTTTTTATTAAATTAGAGTAACAAAAAAAGTTTAATTTTATACAAGGATAACAAAATCTTTTATATTAATTAACTATAACTAAACTTTGACACTCCGTATCATTTTCTTTCAAACCCAATAGCAAGCAATAGCAATTTTCAGTCCCATTATCACACTAAATGCACCCTTGACTTTTGTATACCATGTTTACAAAGACCTGTTGATACATAAAAGGCTCGAGTTCAGATCAATCAAATAAGTTGGACTCATCGACCGACAGAAGCTCAAGATGAGTATATAAGGAGTTGAAAGGCTTCATTTGTAGACTAATGATCATATAACCCTAATTAGTTCTCTGGGTGTTTTTCTCTCATTACAGCAGATCCAAAAACAACCCAAATCGAATAACAACTCTATGCATCGATCTAATCTGGTTTACACTTCGGATTTGACTAAATCGATCCCCGAAAGTCAACGATTCGCTAGACCATCTATCCGAAGATTCAATAGCTCCAACAAGACCAAAAAAGTACTCCTTTTTTTAAAATGGTGGTTGATAAATGGAAAACATGAAGTGTGATCAAAACTGTTTGGTTTAAGGTTTCGACGGGTTTTTTCCACTTTGTTGGTTTAGCTATGTCTAAATTTTCACCCGTTTTACGTGTTTTCTATCGAGTGATTGCCCCTAAGTAGTATTGTATGGTGTTGATTTAGATGACGAGTAGATTCTTAGATTGTTCAGTTATAACCAAATTTGTTTAAATTATTCGAGGACAGTGTATTTTAAATCGTGTTATAACACCGTTTTGGATTTGAGGTGTAGGTCGTGAAATCTTTTAGATTAAGTTATTGTTTAGGGATGTAATTACTAGTTTGTTAGCTAGTCTATTTCTATTTGTAATATATTGCCTTGAAAAAAAGACAAAATTTCATTTCCCGTCCTTGAACTTTATATCAAATTTGACTCAATGTCCTTTTTTTGTGCATTCCTCGTCCTTAATGTATCACAATTCTACATCCCTCGTCCTCCCGTCTAGATTCTGTTAATTTCAGCCGTTTGTTCAGTCATGTGCAAAGCATGTGAGCGTAATTTGGTCTTTTTATTTTATTTCTTTTCTTTATTATTTATCTTTTCACCTTCATTCTCATCATCTCATCTTCATCATTCCCAAATTAAAAACCCTAGTTTTATACTTTATAGAATAGAATCAACAAATCAAATTATAAATGTATACAAAATTGAAAATGACAACAAAATAAATTATACAGTAAATGTATATAAAATCAATTAAAAATTCGCTAATTCTGGACGGTTGCAACTTCGATCAAATCGTGTACGCACCAACAGTGTAAGAAGACGTCCTGGATAAACCCCAAGAGAGGGGAGAGCAAACTCAACAATCTTCTTCATGCAATTAATTGATGATTAAGGTTTCAAACACTATTTTCTTCTGATTCTTAAGCAGCTAGAAGCCCTAATTTTTTCATTCTCTCTTCATTAGAAGTTTAGGGGTAATCATGGGGAAGCAGTCAGGGGGTAAGAAAAAGAAAAAGATTGATCGTGGGAGTCCTAGGGTTTCTGAACAGAGGAGTGAATCGTCTAACTCGGGCCCGATTGAAAATGACTTATTGAATGACCAAGATATCGGGGTAAACCATGGAGATACTATCGATAGCGATCTTGAAAAACTGCCCTGAGTATCATGGCAATCAGGGAGGTGAACAGAATAAAGATGATGATAATGTAAGTGTTCATACGGTTGTTGATAATTTTATATTTTATAAAAGTATAATACTAGGCTTTTTAGTTTGGGAATGATGAAGATGAGATATGAGGATGAGGGTGAAAAGATAAGTTAAATAATAAAGAAAATAAATAAAATAAAAAGACCAAAGTACCCTCACATGCTTTGCATGAAATGTCCCGTTCATATTGATTATAAACGTTCCATATTAATTGATTTCGTTGCGAGGTTTTGACCTCTATATGAGACAATTTTCAAAGACTGCATTCATTTTTAAAACAACCATAACCTTTATTTTATCAATAAAGGTTTTAAAAATATTACGTAGATTATCAAATAATGATAATCTAAAATATACTGTTTACACACGACCATTACATAATGGTTTACAATAGAAATATATTACATCGACATATGTTTCTTGAATGCAGTTTTTACACAATATCATACAAACATGGACTCCAAATCTTGTCCTTATTTTAGTATGCAACAGCGGAAGCTCTTAATATTCACCTGAGAATAAACATGCTTTAAACGTCAACAAAAATATTGGTGAGTTATAGGTTTAACCTATATATATATCAAATCGTAACAATAGACCACAAGATTTCATATTTCAATACACATCCCATACATAGAGATAAAAATCGTTCATATGGTGAACACCTGGTAACCGACATTAACAAGATGCATATATAAGAATATCCCCATCATTCCGGGACACCCTTCGGATATGATATAAATTTTGAAGTACTAAAGCATCCGGTACTTTGGATGGGGTTTGTTAGGACCAATAGATCTATCTTTAGGGTTCGCGTCAATTAGGCTGTGTGTTCCCTAATTCTTAGATTACCAGACTTAATAAAAAGGGGCATATTCGATTTCGATAATTCAACCATAGAATGTAGTTTCACGTACTTGTGTCTATTTTGTAAATCATTTATAAAACCTGCATGTATTCTCATCCCAAAAATATTAAATTTTAAAAGTGGGACTATAACTCACTTTCACAGATATTTCCTTCCTCGGAAATAAGACTTGGCCACGGATCGATTCACGAACCTATACAGATATGTACATATATATCAAAGTATGATCAAAATATAATTACAACCATTTTTATTATGTTTTAAAGATTTGAGTGTATTAAGTCAGCTGTCCTCGTTAGTAACCTACAACTAGTTGTCCACAGTTAGATGTACAGAAATAAATCGATATATATATTATCTTGAATCAATCCACGACCCAGTGTATACACATCTCAGGCTAGATCACAACTCAAAGTATATATATTTTTGGAATCAACCTCAACCCTGTATAGCTAACTCCAACATTACTGCATATAGAGTGTCTATGGTTGTTCCAAATAATATATATACATGGGTCGATATGATATGTCAAAACATTTGCATACGTGTCTATGGTATCCCAAGATTACATAATATATTAGAATACATGTATAATACAATATAAGTTAGCTAGGATATGATTTGTATAGATTTGTTAAACATTTCCCATAGCTAAAAAGATCAAAAATATCCAATCTTGTTTTACCCATAACTTCTTCATTTTAAATCCGTTTAGAGTGAATCAAATTGCTATGGTTTCATATTGAACTCTAATTTAAGAATCCAAACAGAAAAAGTATAGGTTTATAGTCGGAAATTTAAGTTACATGTCAATTACTAAAGAGGTAGTCATTTTCGTCGAAAGAACGACATCTTGATGACCATTTTGAAAAACATACTTTCACTTTGAGTTTAACCAAGATTTTTGGATATAGTTTCATGTTCATATGAAAAATAATTTTCCCAGAAGAACAACTTTTAAATCAAAGTTTATCATAGTTTTTAATTATCCAAACCAAAACAGCCCCCGGTTTCACTACGACGACGTATATCCGATTTTATGGTATTTATCGTGTTTTCAGGTTTTAAATCATTAAGTTAACATATAATATAGATATAGAACATGTGTTTAGTTGATTTTAAAAGTCAAGTTAGAAGGATTAACTTTTGTCTGCGAACAAGTTTAGAATTAACTAAACTATGTTCTAGTGATTACAAGTTTAAACCTTCGAATAAGATAGCTTTATATGAATGAATCGAATGATGTTATGAACATCATTACTAGCTCAAGTTTTCTGAATAAAACTACTGGAAATGAGAAAAATGGATCTAGCTTCAAAGGATCCTTGGATGGCTTGAAAGTTCTTGAAGCAGAATCATGACACGAAAACAGTTCAAGTAAGATTTTCACTCGAAATAAGATTGTTATAGTTGTAGAAATTGAATCAAAGTTTGAATATGAATATTACCTTGAATTAGAAAGATAACCAACTGTAAATAACAAAGGTTCTTTGATCTTAGATGATTACTTGGAATGGATTAGAAAGCTTGGAAGTAAACTTGCAAACTTGAAAGTATTCTTGATTTTTATGAAACTATACTTATGGAATTTATGAAGAACACTTAGAACTTGAAGATGGAACTTGAGAGAGATAAATTAGATGAAGAAAATTGAAGAATGAAAGTGTTTGTAGGTGTTTTTGGTCATTAGTATATGGATTAGATATAAAGGATATGTAATTTTGTTTTCATGTAAATAAGTCATGAATGATTACTAATATTTTTGTAATTTTATGAGATATTTCATGCTAGTTGCCAAATGATGGTTTCCACATGTTTTAGGTGACTCAAATGGGCTGATAAGAGCTTGTTATTGGAGTGTATATACCAATAGTACTTACATCTAAAAGCTGTGTATTGTACGAGTATGAATACGGGTGCATACGAGTAGAATTATTGATGAAACTGAACGAGGATGTAATTGTAAGCATTTTTGTTAAGTAGAAGTACTTTGATATGTGTCTTGAAGTCTTTCAAAAGTGTAAGAATACATATCAAAACACAACATGTATATACATTCTAATGGAGTCGTTAAGTCTTCGTTAGTCGTTACATGTAAGTGTTGTTTTGAAACCTTTAAGTTAACGATCTCAATTAATGTTGTTAACCCAATTTTTATTATATCAAATGAGATGTTAAATTATTATATTATCATGATATTATGATGTATGAATATCTTTTAATATGATATATACATTAAAATATCGTTACAACGATAATCGTTACATATAAGTCTCGTTTCGTAATTCTTGAGTTAGTAGTCTTGTTTTTACATATGTTGTTCATTGTTAACACACTTAATGATATATTTAAATATCATTTTATCATATTAAATATAGTGTATCAATATCTTAATATGATACATATGTATTTAGTAGGCGTTATCATAACGATAATCGTTATATATATCATTTCGAGTTTCTTAACTTAGTAATCTCATTTCTTATGTATATCACACATTGTTAATATATTTAGTGACATACTTACTCATCATAATCTTATGTCAACCATATATCTATATATATATATATATGTCTATATATACCACAACATGTAGTTTTTACAATTTTGTAACGTTCGTGAATCGCCGGTCAACTTGGGTGATCAATTGTCTATATGAAACTTATTTCATTTAATCAAGTCTTAACAAGTTTGATTGCTTAACACGTTGGAAACATTTAGTCATGTAAACATCAATCTCAATTAATATATATAAACATGGAAAAGTTCGGGTCACTACAGTACCTACCCGTTAAATAAATTTCGTCCCGAAATTTTAAGCTGTTGAAGGTGTTGACGAATCTTCTGGAAATAGATGCGGGTATTTCTTCTTCATCTGATCTTCACACTCCCAGGTGAACTCAGGTCCTCTACAAGCATTCCATCGAACCTTAACAATCGGTATCTTGTTTTGCTTAAGTCTCTTAACCTCACGATCCATTATTTCAATGGGTTCTTCAATGAATTGAAGTTTTTCATTGATTTGGATTTCGTCCAACGGAATAGTGAGATCTTCTTTAGCAAAACATTTCTTCAAATTCGAGATGTGGAAAGTGTTATGTACAGCCGCGAGTTGTTGAGGTAGCTCCAGTTGGTAAGCTACTGGTCCGACACGATCTATAATCTTGAATGGTCCAATGTACCTTGGATTTAGTTTCCCTCGTTTACCAAATCGAACAACGCCTTTCCAAGGTGAAACCTTAAGCATGACCATTTCTCCAATTTCAAACTCTATATCTTTTCTTTTACTGTCCGCGTAGCTCTTTTGTCGACTCTGGGCGGTTTTCAATCGTTGTTGAATTTGGATGATTTTCTTGGTAGTTTCTTGTATTATCTCCGGACCCGTAATCTATCTATCCCCTACTTCATTCCAACAAATCGGAGACCTGCACTTTCTATCATAAAGTGCCTCAAACGGCGCCATCTCAATACTAGAATGATAACTATTGTTGTAGAAAAATTCTGCTAACGGTAGGTGTCGATCCCAACTGTTTCAGAAATCAATAACACATACTCGTAGCATATCTTCAAGCGTTTGTATCGTCCTTTCGCTCTGCCCATCAGTTTGTGGATGATAGGTAGTACTCATATCTAGACGAGTCCCCAATGCTTGTTGCAACGTCTGCCAGAACCTTGAAACAAATCTACCATCCCTATCAGAGATAATAGAGACGGGTATTCCATGTCTGGAGACAACCTCCTTCAAATACAATCGTGCCAACTTCTCCATTTTGTCATCTTCTCTCATTGCAGGAAGTGTACTGATTTGGTGAGACGATCAACTATTACCCAAATAGTATCATAACCACTTGCAATCCTTGGCAATTTAGTAATGAAATCCATGGTAATGTTTTCCCATTTTTATTCCGGGATTTCAGCTTGTTGTAGTAGACCTGATGGTTTCTGATGTTCAGCTTTGACCTTAGAACACGTCAAACATTATCCTACATATTTAGCAATATCGGCTTTCATACCCGGCCACCAAAAGTGTTTCTTGAGATCTTTATACATCTTCCCCGCTCTGGGATGTATTGAATATCTGGTTTTATGTGCTTCTTTAAGTACCATTTCTCTCACATCTCCAAACCTTGGTACCCAAATTCTATCAGCCCTATATCGGGTTCCGTCTTCCCAAATATTAAGATGTTTCTTTGATCCTTTGGGTATCTCATTCTTCAACTTTCCTTCTTTTACAACCCCCTGTTGCGCCTCCTTTATTTGAGTAGTAAGGTTAGTACGAATAATTATATTCATAGCTTTTACCCGTATAGGTTCTCTGTCCTTTCTACTCAAAGCGTCGGCTACCACATTTGCCTTCCCCGGGTGGTATCGAATCTCAAAATCATAATCATTCAACAGTTCAATCCACCTGCGTTGTCTCATATTCAGTTGCTTCTGATTAAATATATGTTGGAGACTTTTGTGTTCGGTATATATAATACTTTTGACCCCATATAAATAATGCCTCCAAGTCTTTAATGCAAAAACAACAGCACCCAATTCCAAATTGTGAGTTGTATAATTTTGCTCGTGAATCTTCAATTGTCTAGACGCATAAGCAATCACCTTCGTTCGTTGCATTAATACACAACCGAGACCTTGCTTTGATGCGTCACAGTAAATCACAAAATCATCATTCCCTTCAGGCAATGACAATATAGGTGTCGTAGTTAGCTTTTTCTTCAATAACTGAAATGCCTTCTCTTGTTCATCCTTCCATTCAAATTTCTTCCCTTTATGCGTTAATGCAGTCAAGGGTTTTGCTATTTTGGAGAAATCTTGGATGAATCTTCTGTAGTAACCAGCCAATCCTAAAAATTGACGTATATGCTTCGGAGTTTTTGGGGTTTCCCACTTTTCAACGGTTTCGATCTTTGCCGGGTCCACCTGGATACCTTCTTTGTTCACTATGTGACCGAGGAATTGAACTTCTTCCAACCAAAATGCACACTTTGAAAACTTAGCGTACAGTTTTTCTTTCCTCAATACTTCTAGCACTTTTCTCAAATGTTCTTCATGCGCTTGATCATTCTTTGAGTAAATAAGTATGTCATCGATGAAAACAATGACAAACTTGTCAAGATATGGCCCACACACTCGGTTCATAAGGTCCATGAACATAGCTGGTGCGTTAGTCAATCCAAACGGCATAACCATAAACTCGTAATGACCATAACGCATCCTAAAAGTAGTTTTTGGAATATCATCCTCTTTTACTCGCATTTGATGATATTCAGAACGTAAATCGATTTTCGAATAAATCGACAAGCCTTGTAGTTGATCAAATAAGTCGTCAATTCTTGGCAGTGGATAACGGTTTTTGATGGTAAGTTTATTCAACTCTCTGTAATCAATACATAACCTAAATGTACCATCCTTCTCTTGACAAACAAAACAGAAGCTCCCCATGGTGATGTGCTTGGTCATTCTAATAGTTCTTGCAGTTGGCTTTGCAGTTCTTTCATCTCGCTGGGTGCGAGTCTGTAAGGAGTACGAGCTATTGGTGCAGCTCCTGGTATAAGATCTATTAGAAATTCAACAGATCGATGTGGAGGTAGTCCTGGTAATTCTTTCGGAAATACATCGGGAAATTCTTTTACGACGGGAACATCATTGATGCTCTTTTCTTCAGTTTGTACTTTCTCGACGTGTGCTAGAACAGCATAGCAACCTTTTCTTATTAGTTTTTGTGCCTTCAAATTACTAATAAGATGTAGCTTCGTGTTGCCCTTTTCTCCGTACACCATTAAGGGTTCTCCTTCTTTTCGTACAATGCGATTGATGTTGCGATTGTTGGGATAGTTGTTGTTGTTTTGTTAACTCTTATCACCGTTTTCCTCCCACTTTCTTTTGACTAACTTCACGTTGGCCTCTTCGGTCGCCTGTTCTTTAATTCTTCCCTCAATCTGGTTCACTAGTTTGTTAGCCATTCTACATGCCTTTTGTATGGAGGCAGGCTCGTGTGAACTTATATCTTCTTGGATTCTATTCGGTAACCCTTTCACAAACGCGTCGATCTTCTCTTCCTCATCTTCGAACGCTCTCGGACACAATAGGCACAATTCCGTGAATCGTCTTTCGTACGAAGTAATATCGAATCCCTGTATTCGTAACCCTCTAAGTTCTGACTTGAGCTTATTGACCTCGGTTCTGGGACGGTACTTCTCGTTCATCAAGTGCTTGAATGCTGACCACGGTAGCGCGTAAGCAGCATCTTGTCCCACTTGCTCTAGATAGGTATTCCACCATGTTAACGCAATACTTGTGAAGGTATGCGTAGCGTACTTCACTTTGTCTCCTTCAGTACACTTACTTATGGCAAACACCGATTCAACTTTCTCGGTCCACCGTTTCAATCCGATTGGTCCTTCGTTCCCATCAAATTCTGAAGGTTTGCAGGCAGTGAATTCCTTGTAGGAGCATCTTACACGATTTCTTGTGCCGTTAGCTGTATTGCTAGATTCAGAGTTATTGTTGGTATGTAGCACGGCCTGTACTGCGGCTATATTTGAAGCAAGAAAGGTACAGAATTCCTCTTCGCTCATATTCAAGGTGTGTCGAGTAGTCGGTGCCATTTCCTTCAAAATAGTCAAATGAAACAATTTAATCATACAGAATATTAAGAGTAGTTAATAGTATCTCGTAGCATAATATGAACTCATTTATAAAAGCTTTTTCTTCATATTAGCGTTTTATAAGTTTAAATTCGGGTACTACCTACCCGTTAAGTTCATACTTAGTAGCTAATATACAATTCAACTACTACAATTCCATATGAAAAACTGATTATAATAATATATCACATACAAATATTCTTCAAACTTACAACTTCGCTATATTACATATAGCATGAAATATAGTACACTATGATACAGGACAGTTTTGAAGATAAATCTAGTTAATACGCAAGTTGTTCAGCAAAGAAAATAAAGACACGTAATTCATAAGTCCAGAAACAAGTCATGTATTCTGGTTTTACTAAGACGACTTCTCATCCTTGGTCTTGTGGAAAATAACCGTTATGACCATTGGCTAGACAGCATGTTGTAATGTCGTCAAAAGGACGAGGGTTTCGTAATGTCCAACAGCCCCGTAATAATCTAAAAACCTTGTTTCTCACCCCAACTACTGAATCCGTCACTTGTGGGAAAGTTTTATTTAAAAGCTGCAATCCGATGTTCTTTTTCTCACTTTGGTAAGAAGCGAACATCACTAACCCGTAAGCATAACATGCTTCTTTATGTTGCATGTTAGAAGCTCTTTCTAATTCACAAAATCCTATGTTGTGATATGTTGAGTCAAAATAGGTTCTTAACCCGTAGCGTAAAATTGCATTTGGGTTCCCCGCATTTAACGCTTTAAAGAAAACACGGCGTAACTTAAAGTCTCCCCAATGTGATATACCCCACCTATCAAAGGAAAGCCTTTTATAAACTAAGGCATTTCTGGAAAGTCTTTCAAATCTTTGACAAGTTAATTTCGCCATAACTAAATGTGCTGATGAATTCTGACCGACTTTAGACAAGATTTCCTCAATCATATCCTCTAGTAGGTCTTCTAAAATATTTGGTTGTCTACCCTTAACGTCCATTTTGTTTTTATACTGTAAAATAGACAAGGATTAGATTCGTAATAACAAATAATACAAGCAATTTTTACATAGAACATAAAAGTACAAGCACACTACAATACATTTATTACACAACATGCTCACACCCCTCTAATCTGAATCACTGTTTTCTTCTTCTTTGGACTTGGTTCTTTTTCCTAATCTTCTAGGGATATATGATGTTCCTCTAATACGAGTCGTCGTTTTCCACATTGGTTTAGAAAAACCTGGTGGTTTAGAGGTTCCCGGGTTATTGTCACGATATTGAATATACGGGTGTTGACGGTACATATAAAGTTCATCGGGGTCGGAATCAGATTTCTCTATTTTGATGCCTTTTCCCTTATTATTTTCTTTTGCCTCATTAAATTGGGTCGGGGTAATTTCTATAACATCATCGGAATCCTCATCAGGTTACGATTCATCGGAAAATTAGTAATTTTCCCAATATTTTGCTTCCTTAGCGGAAGCACCATTGACCATTATTAACTTTGGTCCATTGGTTGAGGATTTTCTTTTATTTGACTGGTTTTCTATGGTTCTTACTATTCCCCCTCCGGAACCTCTTCTTCTTGAAATGTCCCGTTCATATTGATTATAAACGTTCCATATTAATTGATTTCGTTGCGAGGTTTTGACCTCTATATGAGACGTTTTTCAAAGACTGCATTCATTTTTAAAACAACCATAACCTTTATTTTATCAATAATGGTTTCAAAGCATTACGTAGATTATCAAATAATGATAATCTAAAATATACTGATTACACACGACCATTACATAATGGTTTACAATAGAAATATATTACATCGACATATGTTTCTTGAATGCAGTTTTTACACAATATCATACAAACATGGACTCCAAATCTTGTCCTTATTTTAGTATGCAACAGCGGAAGCTCTTAGTATTCACCTGAGAATAAACATGCTTTAAACGTCAACAAAAATGTTGGTGAGTTATAGGTTTAACCTATATATATCAAATTGTAATAATAGACCACAAGATTTCATATTTCAATACACATCCCATACATAGAGATAAAAATCATTCATATGGTGAACACCTGGTAACCGACATTAACAAAATGCATATATAAGAATATCCCCATCATTCCGGGACACCCTTCGGGTATGATATAAATTTCGAAGTACTAAAGCATCCGGTACTTTGGATGGGGTTTGTTAGGCTCAATAGATCTATCTTTAGGATTCGCGTCAATTAGGGTGTCTGTTCCCTAATTCTTAGATTACCAGACTTAATAAAAAGGGGCATATTCGATTTCGATAATTCAACCATAGAATGTAGTTTCACGTACTTGTGTCTATTTTGTAAATCATTTATAAAACCTGCATGTATTCTCATCCCAAAAATATTAGATTTTAAAAGTGGGACTATAACTCACAAGGGCTGTTAAGAGCTAATCATTGGAGTGTATATACCAATAGTACATACATCTAAAAGTTGTGTATTGTACGAGTACGAATACAGGTGCATACGAGTAGAATTGTTGATGAAACTGAACGAGGATGTAATTGTAAGTATTTTTGTTAAGTAGAATTATTTTGATAAGTGTCTTGAAGTCTTTAAAAAGTGTAAGAATACATATCAAAATACAACATGTATATACATTCTAATGGAGTCGTTAAGTCATCGTTATTCGTTACATGTAAGTGTTGTTTTGAAACCTTTAAGTTAACGATCTCAATTAATGTTGTTAACCCAATGTTTATTATATCAAATGAGATGTTAAGTTATTATATTATCATGATATTATGATGTATGAATATCTCTTAATATGATATATACATTAAAATATCGTTACAACGATAATCGTTACATATAAGTCTCGTTTCGTAATTCTTGAGTTAGTAGTCTTGTTTTTACATATGTAGTTCATTGTTAACACACTTAAATATATATTTAAATATCATTTTATCATGTTAAATATAGTGTATCAATATCTTAATATGATACATATGTATTTAGTAGACGTTGTTATAACGATAATCGTTATATATATCGTTTTCGAGTTTCTTAATTTAATAGTCTCATTTTTATGTATATAACTCATTGTTAAAATACCTAATGAGATAATTACTTATAATAAAATCATGTTAACTATATATATAACCATATATATGTCATCGTATAGTTTTTACAAGTTTTAACGTTCGTGAATCACCGGTCAACTTGGGTGGTCAATTGTCTATATGAAACCTATTTCAATTAATCAAGTCTTAACAAGTTTGATTGCTTTAACACGTTGGAAACATTTAGTCATGTAAATATCAATCTCAATTAATATATATAAACATGGAAAAGTTCGGGTCACTACAGTACCTACCCGTTAAATAAATTTCGTCCCGAAATTTTAAGCTGTTGAAGGTGTTGACGAATCTTCTGGAAATAGATGCGGGTATTTCTTCTTCATCTGATCTTCACACTTCCAGGTGAACTCGGGTCCTCTACGACCATTCCATCGAACCTTAACAATCGGTATCTTGTTTTGCTTAAGTCTCTTAACCTCACGATCCATTATTTCGACGGGTTCTTCAATGAACTGAAGTTTTTCATTGATTTGGATTTCTTCCAACTGAATAGTGAGATCTTCTTTAGCAAAACATTTCTTCAAATTTGAGACGTGGAAAGTGTTATGTACAGCCACGAGTTGTTGAGGTAGCTCCAGTTGGTAAGCTACTGGTCCGACACGATCTATAATCTTGAATGGTACAATGTACCTTGGATTTAGTTTCCCCCGTTTACCAAATCGAACAACGCCTTTCCAAGGTGAAACCTTAAGCATGACCATTTCTCCAATTTCAAACTCTATATCTTGTCCTTTACTGTCCGCGTAGCTCTTTTGTCGACTCTGGGCGGTTTTCAATCGTTGTTGAATTTGGATGATTTTCTCGGTAGTTTCTTGTATTATCTCCGGACCCGTAATCTGTCTATCCCCCACTTCATTCCAACAAATTGGAGATCTGCACTTTCTACCATAAAGTGCCTCAAATGGCTCCATCTCAATACTAGAATGATAACTGTTGTTGTAGGAAAATTCTGCTAACGGTAGGTGTCGTTCCCAACTGTTTCCGAAATCAATAACACATGCTCGTAGCATGTCTTCAAGCGTTTGTATCGTCCTTTCACTCTGCCCATCAGTTTGTGGATGATAGGCAGTACTCATATCTAGACGAGTCCCCAATGCTTGTTGCAACGTCTGCCAGAACCTTGAAACAAATCTACCATCCCTATCAGAGATAATAGAGACGGGTATTCCATGTCTGGAGATAACCTCCTTCAAATACAATCGCGCCAACTTCTCCATTTTGTCATCTTCTCTCATTGGCAGGAAGTGTACTGATTTGGTGAGACGATCAACTATTACCCAAATAGTATCATAACCACTTGCAATCCTTGGCAATTTAGTAATGAAATCCATGGTAATGTTTTCCCATTTTCATTCCGGGATTTCAGGTTGTTGTAGTAGACCTGATGGTTTCTGATGTTCAGCTTTGACCTTAGAACATGTCAAACATTATCCTACAAATTTAGCAATATTGGCTTTCATACCCGGCCACCAAAAGTGTTTCTTGAGATCTTTATACATCTTCCCCGCTCCGGGATGTATTGAATATCTGGTTTTATGTGCTTCTTTAAGTACCATTTCTCTCACATCTCCAAACCTTGGTACCCAAATTCTATCAGCCCTATATCGGGTTCCGTCTTCCTGAATATTAATATGTTTCTCTGATACTTTAGGTATCTCATTCTTCAACTTTCCTTCTTTTACAACCCCCTGTTGCGCCTCCTTTATTTGAGTAGTAAGGTTAGTACGAATAATTATATTCATAGCTTTTACCCGTATAGGTTCTCTGTCCTTTCTACTCAAAGCATTAGCTACCACATTCGCCTTCCCCGGGTGGTATCGAATCTCAAAATCATAATCATTCAACAGTTCAATCCACCTGCGTTGTCTCATATTCAGTTGCTTCTGATTAAATATATGTTGGAGACTTTTGTGTTCGGTATATATAATACTTTTGACCCCATATAAATAATGCCTCCAAGTCTTTAATGCAAAAACAACAGCACCCAATTCCAAATTGTGAGTTGTATAATTTTGCTCGTGAATCTTCAATTGTCTAGACGCATAAGCAATCACCTTCGTTCGTTGCATTAATACACAACCGAGACCTTGCTTTGATGCGTCACAGTAAATCACAAAATCATCATTCCCTTCAGGCAATGACAATATAGGTGCCGTTGTTAGCTTTTTCTTCAATAACTGAAACGCCTTCTCTTGTTCATCCTTCCATTCAAATTTCTTCCCTTTATGCGTTAATGCAGTCAAGGGTTTTGCTATTTTGGAGAAATCTTGGATGAATCTTCTGTAGTAACCAGCCAATCCTAAAAATTGACGTATATGCTTCGGAGTTTTTGGGGTTTCCCACTTTTCAACGGTTTCGATCTTTGCCGGGTCCACCTGGATACCTTCTTTGTTCACTATGTGACCGAGGAATTGAACTTCTTCCAACCAAAATGCACACTTTGAAAACTTAACGTACAGTTTTTCTTTCCTCAATACTTCTAGCACTTTTCTCAAATGTTCTTCGTGCTCTTGATCATTCTTTGAGTAAATAAGTATGTCATCGATGAAAACAATGACAAACTTGTCAAGATATGGCCCACACACTCGGTTCATAAGGTCCATGAACACAGCTGGTGTGTTAGTCAATCCAAACGGCATAACCATAAACTCGTAATGACCATAACGCGTCCTAAAAGCAGTTTTTGGAATATCATCCTCCTTTACTCGCATTTGATGATATTCAGAAAGTAAATCGATTTTCGAATAAATCGACGAGCCTTGTAGTTGATCAAATAAGTCGTCAATTCTCGGCAGTGGATAACTGTTTTTGATGGTAAATTTATTCAACTCTTTATAGTCAATACACAATCTAAATGTACCATCCTTCTTCTTGACAAACAAAACAGGAGCTCCCCATGGTGATGTGCTTGGTCGAATGAAACCATGTTCTAATAGTTCTTGCAGTTGGCTTTGCAGTTCTTTCATCTCGCTGGGTGCGAGTCTGTAAGGAGCACGAGCTATTGGTGCAGCTCCTGGTACAAGATCTATTTGAAATTCAATAGATCGATGTGGAGGTAGTCCCGGTAATTCTTTCGAAAATACATCAGGAAATTATTTTGCGGCGGGAACATCATTGATGCTCTTTTCTTCAGTTTGTACTTTCTCGACGTGTGCTAGAACAGCATAGCAACCTTTTCTTATTAGTTTTTGTGCCTTCAAATTACTAATAAGATGTAGCTTCGTGTTGCCCTTTTCTCCGTATACCATTAAGGGTTCTCCTTCTTCTCGTACAATGCGAATTGCATTTTTATAACATACGATCTCTGCTTTCACCTTCTTCACCCAGTCCATGCCAACTATTACATCAAAACTCCCTAACTCTACTGGTATCAAATCAATCTTAAATATTTTGCTACCCAGTTTAATTTCTCGATTCTGGCATATATAATCTGCCGAAATTAATTTACCGTTTGCTAATTCGAGTAAAAATTTACTATCCAACGGCGTCAATGGACAACTTAATTTAGCACAAAAATCTCTACTCATATAGCTTCTATCTGCACCCGAATCAAATAAAATGTAAGCAGATTTATTGTCAATAAGAAACGTACCCGTAACAAGCTTCGGGTCTTCCAGTGACTCTGCCGCATTAATATTGAAAACTCTTCTGCGGCCTTGTCCATTAGTGTTCTCCTGGTTCGGGCAATTTCTAATAATGTGGCCCGGTTTTTCCATATTTATAACAAACTACATTGGCATAACTTGCTCCGACACTACTTGCTCCGCCATTACTCGTTCCGACACCATTTGTTCCTTTCGTTCTGTTAACCCCTAGTCCGTAGACCTCACACTTCGCCGCGCTATGACCATTTCTTTTACACTTGTTGCAAAATTTGGTGCAGAACCCTGAGTGATACTTTTCACACCTTTGGCAAAGCTGCTTCTGATTGTTTTTGTTGTTGCGGTTGTTATTGTTGTTGGGATGATTGTTGTAGTTGTTGTTGTTGTTGTGCCGTTTGTTGTAGTTGCGATTAATGTTGTGATTGTTGGGATAGTTGTTGTTGTTTTGGTGACTCTTATTACCGTTTTCCTCCCACTTTCTTTTGACTAACTTCACGTTGGCCTCTTCGGCCGCCTGTTCTTTAATTCTTCCCTCAATCTGGTTCACTAGTTTGTGAGCCATTCTACATGCCTTTTGTATGGAGGCAGGCTCGTGTGAACTTATATCTTCTTGGATTCTCTCCGGTAACCCTTTCACAAACGCGTCGATCTTCTCTTCCTCATCTTCGAACGCTCTCGGACACAATAGGCACAATTCTGTGAATCGTCTTTCGTACGAAGTAATATCGAATCCCTGTGTTCGTAACCCTCTAAGTTCTGACTTGAGCTTATTGACCTCGGTTCTCGGACGGTACTTCTTGTTCATCAAGTGCTTGAATGCTGACCACGGTAGCGCGTAAGCAGCATCTTGTCCCACTTGCTCTAGATAGGTATTCCACCATGTTAACGCAATACCTGTGAAGGTATGCGTAGCGTACTTCACTTTGTCTCCTTCAGCACACTTACTTATGGCAAACACCGATTCAACTTTCTCGGTCCACCGTTTCAATCCGATTGGTCCTTCGGTCCCATCAAATTCTGAAGGTTTGCAGGCAGTGAATTCATTGTAGGAGCATCCTACACGATTTCTTGCGCCGTTAGCTGTATTGCTAGATTCGGAGTTATTGTTGGTATGTTGCGCGGCCTATACTGCGGCTATATTTGAAGCAAGAAAGGTACAGAATTCCTCTTCGCTCATATTCAAGGTGTGTCGAGTAGTCGGTGCCATTTCCTTCAAAATAGTCAAATGAAACAATTTAATCATACAGAATATTAAGAGTAGTTAATAGTATCTCGTAGCATAATATGAACTCATTTATAAAAGCTTTTTCTTCATATTAGCGTTTTATAAGTTTAAATTCGGGTACTACCTACCCGTTAAGTTCATACTTAGTAGCTAATATACAATTCAACTACTACAATTCCATATGAAAAACTGATTATAATAATATATCACATACAAATATTCTTCAAACTTACAACTTCGCTATATTACATATAACATGAAATATAGTACACTATGATACAGGACAGTTTTGAAGATGAATCTAGTTAATATGCAAGTTGTTCACCAAAGGAAATAAAGACACGTAATTCATAAGTCCAGAAACAAGTCATGCATTCTGGTTTTACTAAGACGACTTCCCATCCTTGGTCTTGGGGAAAATAACCATTATGACCATTAGCTAGGCAGCACGTTGTAATGTCGTCAAAAGGACGAGGGTTTCGTAATGTCCAACAGCCCCGTAATAATCTAAAAACCTTGTTTCTCACCCCAACTACTGAATCCGTCACTTGTGGGAAAGTTTTATTTAAAAGCTGCAATCCGATATTCTTTTTCTCACTTTGGTAAGAAGCGAACATCACTAACTCGTAAGCATAACATGCTTCTTTATGTTGCATGTTAGAAGCTCTTTCTAATTCACGAAATCCTATGTTGGGATATGTTGAGTCAAAATAGGTTCTTAACCCGTAGCGTAAAATTGCATTTGGGTTCCCCGCATTTAATGCTTTAAAGAAAACACGGCGTAACTTACGGTCTCCCCAATGCGATATACCCCACCTATCAAAGGAAAGCCTTTTATAAACTAAGGCATTTCTGGAAAGTCTTTCAAATGTTTGACAAGTTAATTTCGCCATAACTAAATGTGCTGATGAATTCTGACCGACTCTAGACAAGATTTCCTCAATCATATCCTCTGGTAGGTCATCTTAAATATTCGGTTGTCTACCCTTAATGTCCATTTTATTTTTATACTGTAAAATAGACAAGGATTAGATTCGTAATAAAAAACAATACAAGAAATTTTTACATAGAACATAAAAGTACAAGCACACTACAATACATTTATTACACAACATGCTCACACCCCTCTAATCTGAATCACTGGTTTCTTCTTCTTCGGACTTGGTTCTTTTTCCTAATCTTCTAGGGATATATGATGTTCCTTTAATACGAGTGGTCGTTTTCCACATTGGTTTAGAAAAACCTGGTGTTTTAGAGGTTCCCGGGTTATTGTCACGATATTGAAAATACGGGTGTTGGCAGTACATATAAAGTTCATCGGGGTCGGAATCAGATTTCTCTATTTTGATGTCTTTTCCCTTATTATTTTATTTTGCCTCATTAAATTGGGTCGGGGTAATTTCTATAACATCATCGGAATCCTCATCAGGATCCGATTCATCAAAAAATTGGTAATTTTCCCAATATTTTGCTTCCTTCACGGAAACTTCATTGCCATTATTAACTTTGGTCCATTGGTTGAGGATTTTCTTTTATTTGACCGGTTTTCTGTGGTTCCTACTATTCCCCCCTCCGGAACCTCTTCTTCTTCTGGTTCCTCTTCTTCTGGTTCCTCTTCTTCCGGTTCCTCTTCTTCCGGTTCCGTTTCCTTTTCTTCCGGTTCTTCGGGAACTTGTGAATCTCGCCAATATATATTCGACTTTTCGTTATTATTAGGTGAGTCAATGGGATTTGTGCTAGAGGTAGACATCTATCACAAAATATCAAACATGTTAAGAGATTACTATATCACATAATATTTACATGTTAATAATATATAGTCTCCAACAAAAATGTTAAGCAATCATTTTTAAAGAAAACACGGTCAAAGTCCACACTCACTAATGCATCCTAACAAACTCGATAAGAGACACTAATGCAAATTTTCTGGTTCTCTAAGACCAACGCTCTGATACCAACTGAAATGTCCCGTTCATATTGATTATAAATGTTCCATATTAATTGATTTCGTTGCGAGGTTTTGACCTCTATATGAGACGTTTTTCAAAGACTGCATTCATTTTTAAAACAACCATAACCTTTATTTTATCAATAAAGGTTTCAAAGCATTACGTAGATTATCAAATAATGATAATCTAAAATATACTGATTACATACGACCATTACATAATGGTTTACAATAGAAATATATTACATCGACATATGTTTCTTGAATGCTGTTTTTACACAATATCATACAAACATGAACTCCAAATCTTGTCCTTATTTTAGTATGCAACAGCGGAAGCTCTTAGTATTCACCTGAGAATAAACATGCTTTAAACATCAACAAAAATGTTGGTGAGTTATAGGTTTAACCTATATATATCAAATTGTAACAACAGACCACAAGATTTCATATTTCAATACACATCCCATACATAGAGATAAAAATCATTCATATGGTGAACACCTGGTAACCGACATTAACAAGATGCATATATAAGAATATCCCCATCATTCCGGGACACCCTTCGGATATGATATAAATTTTGAAGTACTAAAGCATCCGGTACTTTGGATGGGATTTGTTAGGCCCAATAGATCTATCTTTAGGATTCGCGTCAATTAGAGTGTCTGTTCCCTAATTCTTAGATTACCAGACTTAATAAAAAGGGGCATATTCGATTTCTATAATTCAACCATAGAATGTAGTTTCACGTACTTGTGTCTATTTTGTAAATCATTTATAAAACCTGCATGTATTCTCATCCCAAAAATATTAGATTTTAAAAGTGGGACTATAACTCATAAGGGCTGCTAAGAGCTGATCATTGGAGTGTATATACCAATATTACATACATCTAAAAGCTGTGCATTGTACGAGTACGAATACGGGTACATACGAGTAGAATTGTAGATGAAACTGAACGAGGATGTAATTGTAAGTATTTTTGTTAAGTAGAAGTATTTTGATAAGTGTCTTAATGTCTTTCAAAAGTGTAAGAATACATATCAAAACACAACATGTATATACATTCTAATGGAGTCGTTAAGTCTTCGTTAGTCGTTACATGTAAGTGTTGTTTTGAAACCTTTAAGTTAACGATCTCAATTAATGTTGTTAACCCAATGTTTATTATATCAAATGAGATGTTAAATTATTATATTATCATGATATTATGATGTATGAATATCTATTAATATGATATATACATTAAAATATCGTTACAACGATAATCGTTACATATAAGTCTCGTTTCGTAATTCTTGGGTTAGTAGTCTTGTTTTTACATATGTAATTCATTGTTAACACACTTAATGATATATTTAAATATCATTTTATCATGTTAAATATAGTGTATCAATATCTTAATATGATACATATGTATTTAGTAGACGTTGTTATAACAATAATCGTTATATATATCGTTTTCGAGTTTCTTAATTTAATAGTCTCATTTTTATGTATATAACTCATTGTTAAAATATCTAATGAGATACTTACTTATAATAAAATCATGTTAACTATATATATAACCATATATATGTCATCGTATAGTTTTTACAAGTTTTAACGTTCGTGAATCATCGGTCAACTTGGGTGGTCAATTGTCTATATGAAACCTATTTCAATTAATCAAGTCTTAACAAGTTTGATTGATTTAACACGTTGGAAACATTTAGTCATGTAAATATCAATCTCAATTAATATATATAAACATGGAAAAGTTCGGGTCACTACACTTCTTCCGGTTCCTCTTCTTCTGGTTCCTCTTCTTCCGGTTCCGTTTCCTCTTCTTCCGGTTCCGTTTCCTCTTCTTCCGGATCTTCGGGAACTTGTGAATCTTGCCAATATATTCGAATCTTCGTTATTATTAGGTGAGTCAATGGGATTTGTGCTAGAGGTAGACATCTATCACACAATATCAAACATGTTAAGAGATTAATATATCACATAATATTTACATGTTAATAATATATAGTTTCCAACAAAAATGTTAAGAAATCATTTTTAAAGAAAACACGGTCGAAGTCCAGACTCACTAATGCATCCTAACAAACTCGATAAGATACACTAATGCAAATTTTCTGGTTCTCTAAGACCAACGCTCGGATACCAACTGAAATGTCCCGTTCATATTGATTATAAACGTTCCATATTAATTGATTTCGTTGAGAGGTTTTGACCTCTATATGAGACGTTTTTCAAAGACTGCATTCATTTTTAAAACAACCATAACCTTTATTTTATCAATAAAGGTTTTAAAAATATTACGTAGATTATCAAATAATGATAATCTAAAATATACTGTTTACACACGACCATTACATAATGGTTTACAATAGAAATATATTACATCGACATATGTTTCTTGAATGCAGTTTTTACACAATATCATACAAACATGGACTCCAAATCTTGTCCTTATTTTAGTATGCAACAGCGGAAGCTCTTAATATTCACCTGATAATAAACATGCTTTAAACGTCAACAAAAATGTTGGTGAGTTATAGGTTTAACCTATATATATCAAATCGTAACAATAGACCACAAGATTTCATATTTCAATACACATCCCATACATAGAGATAAAATTCATTCATATGGTGAACACCTGGTAACCGACATTAACAAGATGCATATATAAGAATATCCCCATCATTCCGGGACACCCTTCGGATATGATATAAATTTCGAAGTACTAAAGCATCCGGTACTTTGGATGGGGTTTGTTAGGCCCAATAGATCTATCTTTAGGATTCGCGTCAATTAGGGTGTCTGTTCTTTAATTCTTAGATTACCAGACTTAATAAAAAGGGGCATATTCGATTTTGATAATTCAACCATAGAATGTAGTTTCACGTACTTGTGTCTATTTTGTAAATCATTTATAAAAACCTGCATGTATTCTCATCCTAAAAATATTAGATTTTAAAAGTGGGACTATAACTCACTTTCATAGATATTTCCTTCCTCGGAAATAAGACTTGGCCACGGATCGATTCACGAACCTATACAAATATGTACATATATATCAAAGTATGATCAAAATATAATAACAACCATTTTTATTATGTTTTAAAGATTTGAGTGTATTAAGTCAGCTGTCCTCGTTAGTAACCTACAACTAGTTGTCCACAGTTAGATGTACAGAAATAAATCGATATATATATTATCTTGAATCAATCCACGACCCAGTGTATACACGTCTCAGGCTAGATCACAACTCAAAGTATATATATTTTTGGAATCAACCTCAACCCTGTATAGCTAACTCCAACATTACTGCATATAGAGTGTCTATGGTTGTTCCAAATAATATATATACATGGGTCGATATGATATGTCAAAACATTTGCATACGTATCTATGGTATCCCAAGATTACATAATATATTAGAATACATGTATAATACAATATAAGTTAGCTAGGATATGATTTGTATAGATTTGTTAAACATTTCCCGTAGCTAAAAAGATCAAAAATATCCAATCTTGTTTTACCCATAACTTCTTCATTTTAAATCCGTTTTGAGTGAATCAAATTGCTATGGTTTCATATTGAACTCTAATTTAAGAATCCAAACAGAAAAATTATAGGTTTATAGTCAAAAATTTAAGTTACATGTCAATTACTAAAGAGGTAGTCATTTCCGTCGAAAGAACGACATCTTGATGACCATTTTGAAAAACATACTTTCACTTTGAGTTTAACCAAGATTTTTAGATATAGTTTCATGTTCATATGAAAAATCATTTTCCCAGAAGAACAACTTTTAAATCTAAGTTTATCATAGTTTTTAATTATCCAAACCAAAACAGCCCCCGGTTTCACTACGACGGCGTATATCCAATTTTATGGTGTTCATCGTGTTTCCAGATTTTAAATCATTAAGTTAGCATATCATATAGATATAGAACATGTATTTAGTTGATTTTAAAAGTCAAGTTAGAAGGATTAACTTTTGTTTGCGAACAAGTTTAGAATTAACTAAACTATGTTCTAGTGATTACAAGTTTAAACCTTCGAATAAGATAGCTTTATATGTATGAATCGAATGATGTTATGAACATCATTACTACCTCAAGTTTTCTGAATAAAACTACTGGAAATGAGAAAAATGGATCTAACTTCAAAGGATCCTTGAATGGCTTGAAAGTTCTTGAAGCAGAATCATGACACGAAAACAGTTCAAGTAAGATTTTCACTCGAAATAAGATTGTTATAGTTGTAGAAATTGAATCAAAGTTTGAATATGAATATTACCTTGAATTAGAAAGATAACCTACCGTAAATAACAAAGGTTCCTTGATCTTAGATGATTACTTGGAATGGATTAGAAAGCTTGGAAGTAAACTTGCAAACTTGAAAGTATTCTTGATTTTTATGAAACTATACTTATGGAATTTATGAAGAACACTTAGAAATTGAAGATTGAACTTGAGAGAGATCAATTAGATGAAGAAAATTGAAGAATGAAAGTGTTTGTAGGTGTTTTTGGTCATTGGTATATGGATTAGATATAAAGGATATGTAATTTTGTTTTCATGTAAATAAGTCATGAATGATTACTAATATTTTTGTAATTTTATGAGATATTTTATGCTAGTTGCCAAATGATGGTTCCCACATATGTTAGGTGACTCACATGGGCTGCTAAGAGCTGATCATTGGAGTGTATATACCAATAGTACTTACATCTAAAAGCTGTGTATTGTACGAGTATGAATACGGGTGCATTCGAGTAGAATTGTTGATGAAACTGAACGAGGATGTAATTGTAAGCATTTTTGTTAAGTAGAAGTACTTTGATATGTGTCTTGAAGTCTTTCAAAAGTGTAAGAATACATATCAAAACACAACATGTATATACATTCTAATAGAGTCGTTAAGTCTTCGTTAGTCATTACATGTAAGTGTTGTTTTGAAACCTTTAAGTTAACGATCTCAATTAATGTTGTTAACCCAATGTTTATTATATCAAATGAGATGTTAAATTATTATATTATCATGATATTATGATGTATGAATATCTCTTAATATGATATATACATTAAAATATCGTTACAACGATAATCGTTACATATAAGTCTCGTTTCGTAATTCTTGAGTTAGTAGTCTTGTTTATACATATGTAGTTCATTGTTAACACACTTAATGATATATTTAAATATCATTTTATCATGTTAAATATAGTGTATCAATATCTTAATATGATACATATGTATTTAGTAGACGTTGTTATAACGATAATCGTTATATATATCGTTTTCGAGTTTCTTAATATAATAGTCTCATTTTTATGTATATAACTCATTGTTAAAATAACTAATGAGATACTTACTTATAATAAAATCATGTTAACTATATATATATAACCATATATATGTCATCGTATAGTTTTTACAAGTTTTAACGTTCGTGAATCATCGGTCAACTTGGGTGGTCAATTGTCTATATGAAACATATTTCAATTAATCATGTCTTAACAAGGGGGAGGTAACCAATCGGGGGAAGCAACTTTTTTTTTTTCGTTTTTTGAAAAAACTTTGTTCACGAACATTATAGATTGGATGAAAATATGAACATTTAATAAAGACACTCTGTGATAAATATTTTTATTTTGGCAGAAAAACGCTCGAAGAAGTAATATATAACAATTATCATGTTTTTCGAGCGTATGTTGAGGTTTTGAATATTAAGGTTTAGATATTAGGGTTTATAGGGTTTAGATATTAGGGTTTAGGGTTTAGATTTAGGGTTTAGATTTAGGATTTAGATTGAGTTTTTAACAAGAACGGTTTAGAGTTTAGGGTTTAGGATTTAGGGTTTTGGGTTTTGGGTTTAGGGATTAAACTCAGAATCAAAACATTCAATGCATTCAATGCAAATAAACTATTTTGGGTTTAGATGAAAATAAAACGATGCAAATAAACTCAGAATCAAAACATTCAATGCATTAAATGTTTTCATTTTTTTCTTCGAGCGTTTTACCGCCAAAATAATAACATTCGTCACAAAGTATCTTTTTTAAATGTTCATATTTTTACCTAATTTTGATGTCTGAAAAAAAATTCGGAAAAAACCAAAATTTAAAAAAAAAAATTACTTTCCTCACTTCCCCCCAAAAAAGCGTTTCCCTCTTGATTATCACACACACACACACACACACACATATATATATATATATATATATATATATATATATATATATATATATATATATATATATATATATATATATATATATATATTATACATTATATAAAAATACAATTAAAGTAAAAGATAAAATTGCCAAAATGGTCTATGTGTTTGTCTATTTTTACCCTTTTCATCTCCGTTTTTAAAAAACTGCAATTTTCATCCTTAATAGTCGTAATGTGTCAGAATTTAGTCTCTGTGTAAACGGATGATTAAATTGCCCGTTAGTGTAGACTCGTGCATATCACGTGATTATGTGATATGCATTGTTATATAATTATATACTTATTGTTGTTGTTTAGACGTTATAGTTCGTTTTATCTTTTAAGTTCATGTTGGGTTAGCACTAGATTGACATTTGTTAGTTTTGATGGGGATTCATTTATTGATGAACTCCCCGTTTGATTATAATGTTTATGGTTTTTTTAGAGAAAAAAAAATATAATTATACTTAATATCATTAATATTATTAATACTATATATACTAAAATAGATGGATGTTTAGGTTGTTTTAGCCTCTCAAGCTTTTCAAACGACAGCAATAACAATTTATAAAATTGCCCCTCAAACAATGTTAAAGTTGTCAACTTTTCAAGGGTAAAAATCGTAAAAATTTTTATTTTATTAAAAAATCTTAAACAAACTCTACCCAAATTTTTAGCGGTCCATATCTTCCCTCTCGCCACACATTAAATTTTTTCAACATCACCATTCAACTCGAAATAATTTTACGAACACAGTGCAACTAACTACACGCGAATCAGACGCTTTTTAAAACCGCTACATATTTCAGGCTATCTTTCATACATATACATACAAGTATGAAAAACAACCCAAATTAAGCGATTTTTCCGGCGTTAAAAACGCGCATTCCATTCTGTATATTAGGTTCTAACCACGTGTATCCAAACACACCCGTCACAATGCGTTTTTAAATATTTATAAATATAAAATGCTACGTTAAATATGAATATTTAACCAGGAAGGCTCTGCCGCATCGCGCGGGCCGAGCCGGACTAGTTATTATTTTAAGTAAAGTATTGTTTATTATTTTCATAGTTATGAAGAAAATTATAATGTTACAATGAACTAACATAATACACACACACACACACATATATATATATATATATATATATATATATATATATATATATATATATATAAGTTTAGGATTCTTACATATATATATATATATATATATATATATATATATATATATATATATATATATATATATATATATATATATATATATATATATATATATATGTAAGAATCCTAAACTAATCCTCCCGGACGAAGTCTTCAACAGTTGGTCCTATTGCGATGATCGACTCCAAGTAGTGTTCTTAACACGAGCAAATGCACAGCGGAAGACTTAATTCATACCTGAGAATAACATGCTTTAAAATGTCAACATAAAGTTGGTGAGATATATAGGTTTGATGCTAGCAGCGTAATAACTATGGACCACAAGATTTCATGTTTATAAAGAATACACTCCTCGTGTATGAAAAGTCGTTGAGCACTTGGTAACCATACTTAACATCTATATTATAGCAGCATATTCTTAAATAAACCCTACACCGTACCAAGTGTAGTAACGAAACGAAGTACTGTGCAACCGTTTAAAACTGGTCGTCCAGCCCGGTTGGGGTTGTCAGGCCCGATAGATCTATCAACAGGATTCGCGTTTATGCTCCTCACGTAAATATTAGCTACCAAGTATAAAGAATTATGCCATGGTACAACTCAACGTAGAATTTATTTTTGATCACTTGTGTCCATAACGTAAATCATTTATAAAAACAGCGCATGTATTCTCAGCCCAAAAAATATTTAAAGTTTAAAAGGGGACTATATACTCACCTAATGTATTTTGTAGTAAAAATACATATAACATCATTGATCAAGTATAAGGTTGGCCTCGGATTCACGAACCTATATTATTCATGTATCTATTAATACACATAATTGTAATCGAACAATTTATATTAAGGTTTTTATATGATAACAATATATTTTTATATATAGCTTAATCAATATCATTTTAATATTTCAGTGTAGTGATATGTGTTTTTAATATTACAGTAATATATACTTATACAAAAATATCTATTTGTAATAATATTAAAAGGATAAGAATTATAATGATAGTAATAAGAGTTAATAATAATAATAATAATAATGTAAATTTTAATAATGATAAAGGTAATAACTTTACTTTAAAAAAAATGTTAAATTTTGATAAAAATGATAGTTTTAATAAAATTTTCAATAATTATATAATAATACTAATATTTAATGTTAAATGATAATTCCAATACTAATAATAACCATACTTAATAATACTACTAATAATAATGATACTAGTAGTAAAAATGATAATAAAAATAATAATTTTATTAATATTTGTAATTATAATTATAATAATAATAAATAGTAACTAGTACTTATTTTAGTTGTAATAATAATAATAATATTAACTATAATGCTTGTATTAATGACATCCATTTATAATAATAATAATAATAATAATAATTATAATCATAATAACAATAATAAAAAGAATTTAGATAAGAAAAACTACCTCAACTTTTTGGTAAAAATTAAATGTCTCATCTGGGTCTCGATCCCGAGACCTCTTGGTTATCAACCTATTCCCTAACCATCGAACCAAGTAATATCAGATATAGTGTGTTGTTCAAAATTGTTGTTTTTACAATATAAAACAGAAGCAAATCAAATTGTTTTGTTCAGATTTAATTAAAATTGAAATAAAAAAAAAACGCTGTAGGATCTTTTGTATATCGACTATGAACCCTAACTCCCATCTTGAGTTCTAGTTCGTTTTGTTTAAAAGTTATAACATGAAAGAAGTCGTAAATGATTCGTATAAACTATCTGGACCATCGGTTGATCCTTAAACATCGAAGCTAATTCAAATTTTGCTATGAACACTTTGTTTGACCTTTTTCAAAAACAAGTTTGACTCAAAAATTAGGATTCAATATAAAAGATTAGCAATTGAAACTTTCCAGATGTTTTGAACGGAGGATTTCTAACAGAACAGTATTTATAGATTTTGGAATTCGATTCACGATTGTGTTTTGGTTTAAAAAAAATTATAACAGGGGTATCGGAATAAATAAAGTGTCTGTCGTGCTTTGCTCGAATATCTGATATCAGTTAGTGATTAAAGGTTAAAAGGAATTCCCCTCTACACAGATACACGACTTTTATAATTGTAAAGCAGTAGGCAAGATTGTACGTCCATGAACAGAGATAAAATAAAAAAAAAAAAAAATTAAAAGTAGATTATAAGTTTTAACTGATTTTGTTGTTATTTAATTGTCTTTACATATAGGGGATTCGATTTATCATACAGGGACAAAAAAAATTCGGCTGTAGTTAGATATATAAAAGTGATTTGCATCGGATCCTAAATCTATCTATATCACTATGATAATAATCAATAATTATAATTGTATTACAAATAATAATAATTATATTAACTATAATAATAATAATAATAAGAGTAATTCAATAACAATAATTTTTGTGAAATTTATAATAATAATTACAATAATAATATTAATAATAAATTTATAAATAATAATAACTAATATTAACAATTATGATGATGGTAGCAATCATCATTAATAATATAAATGATAAATTTTTATTATTCATATAATAATATTAATAATGATAATAATATTTATGATAACAAAAATTTTATAAATAATAATATTAATATTGATAAATATAATAGTAATTATAATAAAATTTATAAGGGTATTGATATTACTTTTGATTATAATGAAGTTAATAATAATACAATTAATAATTATATCTTTACTTGTATGTACTTTTGTTATATTATGCTTACTAATTATAATAATTTGAATCTTTAGTATTTATTACATATAATATATAATAATATTTATGTTTAGAGTTCCCATGCATACATATATATATATACACATTTATTTACAAATAATCGTTCGTGAATCGTTGGGCATAGTCAAAAGGGTACTAATTATCCACATACAGATTTCAAACTTTCTAGACTCAAAATTACAGATTTTTGCTTATCGTGTCGGAAATGTATAGAGATTAAGGTTTAAATTTGGTCGGAAATTTCCAGGTCGTTACAGTACCCACCCGTTAAAGAAATTTCGTCCCCGAAATTTGGTAGAGGTTGTCATAAATAACAATAGGAATGTTTTCATGACGAATATGAGGTAATAACGGAGTTTTATCATTATTGATAGATATAGATAAAACATTTCGATCAAGTGAAGCGTACGAGCGAATTTATCACAAAAGAATGAAATGAGTAATATGGTATCGTTTTAACTGATGACGTGGTTATGATTTGATTTCCGGAATTCACGAGATTTGAAGAAAATCTTTTGTAAGAAGATTTGGTTCTTCGGCGATTAGGATCTTCTTTGATTTAATGCGGCAATCTGTTTCGATTTCTCTGTCGGATTTTTCACTATAAATCTACTCCTTTGTTTCCTTATTTCCATAGCCTACATCTTCCACTATTTCTCCTTAATTCCTATTTTAAAACATTCGTCGATATGCTCCATCCAATTCTGATTCTTGATATACCCCAAATTTTCACATTCGTCATTCTTCTCTTCCATCTACCACCGAAAAAAAATTTATTTACTTCTACTATTATCTTGGGGTAATAGTGTTCTTAATCTTCCCATGCCTTTACGTGGCAATACGTATGATATGCACGGTTTGTAGTTTTGAGGTTGTTATTGGGTTTTATATTTTTCCTTATATCTCGATGTCCCTATTTCTATCTTTTATGATTATCGTCATCTATAGTTAATGCTCTCTTCGATTTGCTGTGATTTATACTCCAATTTCTGGTTTGGAGTCTTCATCCTTTCGTTTCCTATTCCCGTTCTTGAGTCAAGCGAACAATGGTCTGAAATTTGAAGGTGTGAAATTTAGAATAAACATAGCTAATGCTCTCAGAAAGGAATGGTAATGGCACGATTTTGATTTATCAAATTACCAGAATATCCAGGAAAATTAGAACTATCAAGATGGTTTGTTCTTAATATGTTTCGGAATTGGATAGAATGTAAGAGCTGTGTAACATGGCACATGATGACGGTACTGTGAATCATCACATTCCATTAGAAACTTAACATGACTTACTGTAATATAATGAAGTTGATCAAGTTTCATTATATTATACTAATTCATGCATCAGTTCCCAACACTACTTCAAAACATTCATGTTTTAAATTTGAAGGTTTCAAAATTTAGAAACTAACACAGTTTCTTTTATGTTGTAACGCAGATGCTACGAAGAGATAAACGATCCCAGATAGGAATAGTCGTGAAAATATCTCCAGAAATATGGAGAATATGTATAACAGAAGATATGAAGATATCTTATATATCTTAAAATAAGATGATGATGAAGAATATCATCTGGAAAGGTTTGGAATAAGAAGTAGGGTTCTTACTAACGGTTTCAACAGGCACTGAATCTTTTGGATTCTTTGAAGTCAAACTTATTCTTTATGATTTGTCCACAGCCTCTTTCATACTTTGCTCAATTCGTTTTCCAGTTCCCATCCTTCTCTTTTTCTGAGCTTTACCAACATACTGTATTTTATCGTCAAACTTTTGACTGTTAAGGTCGTTTACGGTTTTTGCTGCTTCATTAACATTTCCAGAACTACTTCACAGTTCAGGGTGTTTTTCAGAAACTTCACATTCAAAGTATAAAATTCTTAGGGATAGACGCTATAGGTATAACTGGAGAAGTTCTGTGAGATTTTCAAAATACTAATTGCGGATTTCGCCAAAGAGATAACGAGTTGCTGGTACGTCTGCTGATGATGTTGTGTAATATAAAAGGTTTTCTGGTAATGACGGCAAAAGGACAAGGTATAAATATCGAGGTTATATTAGGAGTAGTCTCACTGAGAAGTCGAAGTGGAGCTGTGACAAAATTAGCTTCTTGAAAAGGAATCATATGATTATTTTTGCTAATGGATGATAAGGAATTCGACGCGGATGTGATTTAACTATAACTTCGGTTTCGAAAGTTTTTCAGGTGCATAACTGTATGCATAAATCTTTCTTTCGTAGACAAAGTGCGGCTGGTTCAACTTCTCGATTTAGGTGTTTTCAAGAATCATGAAAAGTTGTGGATGCGAATTGTAGTCGTCAAGATACGAATGAGGTTTAAAATAGAATCAAGTGGCAAACTTGAAGAATTGTTTATTTTCATATATTATAATCAACATTTTAACTCATTTTAATTGTCCAAAGTTAGCAGTCCAATAATCCGATTGTCCAATGGTTCGATAGATTCATATATAAATTAGATATATATAATATTCGAATTACTTAATACGTATCGTGACCCGTGTACCGGTCTCAGTGTCGATCACAACTCAAAGTATATATATATTTTGGAATCAACTCCGACCCTGTATAGCCAACTCCCACATTCACATATAGAGTGTCTATGGTTGTTCGAAAATATATATATATATATATATGGGTCGATATGATAAGTCGAAACCTTGCATACGTGTCCCGTTATTTAAAATGCGTAAAATAAATAAATATATATCATGACCCATTATACAACGTGTTGTCTTAGAATAAATCCGACGTATTGTTGTACATGTGTCCCGACAGTATGTACAGTGCAGAAATTAAAATTGCGAGAAGATAAATTGCGATAAATTAAATGTTAATCAGTTAGCTGGGAACAGTTAGCCGGAACAGTTAGCGTGAAATCCTATCACAATTTCAATTAATTAATTCGTTTGTTTCTAACAATTTTTATTTTTGTCCAATGTTTTCTTCGTTATGCCACTTGTTGGATTCTGATAGATCAAAATCCAAATATGAAATTTGAATAGAAATGGTTATTCTGTGGTGAACGGATATGTATATCGGTAGTTGTAAGTAGAATAGTAAATGATCGTTGAATCAGATTCGAAGAATGTACAGTGTAACTTGTTAATGTGAACTTTAAATATTCCTTGGGTACTACCCACCCGTTAAAATATTTTCATCATTAACAGTTTGTATGAAAGAATTTTTAATTACAATCTTTATGAAAATATACTTGCATATATATTTTCTTCAGATGTAATTATGGATTTAATGAATCAATAAGATATTATACTCATTTGTTTTATCGTTAATACTGGATTACATGATCTCTAAAACATTAGAGATTTCATAATCACCATGTCGAACGAAGATATATGAGGTAGAACGTTACGTAAAGCGAAGGTAATCGATGTAGAACGATATATAGAACGAAGATTATACTTGAAGTACCGATGATGATATTGAGGCATATGATGTTGATATCCGAGGTACAGATCATGACGTTGAGATTTATGACGTGATTGTGGTTGGTGTGATAAAATTATTGTAGGTGTTGATGATAGTGGTACGGTTTATGCTGCTGGTGCTGCTGCTGGTGTTTGTAACCTTCGCACCAAGTTCTCCAAAGCCGTCACGAGAGTGCGAAGTTCGTTAATTTCTGCTAGTACACCGGGATGATTGACCTTTGAAGCGAGCGAATGAATAAGATTCGAAATATGGAATAGTATATAATCGTGACGAGATACTCGAAAAAGGGAAGAGAAATTGGTTTCTCGAACAGGTTCGCCGGTAAGTGCTTCAGGTTCATCGCCAATAGGTAATTTGGTGGATGGAAGGGACCTTTGATGTGAAATGGTTTTTGAATATAGGATGATATTCTATCTTCATAGAATATCCATATATATAGTACTAAAGATTTTGTAGACTATAGAGGAACGTACGACATATGTCAGGCAAGTCTACAGATGCGCTAAGATATGAATTTTTTTTTCCTATACACTATCGATGCACTAAATGCAGTAAGACATGTCTAGACTTAAGAATGCTAAGCAGACAATTCCCTAAAGATGATAAGCAGATGATTTCCGACTAGAATGATAAGCAAAACATTTGACAGGCAGACACGGTCAAAGTCCAGACTCACTAATGTATCCTAACAACTACCATTTAGACACACTAATGCAAGGCCTGGTTCACTAAGACCAACGCTCTGATACCAACTGTAAGAATCCTAAACTAATCCTCCCGGACGAAGTCTTCAACAGTTGGTCCCATTGCGATGATCGACTCCAAGTAGTGTTCTTAACACGAGCAAATGCACAGCGGAAGACTTAATTCATACCTGAGAATAACATGCTTTAAAATGTCAACATAAAGTTGGTGAGATATATAGGTTTGATGCTAGCAGCGTAATAACTATGGACCACAAGATTTCATGTTTATAAAGAATACACTCCTCTGTATGAAAAGTCGTTGAGCACTTGGTAACCATACTTAACATCTATATTATAGCAGCATATTCTTAAATAAACCCTACACCGTACCAAGTGTAGTAACGAAACGAAGTACTGTGCAACCGTTTAAAACTGGTCGTCCAGCCCGGTTGGGGTTGTCAGGCCTGATAGATCTATCAACAGGATTCGCGTTTACGCTCCTCACGTAAATATTAGCTACCAAGTATAAAGAAATATGCCATGGTACAACTCAACGTAGAATTTATTTTTGATCACTTGTGTCCATAACGTAAATCATTTATAAAAACAGCGCATGTATTCTCAGCCCAAAAAATATTTAAAGTTTAAAAGGGGACTATATACTCACCTAATGTATTTTGTAGTAAAAATACATATAACATCATTGATCAAGTATAAGGTTGGCCTCGGATTCACGAACCTATATTATTCATGTATCTATTAATACACATAATTGTAATCGAACAATTTATATTAAGGTTTTTATATGATAACAATATATTTTTATATATAGCTTAATCAATATCATTTTAATATTTCAGTGTAGTGATATGTGTTTTTAATATTACAGTAATATATACTTATACAAAAATATCTATTTGTAATAATATTAAAAGGATAAGAATTATAATGATAGTAATAAGAGTTAATAATAATAATAATAATAATAATGTAAATTTTAATAATGATAAAGGTAATAACTTTACTTTAAAAAAAATGTTAAATTTTGATAAAAATGATAGTTTTAATAAAATTTTCAATAATTATATAATAATACTAATATTTAATGTTAAATGATAATTCCAATACTAATAATAACCATACTTAATAATACTACTAATAATAATGATACTAGTAGTAAAAATGATAATAAAAATAATAATTTTATTAATATTTGTAATTATAATTATAATAATAATAAATAGTAACTAGTACTTATTTTAGTTGTAATAATAATAATAATATTAACTATAATGCTTGTATTAATGACATCCATTTATAATAATAATAATAATACTAATAATAATAATAATAATAATAATAATAATAATAATTATAATCATAATAACAATAATAAAAAGAATTTAGATAAGAAAAACTACCTCAACTTTTTGGTAAAAATTAAATGTCTCATCTGGGTCTCGATCCCGAGACCTCTTGGTTATCAACCTATTCCCTAACCATCGAACCAAGTAATATCAGATATAGTGTGTTGTTCAAAATTGTTGTTTTTACAATATAAAACAGAAGCAAATCAAATTGTTTTGTTCAGATTTAATTAAAATCGAAATAAAAAAAAAACGCTGTAGGATCTTTTGTATATCGACTATGAACCCTAACTCCCATCTTGAGTTCTAGTTCATTTTGTTTAAAAGTTATAACATGAAAGAAGTCGTAAATGATTCGTATAAACTATCTGGACCATCGGTTGATCCTTAAACATCGAAGCTAATTCAAATTTTGCTATGAACACTTTGTTTGACCTTTTTCAAAAACAAGTTTGACTCAAAAATTAGGATTCAATATAAAAGATTAGCAATTGAAACTTTCCAGATGTTTTGAACGGAGGATTTCTAACAGAACAGTATTTATAGATTTTGGAATTCGATTCACGATTGTGTTTTGGTTTAAAAAAAATTATAACAGGGGTATCGGAATAAATAAAGTGTCTGTCGTGCTTTGCTCGAATATCTGATATCAGTTAGTGATTAAAGGTTAAAAGGAATTCCCCTCTACACAGATACACGACTTTTATAATTGTAAAGCAGTAGGCAAGATTGTACGTCCATGAACAGAGATAAAATAAAAAAAAAATAAATTAAAAGTAGATTATAAGTTTTAACTGATTTTGTTGTTATTTAATTGTCTTTACATATAGGGGATTCGATTTATCAGACAGGGACAAAAAAAATTCGGCTGTAGTTAGATATATAAAAGTGATTTGCATCGGATCCTAAATCTATCTATATCACTATGATAATAATCAATAATTATAATTGTATTACAAATAATAATAATAATTATATTAACTATAATAATAATAATAAGAGTAATTCAATAACAATAATTTTTGTGAAATTTATAATAATAATTACAATAATAATATTAATAATAAATTTATAAATAATAATAACTAATATTAACAATTATGATGATGGTAGCAATCATCATTAATAATATAAATGATAAATTTTTATTATTCATATAATAATATTAATAATGATAATAATATTTATGATAACAAAAATTTTATAAATAATAATATTAATATTGATAAATATAATAGTAATTATAATAAAATTTATAAGGGTATTGATATTACTTTTGATTATAATGAAGTTAATAATAATACAATTAATAATTATATCTTTACTTGTATGTACTTTTGTTATATTATGCTTACTAATTATAATAATTTGAATCTTTAGTATTTATTACATATAATATATAATAATATTTATGTTTAGAGTTCCCATGCATACATATATATATATATACACATTTATTTACAAATAATCGTTCGTGAATCGTTGGGCATAGTCAAAAGGGTACTAATTATCCACATACAGATTTCAAACTTTCTAGACTCAAAATTACAGATTTTTGCTTATCGTGTCGGAAATGTATAGAGATTAAGGTTTAAATTTGGTCGGAAATTTCCAGGTCGTTACAATATAATTATTAATTATTAATCATAATTTTTATAAAAAATAAGATATTTTTAGATACCATATTAATATTGATGATATCACAAAATAATCGTGAAATATATCGAGTAGCGAAAAATTAGGTAGTAAGATGTGATTCAGTACAAACGACAACAAACAACTTACCTATGACACAAGTGCTCCTTACAATATTTGATTCTTTAAAACCGATCCATAAATGTCTCATCTACAACACTAACAAGTGTGTATCTTTCTTTTTTTGTGGCGAAAAACTAGAACTTTATAAAAAACTTGAGGACTTAATCAAAATGAAGGCTCGAAACATACACAACACAAAGGCATCACGACCCAAACAAACGGAAAGGAAAAAGGAAAAAACAAACAAACAACAACAACACAAAAGCCACCGAAACACGACCTACAAAATGAAAAAAGAGAGACTAACAAGTAACTATAGCTAACAACTTCCGAGTCGAAACAACCGAATAAGAAAAAGGCAAGAAGATCACATTTCGTCGACGTAGAACTTTCTCAACTCCTCCCCATGAACTTTTTTAGGTTTCGGAATTCTATTTTGTTTTACAATAGGAGTGGTCCTCGAACTAAGCACTTTTCATTCGACCCAAATATCTTTTAACTCGTCCCTTGCCTCATAAAAAAAATTCGATAAATTACTCGAAGAAGATCCACCTAAGTTGGTTTGTTGAATTGCCGAAGAAGAAGGGACATCAATAACGTCCATCAAATATCGGGATTCAAAATCCACCTTATTACAAATGCTATCCTTAAAACTTGTGACAACCCGGAAATATTCGACCAAATTTAAACTTTAATCTTTATATGTTTCTGACACAATAAGCAAAGTCTGTAATGATGAATCTCAAGAATTTTAAACTATGTTCATACATTCATTTAACCTCGACCAAATTCCGACGATTCACAAACCATTATATAAATAGATATAATTATATAGATATGTATATATTATAACTTGAGAATATTAACAAATTATTAAATGTATAATACTTCACATGAACGTATTTGTTTCAAAATATATTTAATATAATTACCGACGGAATTAAAAGATAATATCAGATGATTGAATTATCAGATACATTGTATGATTACGAGTCTCTGTCGAGAGGTCCACTTTTGTAACATCCCGCATTTTTTCGTTAAATTTATTTTTAACACTGTCTTTTTTTTAAAAAAATAATATCTTTCGTTATTTAAATTCGTAGTCTCCGTTGACTAACGTTCATAATATTCCCGTTATTTAATTATAACATCACTCGTTTACTCGAGCGTTTTTAAAATATTCGTTTGGCTAATTCCCGCACCCGCTTTGAAACTTGAGGGACCAAAGTTGCAAAGGGGCCAAACTAGTTGACTAGGTCAACTAGTCAAACCCCACTCTCCACCATTCATTCACTCCACCCTCCACCTCCCCATTTTCTCTCTACTTCCATTTTATGAACTCAAACACCCAACTCACAAAATCATCATCTAAATCCGGATCAAGAGGCAAACATCAAAACCAATTACATTTTCGTGATCCTCTCTTCATCCTCTACATTTTGGTACCAATTTCATCAAGTTTGGGTAACTTTCTAAAAACACTAGATTTCTCTAAATTCGTTTTATATACTTGAAATGGTGTTAATTAATGTCTATGGCTCAAGTCTAACATGAATATATGTTTAGTTTGCTCGATTTGTTTGTTTTGAGTAACTAGCTTGAATATGAAAAATGGGTTTGTTAAATCCTTGATTTTGGGTGATTAAATGTTGTTTAAATGCTAAAGTTCATGTATTAAATGTGTTACTAGTATCATTAGCTTCAATTTGATATGTAGGTTGATTTAGAAAAACTTTATTAGCATGATTGTGGATTTTATGATTTTTGATTAGGGTTTGATAGACTTAAAACGAACTTTTGATGCATTGAATGCTTATAAATGTTGTTAATAAGTGTTTAGTTGAAATGTATGTTTATTTACCTTTGAAACGGCATATCGTATGTGTAAATTGGATTCCCGAATCACCATTTGCATTTTTGAGCTTGAAACGTTAAATAACGATCATTCAGCGAGATTTCGTTTATTATAAATGATGTTTTTGCTTGATGAAATGTGTTTAGTTGTATTCCTCGTTAAATTACCTTTCCAACGATATAAGATACATGTTTTGAATGTTTACGGTTCATAAGTTACGTTTGTTTGAAGTTTGGTTCGAGCCTACACATGAAAACAGCCCAGAATTTCTGTCAGGCATACAGAGCGGCGCGCCAATTTCTGAGCGGAGCTCCGAATGCCTACAAAGTGGTGCTGAGACTTTTGCCTTGAAACGGAGCGGCGCGCCACTTATCTGAGCGGAGCGCCATTTGCCTGTTGTCCAAAAAGTCTCATTTACGTTTAATTCTAACTATGCATCGCACCTCCGATTAACATGAAACTTGGCCAACATGCTTATATATGATTTCTCATCATGGAAAAATTGTCGGATACCCGACCCGACACTGTTGACTTTGATTTTGACCAAGTTTGACTTTTAGTCAAACTTAACCAAACACTTATGCAATCGTTCTAATGTGTTTTTATACTTATAACTTGCATGAAACTTGACAACGTGATTCACATGCTATATATTAGAATCGTAACGAGCCATAGGACTAATTGAACACATTTCGCCCGACCTTGTATCGTAACCGGTTAATTGATGCAACTTACTTGTTTAGGTCAAGGCTAAGCAACTTTCATACACACGTTTACTTTGTGAAGTACATTTATACTTGTGCACTCGAGGTGAGATCATAGTCCCACCTTTTCAACAACTTTTATACTTTTAAATTGTGGGCTGAGAAACATATACCGTTTTATACTACATACTTTTATGCTTTGAACACAAGTACGGGAAAACAAACATTCCACAGCGTGTTAGAACGAAAAGCCATAATACAATTATCATTAGTTACACTTGCAAGGTGTAAACGTGAACTTATATTATGTGATCACATGGGCTTGACGAGCCTCATTCAGACGGTTCGCTACCGTTAGCGGATGAAATATATTTTCGAGTTTAGTGTATGTTCTAACACTATGCAACAGGGTTCAAAACTGTTAAGTTTGATAATTGGGTGCTCGCGAACAAACTTTTGGAATACAAACGATTCAGATAATCAACTATACAAAATCTTGTGGTTTAAAAACAACGTTTACAAACACTATGATTTCACCAACGTTTTTGCGTTGACAGTTTTCTATATGTTTCTCAGGTTCAAACATGGCTATTTGATACATGCTTCCGCGTTCACTCATACTTGCTTGGGGTCAAGCATACATGCATACACTCTGATTACTTGCTTGGAGTCAAGCATACATACATACATACGCTAGTGATAGCACCTTTGGATTCAAACATATTGTTTACATACTTACGCTATTTATAGCAACCGTGATTTTCAAACTTACATTATGTCACAAGTTTATTTCATTTATACTTTACTACCTTTTGTAAACTTAAACTTGTTGTCGATCCGTTTGGTGAACTAAACTTTGCAAGTCTTATACGTTTTAAATGAATGCAACATAATTTTGGTCAACGAGTCTCATATAGGGACTACGACCACGTAACGGGACCTAAGTTAGCGGTGCCGTTAATGTCGATTTTGTTAGGTCGCTACAGATGGTATCAAAGCTTTGGTTGTAGGGAACTAGGATATGCATTAGTGTGTCTGACAGAGTCGTTAGGATGCATTAGTGAATCTAGACTACAACCGGATAGTTAGCCATTTCATTCTGACATACATTGCTATAGATAGCACTTACTTGACTACTTGTGCATTATACTTGAATCATTCTTAGGCAAACTTCTTAATGGTACCAAACTTTTATCATACGAATCCGTATTCTGCCACTTTCTGGTAACACACGTAAATTCATGATTCATACGCATAAGGATGACGACGACTTCATTAGTCACACTTGTTCGGGAACTCTGTCTCCCAGATTGTTATTCGCCACCGTTTCAACTTACTATTGGTGTCACACCAGTGTTACTTACTAACTACCACTTCTTGTTACTACCATCACTACTCTTGGTGAGTATCGTCATCACTATTTATCACTACGGTTGCGTACTATTCGTTATCATGATTCGTTACACTTCTCGTACCGAAATACATTATTGTTTGATTTGAACCACATTGACGTGAACAATCATTTATACACTTTCCTCGGGGAACGCTTCTTTAGAGTTGCACTAATTCTTTCGATTCAATACGAGTCACGTTAGAGGCGTCGTTACACTTTGTTCATTTTAAAACTTCACGATTACACGAACTTGAATCTATGAAGAGATGTAGGAATGGAGGTATGAGTTAGCGTAATATAACGACACTCGATCAACGTGGTTATATTACGGTAAGTCATACCAAAGTTGTAATGACTCGTGATGGTGATTGGACTCGATCAACCTAATCACCACCATGTGCCATGTACATGACTTTATTTTTCTTGTTTGAACATCCGAAAACTCCGAGAATACTGATAACAACCATTCCAATGACACACCTTCGATTATTGTCGAACCATATTCATGCTTCCGAATGAATGACAAATTCTTTCAACTTCAAACATATGTTACACGTGTATACTATTTTGTTTTCGTACAGTTTTATCGACGAACTACACTATGATTGTTATGCTCACATCGAGACGGAAACTTCTCCCGCATTACACTCGTACTTTCGTTTAAGGAAATCTTTTATTCTAAATTCTCAATGGAGAGAGAGACTCTTCGCGTTATACTAGTATTCGCCACGAGGGTGAATAGTCCTAACAAACGTTTTTAGAAACCGATAAATCTTCCGCGGCGCAAATTTTTTTTGAGAAACGAAAACTTGTTCAAATATACCTTAAGTAAATGTACCTCGTCTCGAATCGAGATCCTCGTTTCACTTCTAGATTTCGGGGTGCCTTACAAAAAGCTTCAGGACCACGTTTAGACATGAGTACCGCGCATCAACCACAACCCTACGGACCAAACAAACACGCGATTCAAACCTTGGAAAACATAATACGAGTTTGTGTTATCAACTTCAAATTTACTTGAGAAAAGTATTTGCCTTAAACCGAATTCTCTTACAACAATAGTTATCACACGAGTATTGACGCCACACCCTTCGAAAACCTTAATATCCGCAATTGTCGTTTTCTAAATTGTTGAACCGAAGTAGGTGACAAGCAAACCACCGGACCCGAACTCATTCATGAAATAACCGTTAAGATCATTCAAATTCAAGAGGGACCCAACACGACTTGTAGTCACCAAAAGAGCTGCGCCGATGTTAGACGTAAACCTTTCGAATTCCAAGTGGGAAACCGCGTAATGTTAAAAGTCGCACCTTGAAAAGGTGTAATCTGTTTCGGGAAACGTAGAAAGCTAAATCCGCGATATCTAAATCCTTTTAAAATCTTGGGACGTTTTGGACCCGTTGCTAGCCGTTTAGATTTTCCAACCCATATGATTCTCCGTTCATCCTACATTCTATGAATCAAACTTAAAGAAGTATCTTGCCGAATAAGAACTTGTTATTTCTTTTGATGAACTAACTATCGATGACAAACTCCACTTCCTAGGAGAACCGGTTGAAATTGTGAATCGTGAAACCAAACTCTGAAACAACGTAAAACCCCGACTGTCAAAGTTCGTTGAAATGCCCAAGGAAGTACCTTCACCTATTCGTAGAATTAGCAACGCAAGATTTCGAGGAGGAAACAACAACTACTACTTCCAAATAAATTTCGGGATGAAATTTCTTTTAAGGTGTGGGTAATGTAACATCCCGCATTTTTCCGTTAAATTTATTTTTAACACTGTCTTTTTTTTTTAAAAAAATAATATCTTTCGTTATTTAAATTCGTAATCTCCGTTGACTAACGTTCATAATATTCCCGTTATTTAATTATAACATCACTCGTTTACTCGAACGTTTTTAAAATATTCGTTTGGCTAATTCCCGCACCCGCTTTGAAACTTGAGGGACCAATGTTGCAAAGGGGCCAAACTAGTTGACTAGGTCAACTAGTCAAACCCCACTCTCCACCTGTAGAGACCCGTCCTAATCCATCCGGATGAAGTCCATATCGATTATAAACAATTCACAATAGTTGATTACATCGCGAGGTATTTGACCTCTATATGATACATTTTACAAACATTGCATTCGTTTTTAAAAGACAAACTTTCTTTTCATCTAAAGTTGACATTATGCATACCATTTCATAATACATCCAACTATATTTGACTTAATAATAATCTTGATGAACCCAACGACTCGAATACAACGTCTTTTGAAATATGCCATGAATGACTCCAAATAATATCCTTAAAATGAGCTAATGCACAGCGGAAGATTTCTTTCATACCTGAGAATAAACATGCTTTAAAGTGTCAACTAAAAGGTTGGTGAGTTCATTAGTTTAACATAAATAATCATTTCCATCATTTTAATAGACCACAAGATTTTCATTTCTCATAAATAAATGTCCCATGCATAGAGATAAAAATATCATTCATATGGATTGAAAACCTAGTAACCGACATTCACAATATGCACATAAGAATATCCCCATCATTCCGGGATCCTCCTTCAGACATGATATAAATTTCGAATTACTAAAGTATCCGGTACTTTGGATGGGGCTTGTTGGGCCCGATAGATCTAACTTTAGGATTCGCGTCAATTAGGGTGTCTGTTCCCTAATTCTTAGATTACCAGACTAAAAAAGGGGCATATTCAATTTCGATCATTCAACCATATAATGTAGTTTCAATTACTTGTGTCTATTTCGTAAAACAGTTATAAAAATTGCGCATGTATTCTCAGCCCAAAAATATAAAGGGTAAAAAGGCAAATGAAACTCACCTAATGTATTTTGTAGTAAAAATACATATGACTATATTGATCAACTGAACAATGCAGGGTTGGCCTCGGATTCACGAACCTATATCATTTGTATATCTATTAATATACATAGTTGTAATTGAACAAATATATATATAAATTTATTAGTTATATTCTTTTTATATTAATAATATATATATATATATATATATATATATATATATATATATATATATATATATATATATATATGTTTCATATATTCATTTTTTATATAATAAGAATTTTTGTTATATTATATGTATAAAATATATCATTTTATTAAATACTTATTAATACATTAAATAGTTCTAGTATATCTGTACAAAATGTTATTTTATAATTACCTGATGATTATAATAGCATAGGTTTTATCTAAAAATTAAGTATTTTATATATAAATATATTTATTCATATATAAGTATATATATTTATATATATATAACATTAGTTATATTTATAAGTCAAAACTCATAATTATATTTACCATTTTTACTAATGTTCTATTAATCCATATTAACCTATATATATATATATATATATATATATATATATATATATATATATATATATATATATATATATATATATATATATATATATATATATATATATATATATATATATATATATATATATATATATATATATATATGTTACATATAACTATATATTTTTAATCATCGAAATCCTAATCTTCAAGCTATCTTATCATATTATCTCATATTATATTATAAACTTTATGTACTAACACATTACTTATCCTCTATTCATACATATACTCATTCCCGATTCTTTTTACTCATCTATTATTTACAATCACTTTCATATTATATATTTTCATTTTCATATTTCAAATTAATAATACATATCATACAAATTTCATATAACATAATGTTATCCTTAACATTTACAATAATAATAATAATGTAGCAATGATAATAATAATAATAATAATAATAATAATAATAATAATAATAATAATAATAATAATAATAATAATAATAATAATAATAATAATAATTAAAAAGAGGAGACTACCTCAAGTAATAAACTGTCTAAAAACAAGAAAACCGTCCCTGCCATGGTTCGAACCCGCGACCTCTAGTTAACCATCAACACCCTTAACCACCCGTCTGTATCCGTTTTTCTGTAATAATATCAGTCTAAAATCTTTATATTCTATATTTCTGTGTTCCTCATCTCCTTCCTCTTCCTTGATTCAATCAGATACCAAAATTCATTTCGATTTATACAAAACACAATCAATCAAAACACGATATAAATACATCAAAACAAGTCAAAGACAACCTGTGGTGATTATCAGAAACGAAAAAAAAATTTAAACAGCCAACAGCTAATGTTTCTTCGACGCAGGTCATACACAAAAAAAAATATAGATTTTGAGTTTTATTAAGTTTTAACAAAAGATTATAAAACAACATGTGTTTCCAATTATCCATAAAAACGTTTTCAATCATCAAATTCAACATAAACGCTACAAAATTCCTCAATTTGATCTTAGAACAAAAACTGACTTTTTATTTCAAAACCTTGACTTCGAAAATTAATAATCAATCGGAGGAGTTAGAGGTTATAAAATTACAGATAATTTAAGTATGTAATTCCTAACAATCGTGGATTTTTAAATCGTGAGGATTGATTCAGAATTCGAGCTTTTGGATTGCCACTGCCGTGAATTGGGTAACAAGTTATTTTTCATGTTTCTGTTTGAGTTATAGAATATCAGTAAATACACTATAGGTGTAGTTGGAAGATTTATGAAGTAACAAGATAAAATCCAAATTTGTTCTTGTGGAATATCTGGCTCGACAATATATCACAAGCAGAGATTGAAAAAAAACAAAAAGGGAGGTAGGAGACAAATAACTCAGATATAGATAGGATTCAGTTCTTATTTATATTTATACTAATATTTCTAATAAATAAATATAGATATATTATAAATAATACTAAAATAATAATAATAATATTATCAATATCAGGTTTAATAATAATATCCATAATGAAAAATAATAATAATAATAATAATAAGTTTAATATTTAATAATAATGATAATTATAATATTAATGATTTTTTTTAGTATTAATAAAAATAATAATAATAATATACAAATTATATATAACAAATTTCATATCTATACATTAAAATAATAATATTAGTAATACTAATAATATAGCAAATTAAATTTATTAAATCTTATATCTATATAACAACATTAATAATACTAAAATTGAAATTAATAGTATTATAATAATATCATTATTACAATTATATTTTCAGTATTAATTATCTCATTTTTACTACTTATAAAATATATATTATATAATAACATATATTTCATATTTATTATTTGTTCATTACAATAACAATAACAATTTGTTAAATAATATTAATAATATTACTACTAGTAATGATAATAATATTAATATAATGATTATATTAAACTTGTTAATTAAATTTACTATATTTCCATTTATTATATCATATCTATCAATTATATAATTTATTGAATCACTAATATTTATTAATTAATTATATATATATATATATATATATATATATATATATATATATATATATATATATATATATATATATATGTGTGTGTGTGTGTGTGTGTGTGTTATTATTTGTGTAAAGAATTTAGTCATCCAAATATATTTATATTTTTAATTCAAGTGATTAAAGTATATTTTATTAACTCAAAATATTATATATACACTTACTTTTATATATATATATATATATATATATATATATATATATATATATATATATATATATATATATAAATATATATCTACATTTATTTATTTACATAATTATTTTCACACAATAGTTCGTGAATCGTCGAGCATGGTCAAAGTGTAATTGAACATATGAACGTCGTTCCAAAATTTTTGAGGCCCAACATTACAGATTTTGCTTATCGTATCGAAATCATATAAAGATTAAGTTTAAATTTAGTCAAAAATTCTCGAGTCATCACAGTACCTACCCGTTAAAGAAATTTCATCCCGAAATTTGAGTGAGGTGGTCATGGTTAACAATAAAAATGTTTTCATGACGAATATGAGTTGATAAATAGAGTTTTATCATCATTGAGTAATGTGGATAAAATGATTCGATTAATCGAAGCATATGAATGAAGCTATCACCAAAGAGTGAAATAGGAAAGTAAAGATTCATCTTAACTTTTGACAGAGTCAGGGTTGAATTCCGGAATTCAAGAGATTTAAAAGAAAATCTAGGAAATCTATAAGATCGGATTCTTCGGCGAATAAAGAAATTAAGATCTCTAATTAAATACGGTGATCTGCTTCGATTACTCTGTCTGATATTTCCATTATAAATTAAACTCTTCCGTTTCATTATTTTCACCATTCCTATTCTTTCTTTCTTAGTTCATACATTCAAAAGATTGTGAAAATGCTTAATCCTATTCTAATCCTTGATATTTTCCTAATTATCATTTCTGTCATCCTTCTTTTCAATCTTTCACTAGAAAGATTTGGTTACTTCTACTATTACCTTGGGGTGATACTATTCTTAGTTCTACCGTGTCTTTATGTTGCTATTCTTATTAATATCCACAGTTTGGAACCTCCGTGTTGTTATTTGGCTTAATATTTTCTCTTATATTTTGGAGCTCTTTGCCTTGTTATTATCCTCCCGACCTCTAGTAAAGCGAGTAACGGTCCAGAATTCATAAGTATGGAATTTCGGATAAACATCATGTTCTAAATAAGAAAGGATGTATTAGCACGATTTGATTTGTCAAATTACCAGAATCACTGAGAATAGAACTATCAAGAATATATTTTCTTGATATGTTCAGAAGTTAATCAGAATGAAAGAGTTATGTAACATGACACATGATGACGTTATAATCTGTGAATCATCATGTTCCATTTAGAAACTCAGCATGCCTTACTGTAATATAATCACGTTGATCAAGTGTCATTTTATTATACTAACTCATGCGTCAGTTCCCAACATCACTTCAATAACATTCATATTTTAACTCAAAGGTTTCAAAATTTAGAAACTAAAATAGTTTCTTTTATGATGTAACACAGGAAGCACGAAGAGGTATATAATTTTGAACGAGAATATTTACGAAAATATCCTCAGAAATATTGAAGATATTTATGATGATATTTTGGAATTTCTAAGTTCGAAGATTGATGGAGAAAAATTTTCCGCAAGATTTTAACATGACTTCGGAGCAAGATATTCTCTAAAGATTTCAACGGATCCAGAATTACCTGGATTCTTTGAATATAGGGTATGGTCCTTGTATTTGTCCTTGGTCTCCTTCGTGGTTAGCTCAATCCGTTTTCCAGTTCCAACTTTTCTGAGCTTTTCCAACATACTATTCTTTATCATCAAACTTCCGACGGTTAATGTCGTTTACGGTTGTCTAATTGTTTCTGCTGCTTCATTCAGCTTTTTCAAAGATCAATGTATTGATTCGTAGGCCGGATGCCTTTCAGAATTTAAGAATGGAAAATCTTAATTTCAAGAGATAAATGCTATATGTATACGTTTAACTGTTGATGTAGAGACATTGTGAGATTCAAAATACTGATTACTATTTCCCAGTAATTAGTTCTCGTTATCAGATGCAGATGAGTAGATGATAGGGTTTCAGTGAATATAATAACTTTTCAGAAAAGTCAAAGATCAACGAAGTTGTTGGTAAGTTTACTGTTAATGTGGTGGGATATAAACGGTTCTCCGGTAATGATGACGAAAGGCAAACATATATATCAAAGTTATAATAAAACTAATTCGAATGAAAGTCAAAGTTGGTTTGCTGAAGCTGTGACATAATTTGCTAATTTGAAAAGGGATTGCAAAGTTATTTTTGGTAATAACAACGCCAAAGGAGCTAGCACAGATACGTTTTAAACGTTTATTCAGGTTCTGAGTGTTTTCAGGTGCATGACCATATGCATCAACCTTTTCTTTCGTAGATGAAGAGCGGTTGATTCATCCTCTCGATTGAGGTGTTTTCAAGAATCATGAAAGGTTTGAACGCGGATTGTAATTGTCAAGATACAAATGAGGTTTAAGATGAAATCAAGTGGCAAACTTGAAGAAATGTTTAGTTTCATATGTTATAATCAACATTTTAATTCATTTTAATTGTCCAATGTCATTAGTCCACAGTCGATAGTCCACTGTTAACAGTCTAATAATTCATCTATAATTTAATATATAATATTCGAATTAATTAATACGTATTGTGACCCGTGTACATATCTCAGACTCGATCACAACTCAAATTATATATATTATTGTAGAATCAACCTCAACCCTGTATAGAGAACTCGTTCATTACTGCATATAGAGTGTCTATGGTTATTCCAAATAATATATATAAATGCGTCGATATGATATGTCAAAACCTTGTATACGTGTCCCGATATTTAAAGTACGTAAAATAAATAACAGAAATTAAATAATGATAAATAAAATTGCGAGAATGTAAATTGCGATAAATAAAATATAATCAGTTAGCTAGGAACAATTAGCTAGGAACAGTTAGCGTGAATTCTTAATAAAATTTCTCATAGTTAATTTATTTGTTTCTAACAAATTTTATTTTGTCAAATGTTTTCTTCATTATGCCACTTGTTGGATTCTGATAAATCAAAATCCCAATATGAAATTGAATGAATATGGTTATTCTGTGGTGAACGGATTTGTATATCGGTGGATGTAAGTAGGATAGTAAATGACTGTTGAATCAGATTCGAAATCTGTACGATATAACTTATTAATGCAAAATCTATATATTCCTCGGGTATTACCTACCGGTTAAAATATTTTCACCATTAACAGTTTGTACAATAAAAATTTTAATTACAATCTCTACGAAAACATATATACATATATATTTTCTTTAGACGTAATCATGGATTTAATGAGTCAATGTGATATTAAACTCATCAGATTTACGGCTAGAACTAGAGTACATAATCTCTAAAATATTAGAGATTACATAATCGCCATGAAGGATAAAGATAGTTTATCTAGAATGATTCGTAGAACGATGATTATGCTTGAGGTATAGATTGTGAGGTTGAGACGTGTGATGATGTTGTTGTTATTGTTGGTACTGGTTATGCTGCTAGTGCTGCTGATGGTGGTACTGTTGATGTCGGTGCTACAAGTGTTGTTGGTGCTGAGGTTGATGATGATGTTGGTGTAGTAAGTATAGCTTGTAAATCACGCACCATTCTTGTCAGGGTTTCTATCCTACCCTCTATCATTTCTATCCATCCACTCATCTGATTCGATAGATCTTGATTATCAATTCAAAGTTCCCTAACTTCTTCTAATATTCCCCTTCGATTGGTATTCGGAAGTAAAGGTTGAATATTTTCTGAGATTGCAGTAACGCGACCTTCGAGGTGGAAAACTTTAGCAAGAAGGGTGAATACAGTGTTGCGCATAGGTTCACCGGTGAGTACATCGTTTTCTCCGATGTTAGGAGGTAAGTTTGGTTCGCGGTAGGGCTTGCCTTCTTCATTTCTCCATCGAGTGAGTAAGTCTCGGACCCACCCCCATCTCCTCCAGAAAGAAAAATAACTAAATGGTTGAGGCACTTCTGGTTCATTGACTTCGGAGTCTGCTTCAATATACATCTCGAAATCGCTTCCGGAACTAATGGAATCCAAGCTAGGTGTAGGATCCATCTCTCACGATCAGTTAAAGGGTTTTGATATGAAATGATTTTTGAATATTGAATGATATTCTAATTATATATAAAATATCTATACATACTTCCAAAGATCCCGTGAATTACGGAGAAAATTAAGGAAATGTGTCAGATAAAGTCTACAGTGACAGATACGTTAAGATATGGATTAGTAGATATGCTAAGATATGAATTTTGTCTATACACTATTCATGCAATCATTGCAGTAAGATGTGTCTAGACTAAGAATGATAAACATGTAATTTCTTAAGGACGATAAGCAAATGATTTCCGACTAGAAATGATAAGCAAAACTTTTGACATGCAGACACGGTCGAAGTCCAGACTCACTAATGCATCAAAACAACTATCAGTTAGACATACTAATGCAAGACCTAGTTTGCTAAGACCACCGCTCTGATACCAACTGTAGAGACCCGTCCTAATCCATTCGGACGAAGTCCATATCGATTATAAACAATTCACAATAGTTGATTACATCGCGAGGTATTTGACCTCTATATGATACATTTTACAAATATTGCATTCGTTTTTAAAAGACAAACTTTCTTTTCATTGAAAGTTGACATTATGCATACCATTTCATAATACATCCACTATATTTGACTTAATAATAATCTTGATGAACTCAACGACTCGAATACAACGTCTTTTGAAATATGCCATGAATGACTCCAAATAATATCCTTAAAATGAGCTAATGCACAGCGGAAGATTTCTTTCATACCTGAGAATAAACATGCTTTAAAGTGTCAACCAAAAGGTTAGTGAGTTCATTAGTTTAACATAAATAATCATTTCCATCATTTTAATAGACCACAAGATTTTCATTTCTCATAAATAAACGTCCCATGCATAGAGATAAAAATATCATTCATATGGATTGAACACCTAGTAATCGACATTCACAATATGCACATAAGAATATCCCCATCATTCCGGGATCCTCCTTCAGACATGATATAAATTTCAAATTACTAAAGCATCCGGTACATTGGATGGGGCTTGTTGGGCCCGATAGATCTATCTTTAGGATTCGCGTCAATTAGGGTGTCTGTTCCCTAATTCTTAGATTACCAGACTAAAAAATGGGCATATTCGATTTCGATCATTCAACCATATAATGTAGTTTCAATTACTTGTGTCTATTTCGTAAAACAGTTATAAAAATTGCGCATGTATTCTCAGCCCAAAAATATAAAGGGTAAAAAGGCAAATGAAACTTACCTAATGTATTTTGTAGTAAAAATACATATTACTATATTGATCAACTGAACAATGCAGGGTTGGCCTCGGATTCACGAACCTATATCATTTGTATATCTATTAATATACATAGTTGTAATTGAACAAATATATATATAAATTTATAAGTTATATTCTTTTTATATTAATAATATATATATATATATATATATATATATATATATATATATATATATATATATATATATATATGTTTCATATATTCATTTTGTATATAATAATAATTTTTGTTATATTATATGTATAAAATATATCATTTTATTAAATACTTATTAATACATTAAATAGTTCTAGTATATCTATACAAAATGTTATTTTATAATTACCTGATGATTATAATAGCATAGGTTTTATCCAAAAATTAAGTATTTTATATATAAATATATTTATTCATATATAAGTATATATATATATTTATATATATATAACATTAGTTATATTTATAAGTCAAAACTCATAATTATATTTACCATTTTTACTAATGTTCTATTAATCCATATTAAGCTGTATATATATATATATATATATATATATATATATATATATATATATATATATATATATATATATATATACACCATTCTCATTTATAGTCGTATATATTCTGTACCTTATTATATGCCAAGTTTTTATGTAACTAACATTTATGCCTTAAGGTTATAACAGTCGTTATATATTAAAATAAGTTCATTTAAAGTTTAACCTTTTGAGTTTTCTATACATCTATGTATATGTATGTATATATATATATATATATATATATATATATATATATATATATATATATATATATATATATATATATATATATATACATACATATATATATATACATATATATATATATATATATATATATATATATATATATATATATATATATATATATATGTTACATATAACTATATATTTTTAATCATCGAAATCCTAATCTTCAAGCTATCTTATCATATTATCTCATATTATATTATAAACTTTATGTACTAACACATTACTTATCCTCTATTCATACATATACTCATTCCCGATTCTTTTTACTCATCTATTATTTACAATCACTTTCATATTATATATTTTCATTTTCATATTTCAGATTAATAATACATATCATACAAATTTCATATAACATAATGTTATCCTTAACATTTACAATAATAATAATAATGTAGCAATGATAATAATAATAATGTAGCAATGATAATAATAATAATGATAATAATAATAATAATAATAATAATAATAATAATAATAATAATAATAATAATAATAATAATAAAAATAATAATAATAATAATAATAATAACAATAATAATAATAATAATAATAATAATAATAATAATAATAATAATAATAATAATAATAATAATAATAATAATAATAATAATAATTAAAAAGAGGAGACTACCTCAAGTAATAAACTGGCTAAAAATAAGAAAACCGTCTATGCCATGGTTCGAACCCGCGACCTCTCGTTAACCATCAACACCCTTATCCACTCGTCTGTATCCGTTTTTCTGTAATTATATCAGTCTAAAATCTTTATATTCTATATTTCTGTGTTCCTCATCTCCTTCCTCTTCCTTGATTCAATCAGATACCAAAATTCATTTCGATTTATACAAAACACAATCAATCAAAACACGATATAAATACATCAAAACAAGTCAAAGACAACCTGTGGTGATTATCAGAAACGAAAAAAAAAAAATTAAGCAGCCAACAGCTGATGTTTCTTCGACGCTGGTCATACACAAAAAAATATAGATTTCGAGTTTTATTAAGTTTTAACAAAAGATTATAAAACAACATGTGTTTCCAATTATCCATAAAAACATTTTCAATCATCAAATTCAACATAAACGCTATGAAATTCCTCAATTTGATCTTAGAACAAAAATTGACTTTTTATTTCAAAACCTTGACTTCGAAAATTAATAATCAATCGGAGGAGTTAGAGGTTATAAACTTACAGTTAATTTAAGTATGTAATTCCTAACAATCGTGGATTTTTAAATCGTGAGGATTGATTCAGAATTCGAGCTTTTGGATTGCCACTGCCGTGAATTGGGTAACAGGTTATTTTTCATGTTTCTGTTTGAGTTATAGAATATCAGTAAATACACTATAGGTGTAGTTGGAAGATTTATGAAGTAACAAGATAAAATCCAAATTTGTTTTGTGGAATATCTGGCTCGATAATATATCACAAGCAGAGATTGAAAAAAAAACAAAAAGGGACGAAGGAGACAAATAACTCAGATATAGATAGGATTCAGTTCTTATTTATATTTATACTAATATTTCTAATAAATAAATATAGATATATTATAAATAATACTAAAATAATAATAATAATATTATCAATATCAGGTTTAATAATAATATCCATAATGAAAAATAATAATAATAATAAGTTTAATATTTAATAATAATGATAATTATAATATTAATGATTTTTTTAGTATTAATAGAAATAATAATAATAATATACAAATTATATGTAACAAATTTCATATCTATACATTAAAATAATAATATTAGTAATACTAATAATATAGCAAATTAAATGTATTAAATCTTATATCTATATAACAACATTAATAGTACTAATATTGAAATTAATAGTATTATAATAATATCATTATAACAATTATATTTTCAGTATTAATTATCTCATTTTTACTACTTATAAAATATATATTATATAATAACATATATTTCATATTTATTATTTGTTCATTACAATAACAATAACAATTTGTTAAATAATATTAATAATATTACTACTAGTAATGATAATAATATTAATATAATGATTATATTAAACTTGTTAATTAAATTTACTATATTTCCATTTATTATATCATATCTACCAATTATATAATTTATTGAATATTTAATATTTATTATATATATATATATATATATATATATATATATATATATATATATATATATATATATATATATATATATATATATATATATAAGTATATATATGTGTGTGTTATTATTTGTGTAAAGAATTTAGTCATCCATATATATTTACATTTTTAATTCAAGTGATTAAAGTATATTTTATTTACTCAAAATATTATATATACACTTACTTATATATATATATATATATATATATATATATATATATATATATATATATATACATTTATTTATTTACATAATTATTTTCACACAATAGTTCATGAATCGTCGAGCATGGTTAAAGGGTAATTGAACATATGAAAGTCGTTCCAAAATTTTTGAGACCCAACATTTCAGATTTTGCTTATCGTATCGAAATCATATAAAGATTAAGTTTAAATTTAGTCGAAAATTCCCGGGTCATCACACCACCATTCATTCACTCCACCCTCCACCTCCCCATTTTCTCTCTACTTCCATTTTATGAACTCAAACACCCAACTCACAAAATCATCATCTAAATCCGGATCAAGAGGCAAACATCAAAACAAATTACATTTTCGTGATCCTCTCTTCATCCTTTACATTTTGGTACCAATTTCATCAAGTTTGGGTAACTTTCTAAAAACACTAGATTTCTCTAAATTCATTTTATATACTTGAAATGGTGTTAATTAGTGTCTATGGCTCAAGTCTAACATGAATATATGTTTAGTTTGGTCGATTTGTTTGTTTTGAGTAACTAGCTTGAATATGAAAAATGGGTTTGTTAAATCCTTGATTTTGGGTGATTAAATGTTTTTTAAATGTTAAAGTTCATGTATTAAATATGTTACTAGCATCATTAGCTTCAATTTGATATGTAGGTTGATTTAGAAAAACTTTGTTAGCATGATTGTGGATTTTATGATTTTTGGTTAGGGTTTGATAGACTTAAAACGAACTTTTGATGCATTGAATGCTTATAAATGTTGTTTATAAGTGTTTAGTTGCAATGTATATTTAATTACCTTCGAAACGGCATATCGTATGTGTAAATTGGATTCCCGAATCACCATTTGCATTTTTGAGCTTGAAACGTTAAATAACGATCATTCGGCGAGATTTCGGTTATTGTAAATGATGTTTTTGCTTGATGAAATGTATTTAGTTGTATTCCTCATTAAATTACCTTTTCGACGATATAAGATACGTGTTTTGAATGTTTACGGTTCATAAGTTACGTTTGTTTGAAGTTTGGTTCGAGCCTACACATGAAAACAGCCCAGAATTTCTGTCAGGCATACAGAGCGGCGCACTGATTTTTGAGCGGAGCGCCGAATGCCTACAAAGTGGTGCCGAGACTTTTGCCTTGATACGGAGCGGCGCGCCACTTATCTGAGCGGAACGCCATTTGCCTGTTGTCCAAAAAGTCTCATTTACGTTTAATTCTAACTATGCTACGCACCTCCGATTAACATGAAACTTGGCCAACATGCTTATATATGATTTCTCATCATGGAAAAATTTTCGGATACCCGACCCGACCCTGTTGACTTTGACCAAGTTTGACTTTTAGTTAAACTTAACTAAACACTTATGCAATTGTTCTAATGTGTTTTTATACTTATATCTAGCATGAAACTTGACAACGTGATTCACATGCTATATATTAGAGTCGTAACGAGCCATAGGACTAATTGAACACATTTCGCCCGACCTTGTATCGTAACCGGTTAATTGATGCAACTTACTTGTTTAGGTCAAGGTTAAGCAACTTTCATACACACGTTTACTTTGTGAAGTACATTTATGCTCGTGCACTCGAGGTGAGATCATAGTCCCACCTTTTCAACAACTTTTATACTTTTAAATTATGGGCTGAGAAACATATACCATTTTATACTACATACTTTTATGCTTTGAACACAAGTACGGGAAAACAAACATTCTACAGCGGGTTAGAACGAAAAGCCATAATTCAATTATCATTAGTTACACTTGCAAGGTGTAAACGTGAACTTATATTATGTGATCACATGGGCTTGATGAGCCTCATTCGGATGGTTCGCTACCGTTAGCGGATGAAATATATTTTCGAGTTTAGTGTATGTTCTAACACTACGCAACAGGGTGCAAAATAGTTAAGTTTGATAATTGGGTGCTCGCGAACAAACTTTTGGAATACAAACGATTCAGATAATCAACTATACAAAATCTTGTGGTTCAAAAACAACGTTTACAAACACTATGATTTCACCAACGTTATTGCGTTGACAGTTTTCTATATGTTTTTCAGGTTCAAACATGGCTATTTGATACATGCTTCCGCGTTCACTCATACTTGCTTGGGGTCAAGCATACATGCATACACTCTGATTACTTGCTTGGAGTCAAGCATACATACATACATACATACATACATACATACGCTAGTGATAGCACCTTTGGATTCAAACATATAATTTACATACTTACGCTATTTATAGCAACCGTGATTTTCAAACTTACATTATGTCGCAAGTTTATTTCATTTATACTTTACTACCTTTTGTAAACTTAAACTTGTTGTCGATCCGTTTGGTGAACTAAACTTTGCAAGTCTTATACGTTTCAAATGAATGCGACATAATTTTGGTCAACGAGTCTCATATAGGGACTACGACCACGTAACGGGACCTAAGTTAGCAGCGCCGTCAATGTCGATTTTGTCGGGTCGCTACAACTTTGAATTAGGAAACCTTTCCCTTTTAACGGTATTCGGAATAATTGGTAAAGTGATTTACAAGTGACGACAAAGTGCCAATTAACGAGTGTAAACAAAAGTTAGTAGAGATTCCTATTTGATTTTCAATTCATGGTTTACAACATTTTTCTCGTGATTTTAGTAAGATAACTATTTTAACTTTCATCTTAAAGTTGGAACGTGGAATATAAATTACTTAGACGTTGGATATCGACATTTTACATTAAGATGATTTCATACGTTTATCTAACCTTTGGACTTTATATTTCGTTTTACCAACAAACGTTGATTTAAAATCTTGAAACATATTAAGAGTATATTTAATCTTACTCTTCCAAAACATTTTACGATATAACAACTTCTACTATTATAACCTTCTTAGTAAAATGGTTCTTAAATATATTTAATTTTGAAAAACAAAGTTTTCATATTTATTTAATATTGTTTCAAACGTACAAAAATATTTTTGATTTAAAAAGAACTTTATTATTAAAACGTTTTATAAGATAATTTGTTCATAAGTTTTAAAGAACTTAACTAAAGCTTCGTATTATAAATCACACACACATACACACATACACACACACACACACACACACACACACATATATATATATATATATATATATATATATATATATATATATATATATATATATATATATATATATATATATATATATATATATATATATATATATATATATATATATATATATTGTTTCAAAAACGTAAACGTGATACGACATAATATTTTCTATTACTTAAACGATTTTAAAATGAACTTTGAAAAATAATTAGTTTTGAAAAACTAAATGTTATATTATTAAATAGATATTTCAATTATATATAAGATGTACAAAATTATTTTTTTAAAATAAGAATATATATATATATATATATATATATATATATATATATATATATATATATATATATATATATATATATATATATATATTACAATGCGTTAATGTATAAATTAAATATAAAACGTTTCGATATTATTAAATGTATTTTTATAAACAACGAGACATTGATTTATAGAAGCTAATGACCACAACACTCAAATGAAGAGATTATACTATCTGTAATATAGATTATAGATGATTAAGTCTAATTATGGATAATAGGTACACGTTGCGTAACATAAAAAGCTAGTTTACAAAGCGTACGAGACGACGTACGAAAAACTAGAACCGAGACATTACCCGAGCGACAACGTACGAGTTTTTGGAACTAAGTTTACAAGTTAACGATGCACATAAATATAATATAATATTTATATAATTATATAGATTAAATATAATATATATATAATAATAATAATATAAAAGTGTCGGCAACATTATTGATCGAAGATGAGCAGGAGATGGCTGCCATGCGATCGCATGGACTTATAACTTGGTCCCCATGCGATCGCATGGGGTGAGAAATCAGGAAAACATTATATAAGCTCGATCGATCTGGTCACAAACACACACACATATATATTACTTCTCCCTCTGTATTAATTATTTATATTTATATTATTATTATTATTATTAAGATTAATATTATTATTAATCTTATTATTATTATTAGTATTACTATTATTATTTGTATTATACATAAAATACTACGACGAGGTCATGGACAAGTTATTTTCAAAACAAGTTTTTCGGGTAGGGTAGAGCTAAGAAAAATATGGGTTATAGCTATGGAGATTATGGGTAATGTTCGGGGGTATGCTCGTGAGGTCAATCTAGTATTTATCATCTCCGTTGCGTCTACATACTTTCCTGCAATATTGAATCACAATATTGATACGTGAGCACTCATAACTTAACTTTTATATATTGTTAGTGTATCCCTAACTAGTGCTCGAGTATATATATTTATGCATGCTTGTATGTTTAATTTTGTCGTTAAATAGCTTATGATAAATTATGATTTGATACATATGAAATTGAGTTAAGGTATATGATATGCATGTCGTTGGAAAGCTGACGAAAAATCAATAACTTTTCATTCAGATATTGAATGGTTTCGATGAACGGATTAGAAGTTATAGTCAATTGAAATTTTGTATTATTATTAAAAATGATTATTATTACTATCGTCGTTATTATTATTTAGTAATTATTATTATTATTATTATTATTATTATTATTATTATTATTATTATTATTATTATTATTAATATTATCATTATTAATATATGTATTATTATTAAAAATTGTTATTGTCACTACTATTATTATTGTTATTATCATTAAAAATTATTATTAATATTATCATTATTGTTATAATTATTAGTATTATCATTAATATTATTATAATACTTATTAGCATCATTATCATTAAAATTAATATTAGTATCATTTAATTATTATGATTGCTATTATTATTATTATTATTATTATTATTATTATTATTATTATTATTATTATTATTATTATTATTATTATTATTATTATTATTATTATTATTATTATTATTATTATTATTATTATTATTATTATGAACGCGATATAAAAGAGCACTAAAAGCTATTAAACGAATCAATTAGGAAATGATGAGTATAAGTAACATGATGAAATAAAAATAATGTAAGTTATTGATTTAGATAAAAATATCATTTTCATTATTTTTATCATTATTATTATTATTATTATTATTAAAAGTATTATTAATATTAAAACTATCATTTTTACTAAAATTATTATTTTTAATAGAAATATCATTGTTATTATAAAATATCATTATTATTATCATTTTAGTATTATTATTAATTAAAATTATTATTTTATCATAATATTATTTTTAGTAAATATAAATATTGATATTTTTATTAGTAGAATAATAATAATTATTATTACAAAATAATACAACTGTTATTTATTATTGTTATTATCGATATTATTTTATCAAATAAATATGTAATACAAAGATATTTTACTACATGTAATATCACTACATTAATAATACCTATCATTATATTTTTATGATATTAAATGAACTTTATAAATTTTATTATTTAAGATATATAAAAGTATATTTTTATTATATAAATTCTAATATAAAATTTTATTTATAAATGAATTTATTATTTACTCTAATAAAAATCTGTTAAAAATATTTAAATATATAAAACTACTATATTAAGTTATACTATAATCATGAATAGATTTTGGAAGTCATTTTGGTCAAGTTGACTTTTGTTGACTTTTGCATATTAGCCTCGAACATTAGGATTGTGATACACTACGACTTGACCTAAATTGTTAGACAGATATTGACCAACAAATAAATATATATATTTAATATTTAATATAGGTTCGTGAATCCGAGGCCAACCTTGCACTTGTTCAATGCCATCATATGTATTTCTACTACGAAATACAGTATTGTGAGTTTCATTATTCCCTTTTATTATATTTTTGGGACTGAGAATACATGCACTGCTTTTATAAATGTTTTACAAAATAGACACAAGTAATCGAAACTACATTCTATGGTTGGATTATCGAAATCAAATATGCCCCTTTTTAGCTTGGTAGCCTAAGAATTGGTGTTTATGATAATTGCCACCAATTGACGCGAATCCTAAAGATAGATCTATGGACCTCGACACGTCCCATTCGGGTTACGAACGCTTTAGTACTTTGATTATCATGTCCGATGAGAGTCTCGGAATGATGGGGATATTATATATGCATCCTATTAGTTCGGTTATCAAGCGTTCACCATATGAATGATTTTTAATTCGCGGGTTACGCGTGTTATTTTGTACTCGGGTTACGTGTACAATTAAATATCTAGAAATCTTGTGGTCTATTAAAATGATGAAAATAATTGTTTATGATAAAATAATGAACTCACCAACCTTTTGGTTGACACTTGAAAGGATGTTTATTCTCAGGTATTAAAGAAATCTTCCACTGTGCATTTGCTCATTTTAAAGATATTACTTGGAGTCATTCATGAAATATTTCAAAAGACGTTGCATTCAAGTTGTTGAGTTCAATAAAGATTATTATTAAGTAAATGACAGATTAGGTCATTTATAGTTTGGATATTATGAAATGGTATGCATGCCTGTCATCTTTCGATGTAATGAAAGTTGTCTTTTAAAAATGAATGCAATGTTTGTAAAATGTATCATATAGAGGTCAAATACCTCGCATTGTATTCATATGTTATTGTATTTGTCCTTATGGATTAGGACGGGTCGTCTCAAAACTCACGAGTCCATTAGTCACCTTACCATTCTTCAAGCCCAACCCCTGATTTACCATCTAACAAAGCGACTGGCGTATTCACAACAATAACACCTCCAGATCCGACTGAATTGCGATCCTTCTTCCCTGAAGCATAACCAACAAGCACAGACGGAAGCAACCTCCACCCGAACAACACTCTTCGGAGCATAAACCCCAACTTCTATCTCTCCAACCTTGAAACCGAAGCTCCCCATTCCGACTTGATACACCGATAAGTGATTCTCGTTTTCATAAATCGGGGCCACCAAAGCTCTTACGGGAGTCACCATTACATCAGGCACAATCGATTCCTCCCCATCAACACAAACCTCAATGTTATCTAACACACCCAAAACCGAATCATTAGAAGATAAAATAAACTCTGGAGTGTACGCATCTGCATTCAATCTCTCGCCGACCACCGCATGTGCAACTTCATTAACCCAAATGTGTCCTCTAACAATGGAAACCGAGATCAGATTCGCCGGGACAAGCTCGTGCAAATGCTTTACACATTTGGTTTCGACGAACGCAAAAGAAGAACCAGAACTCAAGAGATTAGCCGAAGATGACGCGACCTTCAAAACCACGCCAACCCGACTAGAAACTTTTTTTGATACTATCGATCGATTTGTTTTTTGCCGGGATGCCTCTTAACTAGAGCCACACGAATCTCAAAAACTCTTCTGCCTTGGCTGCAAATGGTGTCACCAATACGAACCGGGGATCCGCAACATGTTCAAGAACATTGTCAAAAGTATCTGAATCGTTGCAAACCACATCACAACCATAGATACCCAATTTGCTATAATTTGCAATCACAGATTTACACTCAAGAAGAAAGCTTTTAACCTTTTCTTCCAATAATGGAACATAATCCACTAGTAAGATACTTCGATCCAAGGACTTGACAATATCTCGATTCGGTATAAGAGAACCAGAGGAACAAAGATGAACCGATTCTCATCCAAAAGTACCAGAGCCATCACCCCGCCTAGTCGGCCATCCCACAAAAATGGGTCGTCCAAAAACAGTCGAGCCATTCATCGATTGAACCGCCACAGACGCGTGTGAAGAATCAACGAAAGAGATGAAGACGAATTGCCGGAATGGCCAAGATTTAATCTCCTTAATTTGTCCGATCTTACCAAATGCATCATCAAGCATGTTATGTGAGATCCTTTCGAATCTCCCAATAAAAATGGTGTCTCCGTTCAGTGAAGAAGAGTAAGTAGCATCAACGTTTGCAGGCCCATTCATTCGAGGTATTATCTAATGTGTACTGTTATGTATATAAACAGATTAAAGTTACATTTGAGATTCAAATCACAATAGTAATCTCAAATAATATGATTTTTTTCTTGATTTTTGCACTCGGAGGGTTTGATTATCCGAAATTTTACCTTCTATGGGGGAGCCAATGTGCTCGTTTATAAGAGAGTTTTCTCGCTTAAAAAAAAATATTTTGAATTATTAGACCACTTTTAGTGGTCAGAATTTTTTTGGCCTTATGTGGGATTAGGTAGTTAGTGGTGACGCAACAAATATGTGATGAGATAAAGGTGAGTAGTATGTGGCGTGATGAGGTGATGTGTCAAATTAAAATTTAAAATTAAGTGTTAAAAAGGGGTGAAAATGATGAAATGATATAAAATAACTATAATAGAATTAGGGGTGTTCATCGGTTTGGTTTTCGGTTTATTCGGTTCGGTTTTTTCGGTTTTGAAATTCTAAAAATTAAAACCAAAAACCAAACCGAAACCAAATTCAAATATCAAAACCAAAACCAAAACCGAACCGGAAACCAAATATGAATTCGGTTTGGTTTCGATTAAAACCAAATTAACTTCCACATCGACTTTTTTTTTTTTTACTTTTTTCTCACGATATAAATAAACATTATATTATTAACTTTGTAAGTATCATACTAAAATAATATATATATAATCGAACATATATACAAATTTTAGAAAATAAAATAAGCTTATATAATAAATACATTTTATATTCAAAAATAAATAAAACCAATACCAATAACAAAACTAAAACTTTCTCTGTTTTAGACATGGTGTATACTTTCTATAATAATATGTTGTAAAGCAGTGTATATAAATTTGATTGATTCAACGTGCACACACACATAAATTGAACTGAATAGCAAATCGACTTGAAATGATTACAATTTCAAATATGTGGAGTTAAAAGGAAAATTATGAAATTAAAGATTAAAATAGGATTTTAATCCAAGTAAACCAAATTTGACTTGAAGAGTTATAATATCTATTCAAAATTGTTTCTCGTAGATGTATACAATAATATAAATAACTTAAAATATTTATTTAATATTGTATAAATTGAATTCGGTTTTATATTCGGTTTTCGGTTAACCAAATTAAAAAATTTCAAAACCGAATACCAAACCGAAAAACCAAATAAAAATTCGGTTTCGGTTTTTCTCGATCCGAAAACCGTTTTACAAATTCGGTTTGGTTTTTTTTCGATTTGGTTTCGATTCGATATTCGGTTTAAATGGTTTCAAACCAAATGGTGCACACCCCTAAATAGAATATGCAACACGCCAACCATTTGCTACGTGCTTCATAGCAGTACGTCAACGAAATTGCCCGCCAGGACGTCGCGCTGTGGCGTTCTTGTGACGTGCTCATCGAATTTAAGCTCCAACACGCCTCATTACAAGTGGTGATTATTTTAGTGTAAATAGATACACAGTATATTTAAAAGAATTATGTGTGATAATTATTAGAATCAGGATCAGGATCTTTAAGGAAATTAAGGTGATAATAATCTTGTTATACTGTATATTCTTAAGCGCATAAATAAGGTTATCTAGTTAAACTAATGAATCCAGCAACTTTGGGAATTAAACGATTTGGTTACTTGAATCTCCGTGAAAGCCGGAGCTTTTCAAGGCATGGCCGCATGCTTTCATTCCGTATCTACCTAACTTCTCGTTGATTAAAATACATAATACACAAATTAACTATTGAAATAACTTCAACATAACGCACTCTAATAATAATAAGAAAATATATTCGTGGTCTCAGAAATCAAATGGTAACTGGTAAAGTATTAAAAAAAAAAAACGAACGAGAGTGCTTTTTCAAAACACATCACAATTCGAGTATCACCCACCCACCTTCCTTTTGGGGGTTCTACCCGTGAAGGTAATGGTTTTATAATGGAGGTTTCATCTAGTAAAAACAGGCCCAATATGACTTACAAAAAAATATCCCTTAATTTTATTCATACTTAATTACAATATCCAAATAATCCTTTTTCTAATGAAACACAACATGATATTCGGAATCTATGACAAGGATAACGAAATTGACTTACAAAAGTTTGGGTATTTTCGGTAAGTGATCTATATTATTGTCGGTGAGATCGAGCCTAACCAAGTGAACGACTAAAGTGTCACCAGTTTTAACTACTACATTTATCAAGTATAAAAATATTTCTAGAGAGTCGTGAATATAATTGATATTATGCCAATTGAGGGTGGTTAATATTTGTTCGCTAGTGAGCTTAGTAGATGTTATGATCATCCAGAATTCACTTAAGAATCGAGAAGACCCGAGACTATCTCCGGGAGTTCACACAATAGGAAGGAAGAAATGGGAAGTATGAGGGGATAACCTGACGTAACCATAAGCCCAAGTATAGAATTCACTGTCAAAACGAGATTGAAAGAGGATACCGAAACTTATAAGCCATCAACTAATCCCATAGCTAACCAATGGTGAAATCATAACAATACCAATCCTTAAGAATCAACGTCCTCGCGAATGGGTTTCTCTGATACAATTTGTTCAAATTTATAAGCTGATAATGCTAAAAACGAACATATATTTCATAGCATTATTCCTCAAGAAAGACAAGCTTTTAGTTGCAATTGTTCTATTTACAAGTGATATTCGTTTGTATAATAAAAGGTGAAGACAAAAGACAGATTCGACGAATTTTAGACACAAACGACCAAAAAGCTCAAAAGTACAAAAGACAATAAAAAAGGTTCCAATTATTGATAAGAAACGTCTCGAAATTACAAAAGTACAAGATTCAAAACGCAAAGTACAAGATATTAAATTGTACGCGAGGACGTTCGAAAATCCGGAACCGGGACCAGAGTCAACTCTTAACGCTCGACGCAACGGACTAAAAATTACAAGTTAACTATGTATATAAATATAATATAATATATAATTAATTATATTAATTATATATATATTATATTTATATATTATAAAACCGTCGGCAGAGAAACTCCAAGGGTGTGAGCTGTAAATACATTCTCCGCGACTCGCGGAGTTTGAAGAGGATTTTGCCGCGAGTCGCGGAGCCCCAAATTTCAACTCTGCCTATAAAGCAAACCGAATTCTGATCAAAATTTCATCATCTTTTTCTTCTCTTATCATACGTAAAATTTATATATATATATATAATTTATATTTTAATTTTAATTTTAATTCTAATAATAAGGGTATGTTAGCGAATGTTGTAAGGGTGTAAGTCGAAATTCTGTCCGTGTAACGCTACGCTATTTTTAATCATTGTAAGTTATGTTCAACCTTTTTATATTAATGTCTCGTAGCTAAGTTATTATTATGCTTATTTAAAACGAAGTAATCATGATGTTGGGCTAATTACTAAAATTGGGTAATTGGGCTTTGTACCATAATTGGAGTTTGGACAAAAGAACGACACTTGTGGAAATTAGACTATGGGCTATTAATGGGCTTTATATTTGTTTAACTAAATGAAAGTTTGTTAATGTTAATATAAAGATTTACAATTGGGCGTCCTTATAAATTACCATATACACTCAATCGGACACGATGGGCGGGGTATTTATATGTACGAATAATCGTTCATTTAACCGGACACGGGAATGGATTAATAGCCACTAGAATAATTAAAACAGGGGTGAAATTACATTCAAGGGTAATTGGTGTAATTGTTAACAAAGTAGTAAAACCTTGGTTTACACGCAGTCGATAACCTGGTGTATTCATTAAACAAAGTATTAAAACCTTGTTACAATTCGAATCCCCAATTAGTTGGAATATTTAACTTCGGGTATAAGAATAATTTGATGAGGACACTCGCACTTTATATTTATGACTGATGGACTGTTATGGACAAAAACCAGACGGACATATTAAATAATCCAGGACAAAGGACAATTAACCCATGGGCATAAAACTAAAATTAACACGTCAAACATCATGATTACGGAAGTTTAAATAAGCATAATTCTTTTATTTCATATTTAATTTCCTTTATTTTATATTTAATTGCACTTCTAATTATCGCACTTTTATTTATTGTTATTTAATCGCACTTTTAATTATCGTACTTTTTAATTATCACAAGTTTATTTTATCGCACTTTTATTATTCGCAATTTCATTATCGTTATTTACTTTACGCTTTAATTTAAGTCTTGTATTTATTTTATATTTTACATTAGGTTTTAACTGCGACTAAAGTCTTAAAATCGACAAACCGGTCATTAAACGGTAAAAACCCCCCTTTATAATAATAATATTACTTATATATATATTTGTATTTTTAATAAAAGTAAACTAATATAGCGTTGAGCTTTGTTTAAAGATTTCCCTGTGGAACGAACCGGACTTACTAAAAACTACACTACTGTACGATTAGGTACACTGCCTATAAGTGTTGTAGCAAGGTTTAAGTATATCCATTCTATAAATAAATAAATATCTTGTGTAAAATTGTATCGTATTTAATAGTATTTCCTGCTAAAATTAATAACTATTTTATATACACCTCGCATAACATCAAGTATTTTTGGCGCCGCTGCCGGGGAAACTCTTAAACGCCGGAAGCGCAACGCTAATATATATATATAAAAAAAGATTTTTAGCTTACTTTTATTAAAATTCGTTTTTGTAAAAATACGTTTTAAATATTCGAAAATATAAAAAGAAAAACAAAAATATATGTATTTTTAAGATTTTGTTAAATATTTAAGTTTTATAAGTTTCTTTATTTTTATTTTAGTTTATAAAAATATAAGTTTTATTTTAAAATCTTTTATTTATTTAAAAACAGAAAATAGAAAATAAAAAAAAAATATAAATAAAGAAAAACGCGTAAAAAATTCAAACCTGTCAGCTGAATTCTGGAACCCCGCGACTCGCGGGGTTTGATGCAATAAATGCCGCGACTCGCGGAGCCTTTCTGACAGGCGACAAAAAATCCTAAATCAGCATTAATTACGGGTTTTTAATTAATTATTATTATTATTTAAACCTAATTATGTATTATTATTATTATTAGTTTTATTTTTACTTTTACTTTTTATTTAATTTATGTATTTAGTATAAATTAGTTTAATTAAAATTGTAAAATTAATAGTTTAATAAAATAAATAATATAAAAATAATATTTTTATAAAAATTGTACTTTTTACAACTTTTTGTATATTTTTATATTTTGTCCCTTTTTAATCGTTGTAGCATAACTTTTGTATTTTTAGCTCATATTTAATTTTAAACTTAGTTTTTGCTATAGTTATTTTTACTCCTAGATTTTTAGGCTTTGCCGTAGAATTCCTTAAGTGCTTTTTCTTTAGACTAAGATTTAGGTGCTTTAGAATTTTGCGACGCCTTTTTAAGTTTTAGTTTCTTTTTAAGTTATTTCCATTTGGGATTTAGTTTTTCCTGTAAGCTTTAATATTTTTAGACACCTTTTACTATGTACCAATTATCATTCCAATTAGTAATTTCAATTTGCGATTATAATTTTAAGTTAGTTGTAGTAATAAGGTTAGGTTAGTCAAGTATTTTTAAGTTTTTATAAGTTTCTTTTATTTTTCCGTCACCTTTTATTTTTCAACCATTTTTTCTTTTTCAACCTTTTTCGACGAACTCTTTTTCTCTCTTATTTCTCGCCATTCTAGTTTTTAGGACTTAGAATTTTTTCTACTTCTTATCTAAATTTCTTAAAATTACGAAAATTTATTTTAAGTGGTTAAATTAATAGACATCAAAATTTTCTGGTTCGTAGTAATAGTTGGATTTGTACGTGGACCGGGTTATTGGAGCCAAACAGTCCTCAATTATATTGAGACCAAACGAATCCTGCCCCTCTGCTGCATCTTTTGGCTATTCGAAACGTGGGCAAAATCAGAAAAGTCTATTGATTGGATAACTTATTATAATTTTTCTTTCCTTTTTAAAACTAATAGGATATTCAGTGAATGCACCGAGCAAGACGTTCGCCGCCTTTCATACGTTCACCACCTGTAACTCGATCAAAACATCGTTTAACAAATATCGCCGACGTTGATTTTTCTTTAAACTCGCCATCTAGTCAACCAAGTACTTCAACTCAAATTTCCGATAATCCATTTTTTGAACCCAACATCACAATTGAGAATCCGGAGAATATTCAGGAACGGTTCGTAGATCCTGAACCACTAAACTTTCCTCCGGAACCACCAATCATTCAAACAGAGATTGTTGAGGAACGAACTATTAAATCAGAATCATCTAGTGATACCGATTCAACAAATTCAATTATGGAGAATCTGGAACCTTTAAGTATGGAAGACCGAATGAGAGCTAAACGCACTGGCCAAGGTCACGCAATTACTCATCCAGACATTAATGCGCCAGATTATGAAATCAAAGGACAAATTTTACACATGGTGACTAATCAATGCCAATTTAGTGGTGCGCCGAAGGAAGATCCAAATGAACATCTACGTACCTTTAATAGGATCTGCACACTATTTAAAATACGAGAAGTGGAGGATGAACAGATATATCTCATGTTATTTCCCTGGACTTTAAAGGGAGAAGCTAAAGATTGGTTGGAATCGTTACCTGAAGGGGCGATTGATACATGGGATGTTTTAATTGACAAATTTCTTAAACAATTCTTTCCTGCATCTAAAGCCGTAAGACTTCAAGCAGAAATTGTTACGTTCACACAGAAACCAAATGAAACTCTATATGAGGCGTGGAAAAGATATGGAAAGTTGTTAAGAGGATGTCCGCAACATGGTTTAGACACCTGTCAAATAGTACAAATATTCTACCAAGGATGCGACATCACTACAAGGAAAGATATAGATATAGCAGCTGGTGGTTCTATTATGAAGAAAACCGAAACTGATGCTTATAAAATTATTGATAATACTGCTTCCCACTCACATGAGTGGCACCAAGAAAAAGATATCATTAGATCATCTAAAGCAGCTAGAGCCGATTCTAGCCATGACTTAGATTCCATTTCCGCAAAGATAGATGCTGTGGAGAGACGAATGGAAAAGATGACTAAGGATATTCACTCAATACGAATTAGTTGTGAGCAGTGTGGAGGACCACATTTGACAAAAGATTGTCTCAGTATTGAATTAACAATGGAACAAAGAGAGAATATTTCATACATAAACCAAAGGCCTGGAAATAATTATCAGAATAATTATCAACCGCCAAGACCGATTTACAATCAAAACCAGAATTATAACCGAAATATTCCATACAACAACCAACAAGGTCCTAGCAATCAACAAGTATCCAATAATACTTACAATCAGCAAAGACCTAATTTTCAAAACAAACCACCACAACAAACCGATGATAAAAAGCCGAATTTAGAAGATATGATGACGAAGCTAGTTGAAACTCAAACGCAGTTTTTCACATCTCAAAAACAAACTAATGAACAAAATGCTCAAGCATTTAGAAATCAACAAGCTTCTATTCAAAATCTGGAACAAGAAGTAAGTAACCTAGCAAGGTTAATAGGTGAAAGAAAACCGGGAAGTCTACCTAGTGATACAAACGCTAACCCCCGGAATGAAACAGCTAAAGCTATTACCACAAGAAGTGGTACAACACTTAAACCACCTGAAATACCTGTAACTTCTGATGAAACTATTCCTACTCCACAAGAACCACAACCTGATCAAGATAAGGAAAAAGAACCGGTAGTTGAAAAGGATAATGAAGATAACACAGTTAAGGATAAACCTTATGTTAAACCATACCAACCACCACTTCCTTACCCGAGTAAAATGAAGAAAGAGAAACTTGAAGCCGAGCAATCCAAATTCTTGGATATGTTTAAACAGATAAATGTAAATCTTCCTTTCATTGATGTGATTTCAGGAATGCCAAGATATGCTAAATTCTTGAAAGATCTAATCTCAAATAGAAAGAAAATGGAAGAACTCTCGGCTGTTACTATGAATGCTAATTGTTCAGCAGTGCTGTTGAATAAGATACCAGAAAAATTATCTGATCCAGGAAGTTTCACAATTCCATGTTTTCTGGGTAGTCTTAGTTCAATAGAAGCATTGGCAGACTTAGGTGCTAGTATAAATCTAATGCCGTATTCACTATACGCTAAACTAGACCTTGGAGAATTGAAACCAACCAGAATAAGCATACAACTAGTCGATAGATCAATAAAATATCCTAGAGGGATAATGGAGAACATGCTAGTTAAAGTTGGTACTTTAGTATTTCCAGTAGATTTTGTTGTTTTGGACATGGAAGAAGATTCTCAAGTTCCTCTCATATTAGGAAGACCATTCTTAAACACGGCTAAAGCAATGATAGACGTGTTCGGTAAGAAACTGACCCTAAGTATAGAGGATGAGAGTGTTACCTTTTCAGTTGATAGAGCAATGCAACAACCACAATCTGCAGATGATACATGTTATTATATTCAAACTATAGATGCACATGCAGAATTATTAGAAGAATTTCCAGAATTACAAGGAACAGGAGAATGTTCTTTAGGAGAAGGTAATGAACCAATTGATGAAGCTGAAATGTTAGCTACACTTATAGCTAATGGATATGAACCAACAACAGAAGAAATTCAAATGCTAAAAGAAGAAGACAGATATCGATATAAATCATCGATAGAAGAACCTCCGAAATTAGAGTTAAAGCCACTTCCAAACCATTTGGAATACGCTTATTTACATGGTGAATCTGAATTACCTGTAATAATATCGTCTTCTCTTACTGAAAATGAGAAATCACAACTCATTTCTGTGTTGAAAGCTCATAAACCAGCCATTGCATGGAAGATTCATGATATTAAAGGAATAAGTCCTTCGTATTGCACACATAAAATCCTTATGGAAGAAGGTCATAAAACGTATGTGCAACGCCAACGAAGACTAAATCCTAATATGCAAGATGTAGTTAAGAAAGAGATTATTAAACTGCTAGATGCATGTTTGATATATCCAATTTCTGATAGTCCATGGGTAAGCCCAGTTCAATGCGTACCTAAGAAGGGTGGCATGACTGTCATTACAAATGAGAAAAATGAGCTTATTCCTACTAGGACTGTAACAGGATGGCGTGTATGTATTGATTATAGAAAATTAAATGACGCCACCAGAAAAGATCACTTTCCCTTACCTTTCATAGATCAAATGTTGGAAAGATTAGCCGGAAATAGTTACTATTGTTTTCTAGATGGATTTTCCGGATATTTTCAAATTCCAATAGCACCCGAGGACCAAGAGAAAACCACATTCACGTGCCCTTATGGTACGTTTGCTTACAAACGCATGCCATTTGGACTTTGCAACGCCCCTGCAACCTTTCAAAGGTGCATGATGGCGATTTTTCACGACATGATAGAAGAATGCATGGAAGTATTCATGGATGACTTTTCAGTCTTCGGTGATACATTTAAATCATGTCTAGTTAATCTGGAACGAATGCTAATTAGATGTGAAAAATCAAATCTAGTACTTAATTGGGAGAAATGCCATTTCATGGTTAAAGAAGGCATCGTTCTTGGACATAAAATTTCAAAAGAAGGAATTGAAGTGGATAGAGCTAAAGTAGATGTAATTGCTAAACTTCCACATCCCACCAATGTTAGAGGAGTTAGGAGTTTTCTAGGGCATGCCGGTTTTTACCGACGTTTCATAAAAGATTTTTCTAAAATTGCCACTCCTATGAATAAACTCCTAGAAAAGGATGCGCCATTCATCTTTTCAGATGAATGTATCAAATCTTTTAATATTCTTAAAGAAAAACTCACTAATGCACCGATCATGATAACACCAAATTGGAATCTACCATTTGAACTAATGTGCGATGCAAGTGATTTTGCAATGGGAGCCGTTTTAGGACAAAGGATTGAAAAACGATTTCAACCTATATATTATGCTAGTAAGACGTTACAAGGAGCACAAACGAACTATACAACTACTGAAAAAGAACTCCTTGCTATTGTCTTTGCTTTTGACAAATTTCGATCATATCTCGTTCTAGCAAAAACGGTGGTCTATACCGACCATTCTGCTCTTAGATACCTATTTTCAAAACAAGATGCTAAACCAAGATTAATCCGTTGGATCTTACTCTTACAAGAGTTTGATATTGAAATCCGAGATAAAAGAGGAGCAGAAAATCTCGCCGCTGATCATCTTTCTCGTCTTGAAAATCCAGAATTAGAAGTTCTAAATGAATCGGCCATACAAGACAACTTCCCTGATGAATATCTATTGAAGATAGATTATAAAGAAATCCCATGGTTTGCAGACTATGCAAACTACTTAGTTTGTGGATTCCTTGAAAAAGGATTATCGTACCAAAGACGAAAGAAATTCTTCAGTGATATAAAACACTATTTCTGGGAAGATCCACATCTGTTTAAAAGTTGTCCCGATGGAATAATACGCCGATGTGTATTTGGAGATGAAGCCAGTAAAATTTTAAACCATTGTCACACAGGACCAACAGGAGGGCATTATGGGCCTCAACTAACAGCAAGAAAAGTTTATGAAGCTGGATTCTATTGGACTACAATTTACAAAGACGCACACCTTCTTTGCAAATCCTGTGATGCATGTCAAAGGGCCGGAAAAATAAGTCAACGTGATGAAATGCCACAAAATGTCATCCAAGTATGTGAAGTATTTGACATTTGGGGTATTGACTTTATGGGTCCATTTCCAAAATCTAATAATAATCTATATATACTCGTAGCCATTGATTATGTATCTAAATGGGCGGAAGCACAAGCTCTCCCAACTAACGATGCACGAGTTGTAGTCAACTTTTTAAAACGTCTTTTTGCAAGGTTTGGAACACCGAAAGCTTTAATAAGTGATCGGGGTACTCATTTCTGTAATAATCAATTTGAGAAAGTTCTTAAAAGATATGGAGTAACTCATAAAATCTCCACCGCATATCATCCACAAACAAGTGGACAAGTTGAAAATACCAACCGAGCTTTAAAACGTATTCTAGAAAAAACCGTAGGATCAAATCCGAAGGAATGGTCCATGAAATTGGAGGATGCACTCTGGGCTTTTAGAACAGCCTACAAAACTCCAATTGGAACCACACCTTTTAGACTTGTTTATGGAAAAGCATGTCATCTTCCAGTAGAAATTGAACACAAAGCATTTTGGGCTTTGAAAACATGTAATCTTGATTTACATGAAGCCGGACGTCTACGATTAAGTCAACTAAATGAATTAGAAGAATTAAGACATGAAGCATACGAAAATTCGTTAATCTATAAAGAAAGAACGAAGAAATGGCATGATAAAAGAATCAGAAGTTCAAAAGAATTTAAAGAAGGAGACAGAGTTCTTCTTTTCAATTCACGATTCAAGCTATTTCCTGGAAAATTGAAATCAAGATGGTCTGGACCATTCATAGTCAAAAGAGTTTTCCCATACGGAACGATAGAATTGATAAATTCAAATGGGATTGAATTTAAAGTTAATGGTCACAGAGTTAAACATTACATACATGGTCCGATGGAAGTCGACAACGAAGTTAATCACAATTTCGACACCACAGCTAACTAAGTGTGGGGAGAATCAAGTCTTTAAAGGATAATATGTATTTCTGTTAGAGTTAGATTGTCTGTTTTCGTGTAGTTCTCGAAAATGGAACCCGAATGGTCTTTCCCTAGCAGACCCTAAAGAACTAGTCTTCTCCCCCCATTCTGAATTTTTATTTTTTTAGGTTTTTACAAAATGAAAACTGCCTGTGAACTAAACCATGGTCTAATGCTACACGCTTTGATCACTAAACGTAATAATGACATACTACCGAGTGAAATAGTATCAGTAATCAGAGAAAGAATGGACGGAGTTAGAAAAGAATCCAGATGCGAAGATAATAAGTTACAATTTGGTAAAGGAAAATCAAAATCCGCAGCGAAAAGAAGAGCACGACACCTAGAAAGATGTCACAAATGCGGAAAATGGTCACATGGAGGTAAATGTTCAAATAATCAAACCTATTCAAATACCGAATTTGTTACTTTATGCAGAGACGGACCGTTCATATGTTTAGAAGAAAAGACACTGAATGCTCGAGGTTACGCCTATGTAGCCATGGAAAACCAATTAAACCGACTATCTTATGAATGGGATAGATCATATAACTAAGAAATCTATTTCACAGGTATGTCTGTACAGTTTTTATTTTTATTTTTATTTTTAACCTTTTGATAATAAACGCTAATTTGTTCGCTAAAAAGTATTAAATTGGTATTGAATAAAATTAGGTTTGGCGACCGAAATTATTGATATCATTCAAAAATTTATTACATCACTGCGAAATTTAACGTTTATTCTTAAGGTATAAATATCTTTAAACAATCAACTCAAAATATTTCAAAAATTCGTCATGAGTTAAATTAGGTCTTGGAACCGAAATTACTTTACCGAAAAGAGGGGCGCATATTTTTGATAATATTTGATTGATTAAAGTGGGATAAAAAGACAAAAAGATTTTTAAATTTATTTTTACCATGTTTTTAAAATTAATATTTAAATCTTAAATTAATATTGTAAACTTTGTAAAAACAATATATTTAAAATATTTGAAAAATTAATATAAGTTTGATATGAATTTATGAATTTTTAAATTAAGTTTGGTGTGAATTTTTAATTTTTAAAATATAAAATTTTAATTTTATGCATTTTAAATTTTAAGTTTGGTGTGAATTTTTAATTTTTAATTTTTAATTTTGAATTTTATATTTAAGTTGTGTGAATTTAAAAACAAAAATTTACTTTATCTCATTAAGTTAAGAACATGATTTTTAAAATTCGTCGTAAGTTGAAGACTAGGTCTTTGAACCGAAATTGCTTTACCCGAGGGAGGGACGAGAACTTTTATTATCATTATTTTTAATCTTTTTGATTTAAAGTATGCCAAAAACATTAAAAAACCCAAAAATCTTAGCTTTTAAAACAATCGCTACAAAAAGACAAATTTTAAAATTTTGTCGAGGGACGGACTAGGACATCGATCCGAAACGACCTCGTCCTAAATAACAAGGGAAACAAAATTTTAAAATTAATTACTAAATTGTTTTAATAAGTTAATGATTATAAAAAATAAAAAAAAAAAAAAAATACCAAACTCCGCGAGTCGCGGAGTTTGGAGGGAAAATCCCCGCGACTCGCGGAGAGACCGGATTACAGAAAAAAAAATAAGAGCTGCAACAGCTCAGTTTCACTCCCCCACCCAAAAACACTGCGAAGAACACAGCGAAAAAACCCCGAAAATACACGAAAAACACCCCCAAAAATCCCAATTTTTAACCGTTAATCACCAAATTTTTTGCTAAAATCATGTTGAGAAGGATGCTATCTAAGAATTACTCAAGAAAAACGGTAAATTTCTACACCTAAACACCATTTAATTCGAAATTTGATGTTCTTGAGCAATTTTTTCCCCAATTTGATTTTGATGCTTTTTAGTGTAATTAAGCTTAAATTGTTTATGTATTATGCTTGTATAACCTAGATTGATGCTGTTTAACATGATTAGAAGCCTTAAACTTCAAATTTTGAGTAATCTAGGGTTTGTGTTCTTGAGCAAATTTGGGGCTTTTTGATATAAACAGGTTATGGCCGATTTTTGTCATGAATTGTTGCTAAATTAAGTAGTGTAACATGTTTAGGTAGTTAAATGATCCAAACTTTGAGCCTAAACATGATTTTGAGAATTAAAGTGGACTTTTTCAAGTCTAAAATTCATGAACTTGATTTTTGAAAGATAATGCCATTTGAGACTTGTTTAATTGCTAGTAATGATTATTTTGACATGTTATTTGAGTTGAATGTTTATGAACTTGGTGAAAATTTTCGTATATGCTTATTTGAAAAAGTGTAGATTTGATAAAAATGTGAAAATAAGCTTAAGTTTGATATAAATTAATAATGTCATTGTAATTATTTTGATTGATGATTTTGCTGACACTAATGCATATTTGGATGCACAAAAATTGTGTTTGATGTGTTTTGCAGAATGAAAGGGGTGAATCTTCATCCCAAGCCCGCAATGCTCCTGCTGAGAATTTGGAACAACAGGAGGTGGATAACTACTACAAGCAGGATGTACCTCATCCAGTCATGACCTTTTCCGATATGCATTTGGAAGAGTTGCACCCGAACCTGAGATTTGACAGACTTTGGATAGATTATCCAAAATATCAACGGGGTTTGCATACTCTTCATTCCAAGGTTGTTGAGGTACCGAGGGTCATAGAATGGGGACCCTTAGAAGCTGTAGAATTGGCCGGGCCAATTAGGGAATTACTTGTACAGAGGTATGGTAATTCTTCTTTTAATGACTGGGTATGTTTATTCACCATACGTAGACCTGTATATAAAGTATGGTGTGAAGAATTGTTATGTAGTATAGAGTTGAATGATCGGGTAGCTAGTTTAACCGATCGTTCTTTTATTAGATTTTTGTTAGGCGGTTCGATGCGCCACATGTCTTTACTGGACATGGCTCAGGCTTTACGTATATATACGCCTGAGGAGTTAGCGTCTGCCGATTGTAGAGGATTGATACTAAACGGTAGAAAGATAGATGAGAATTTTGATACACACGGTGTGTGGAGTCAAATGACAAGCCATCACCGTTTCAAAGGGGGAAATTACTCTTATTTGGATATAGATAGAGCCGAATTAAGAGTGATACATAGGTTTTTAGCTAATTCGATTACACAAAGGGGTAAGAACAAAGAAAAAGTAAATGAACAGGATTTGTTTTACCATATGTGTATTCGAGACCCACAAAGCGCTGTAAGTATACCATATTGTGTGGGTTATTATTTATCAGCTATGGTTCCGGGGATGCGACCACATAGCATAATAGGAGGTGGTATTTTTATTACTTTGATTGGTGAATATCTCGGTGTGGATATAAGTCGGGGGGGATTATTACTAGAAGAGCCGGAACCCCGCGATACTATAGGTTTAAATGTATACCATGGTGCGAAAGTTTTGAAGAGGCGAAATAACGCCGCAGTACGATACCATGGTAGACATCCACAGGTGGAGAGAAACCAGCAACAAGGTAATGTAGGAGGGGGGAATGAGATGCAAGAAATGCATAGGTTTATAGCTTCTCAGGAATACGAAAATGCTAGACAGAGAGCATTTGAAGATTGGCAAGTTCATCAGAACCAGATCATAGCTCATTGCCAACATATAGGTAGAAACTATATTCCTACACCAAAACCCATCTTCCCTCCTTGGTCGATAGAGATGCAGCCACCATATCCTACGTATGACCCTGCCGAAGCATTCTATAGCACTTATGGTTATGCCTGGAACCCCTATTGGTACCAATATCATCCTTAGTTTACTTATTATTTTTTTTTTTTTGTAATTTGTAATTATTGATATGTTTAATACTTTTGTTAATATTGTAATCATTTTTATAATTATCTAACTTTTATTCTTAGACTTTAATAATTTTTGAATGTAGGGTAATATACCAAACTTCAAAAATATGTATATATGTTTGCAGTTTATCTTATGTACACAACAGGGTAAAACAACGCATTTTCAAAGACTGACATTAAGTTCAGCAAAAGCAACTAATTTTGACGACAAGATGCAAAATATATGTGAAATAACAACAAGACGGAATGAACAAATGATGTGCACCATTTATCATTCAGCAAACAAACGCCAATATATTTGGAAACTTTGGTAAAATTTAATCATTTTCACACAAATCACCCTCAATAATTTAAATTGTTACTGATTTCTTGCAAATGAGGGCATTGCAAGATCTTAAGTGTGGGAAGGGGTTAAATTCTTTCGGATTTTAACATTTTTTACTTTATACACTTGGTTACCATTAAAAATACTAGTAAAGCAGTAGTTGTATTAGAATCTAGTGCTCTCTGATAAAAAAGAACAGCCCTAGTCTTATATACTGACTACCCAATTCTAGTAAAATTTTTCAAAATTTTCAATTAAATGAATTCAAATCATGTTTATACATATTTATGAACGATAAAACTAGGTTTTAACACCGAAATTATTGTTACCTCGGAAAGGACATAAATTAAGAAACAAACTAAAATGTTAAAATTCATTTAAAATGGAATAGAGGACGATAAAAAGGAAAATAAAAGCCAAGTGTGGGAAAATTTACCAAGTTATCTTAAACATATGTCACATATATCTGTAACAAATAACTGAAAATACTTTTGCTTTGGACTAAACTAAACTGTTTTACCCAATGAAAGAAAAGAAAAGATGGATCTACACGATGAATCAATTCCATCATTAAAAGGAAGTAAAGTCTTCCGAAAAAGAAACGCGCTTCTTGATTTAGGTCATGAAGTTGTCGTTCAGACCAGCTGTAGGTTGACGAAAAATCTAGAAAAGTCATCACTAAAATCAGCAGGAAATCCACGGACCTCAGCATTAAACAGGGTCGCCAAGTGGTCAGATTTATCCTAACCATGAGAAGGATTTATCTCGTACAATGGGGGGGCACCATGCAAATTAGCTGGATAAGACTAATGAATCAGATCCCCAGAAAGGATAATCTCCTTAAAGATTAAAAATCAGCTTTTAAGACTGATATTACTCAATCCTAGAGATTGACCTTAAAGATTGAGAATTCAAACTCATGGAATTCAAGGATATCTAAACTCGAGCTTAAACGAGAAAATATTTTGATCAAAATTACAAACCGATTTGTTTTCTGAAAACCCTATTTTCAATGCGTTCATTACCATTGAACGTAAAATCCTAGGAATTCACCTGGAATTCATTAGGTCACCTGAACTAAATCGGGTGTCAACCGTAAGAACGGTGGTTGCATAGCATGGTCAAAGACAGGACCTTGTGCCATACCGAAAAATTATGAGGGTGAACTTTACTATTGCTCCTACCAAGGATAGTAACTGCGTCCGACACGTTATAGACCATAATCAAAAGCATGTCACGGGACATTGCCTTAACAGTTGCTTGTTCAACGCTTTCCTTTACAACCGGACGGTAGTTTACCGAAAGGTAATATACGGGACAAGTAAACTGGACGTGTTGCTTTCCAAATACAAGGTTAGCAAGTGGGTGACACAAAACCGCAAGTTTTGAGCTAAAATTTTCAAATCTGAAACCCACCAAACCCACAAAAATATTTTGCAAACACCGGTAAAGGGTTATTCCGGAAAAATTATCTAGGGTAAAAACTAGATTTCAAAAGATCAAATGTTTTCATAAAGATCCAATTTCCTTAATGGATCTAAATTTTTATAGTCATGTGGGACTGTAAACCATATCGTTACTACCATTGTTTATACCGCCGTATAGAAATCACTGATGTACAAAGTGTGAAGAATAAAGAAGTGATTCTAGTATTTCAAGACAATATTGCTTGAGGACAAGCAACGCTCAAGTGTGGGAATATTTGATAATGCTAAAAACGAACATATTTTTCATAGCATTATTCCTCAAGAAAGACAAGCTTTTAGTTGCAATTGTTCTATTTACAAGTGATATTCGTTTGTATAATAAAAGGTGAAGACAAAAGACAGATTCGACGAATTTTAGACACAAACGACCAAAAAGCTCAAAAGTACAAAAGACAATCAAAAAGGTTCCAATTATTGATAAGAAACGTCTCGAAATTACAAAAGTGCAAGATTCAAAACGCAAAGTACAAGATATTAAATTGTACGCGAGGACGTTCGAAAATCCGGAACCGGGACCAGAGTCAACTCTTAACGCTCGACGCAACGGACTAAAAATTACAAGTTAACTATGTATATAAATATAATATAATATATAATTAATTATATTAATTATATATATATTATATTTATATATTATAAAACCGTCGGCAGAGAAACTCCAAGGGTGTGAGCTGTAAATACATTCTCCGCGACTCGCGGAGTTTGAAGAGGATTTTGCCGCGAGTCGCGGAGCCCCAAATTTCAACTCTGCCTATAAAGCAAACCGAATTCTGATCAAAATTTCATCATCTTTTTCTTCTCTTATCATACGTAAAATTTATATATATATATATAATTTATATTTTAATTTTAATTTTAATTCTAATAATAAGGGTATGTTAGCGAATGTTGTAAGGGTGTAAGTCGAAATTCTGTCCGTGTAACGCTACGCTATTTTTAATCATTGTAAGTTATGTTCAACCTTTTTATATTAATGTCTCGTAGCTAAGTTATTATTATGCTTATTTAAAACGAAGTAATCATGATGTTGGGCTAATTACTAAAATTGGGTAATTGGGCTTTGTACCATAATTGGAGTTTGGACAAAAGAACGACACTTGTGGAAATTAGACTATGGGCTATTAATGGGCTTTATATTTGTTTAACTAAATGAAAGTTTGTTAATGTTAATATAAAGATTTACAATTGGGCGTCCTTATAAATTACCATATACACTCAATCGGACACGATGGGCGGGGTATTTATATGTACGAATAATCGTTCATTTAACCGGACACGGGAATGGATTAATAGCCACTAGAATAATTAAAACAGGGGTGAAATTACATTCAAGGGTAATTGGTGTAATTGTTAACAAAGTAGTAAAACCTTGGTTTACACGCAGTCGATAACCTGGTGTATTCATTAAACAAAGTATTAAAACCTTGTTACAATTCGAATCCCCAATTAGTTGGAATATTTAACTTCGGGTATAAGAATAATTTGATGAGGACACTCGCACTTTATATTTATGACTGATGGACTGTTATGGACAAAAACCAGACGGACATATTAAATAATCCAGGACAAAGGACAATTAACCCATGGGCATAAAACTAAAATTAACACGTCAAACATCATGATTACGGAAGTTTAAATAAGCATAATTCTTTTATTTCATATTTAATTTCCTTTATTTTATATTTAATTGCACTTCTAATTATCGCACTTTTATTTATTGTTATTTAATCGCACTTTTAATTATCGTACTTTTTAATTATCGCAAGTTTATTTTATCGCACTTTTATTATTCGCAATTTCATTATCGTTATTTACTTTACGCTTTAATTTAAGTCTTGTATTTATTTTATATTTTACATTAGGTTTTAACTGCGACTAAAGTCTTAAAATCGACAAACCGGTCATTAAACGGTAAAAACCCCCCTTTATAATAATAATATTACTTATATATATATTTGTATTTTTAATAAAAGTAAACTAATATAGCGTTGAGCTTTGTTTAAAGATTTCCCTGTGGAACGAACCGGACTTACTAAAAACTACACTACTGTACGATTAGGTACACTGCCTATAAGTGTTGTAGCAAGGTTTAAGTATATCTATTCTATAAATAAATAAATATCTTGTGTAAAATTGTATCGTATTTAATAGTATTTCCTGCTAAAATTAATAACTATTTTATATACACCTCGCATAACATCATAAGCCATCAACTAATTTCATACCTAGCCAATGGTGGGATCATAACAATACCAGTTCTTAAGAATCAACATCCTCGCGAATGGGTTACTCTGATACAATTTGAAATGATCATCCCGAATTCCGTTAAGAATCAAGGAGACCCGTGACTAAACCTGGGAGTTCACACAATGGAAAAGAAGACTAGGAAGTCTGAGGTAATAGCCTGACATAATTACCATAAACCAAGTGTAGAATTCACTTTTAAAGGTAGTTTAAAAGATGATGGGACATCTAAACTTAAAACTCATCAACTAGTCTCATACCTAGCAAAAATGAGATCCAACATTGGATTGTTCGACGACTAGGTTATAACGATTTGTAACTATTGAAATACTAATTTCATACATTTTTCTTAAAGATATGCATACGATGCAGTGTTGTAAATCTCCTTATTTCTCCCCGAGATCTCGTTTTTAGAACGCAACCGAGACGAGATGTCCATCTTCCAAGATTTTCCGGTCAACGAGGTCAAACTTGATCAAAACAACGATTTCTTAGAATCTCTTGCTCATTTATAGGATTTTCTTAGGATCAAAACCCCAATTTTCTTGTCGGCAAAGAAGAAAGAGAATTGATAAAGTTTTCTTAGGATTTTTCGTTTCAATAACAGAAGCAAAGTAGTCAAATCAATGTAGCTTTCGTGCCCAGCCTAAAGATCCTATCCTCTTGCAGCTGGAGCTCTTGATGGCACGTTCAAGCGAGTTTATGAAAGAATGAAATCGGTTGAAGGAGCGGCCAAGGACGAAAGCTTTGATTGCTTTCTTCTATGGTTGGCTTTTTTTCTTTGCCTAAAACAACTAGTCTCCAGAAAAAAACACGCGGTTTAAGAAAATGTGACTGTCACGTGTACTTTTCTGTTCACTTTTGAGTTTTATTTCTTACTTTTTTACCTATTTTTCTGTCTTATGTCTATAAAATAGGAGCAAAAATAAATTAATAACATTATTCTTTTCCAATACGGAAATGTGCCATATAAGTCCCTAACTATATGGCAGTGTGATGTGCATACATGAGGAGCGTGTATGTCATGTAAGCTCCCTTTATTAAGAAAGTTAGTTACACGTGAATTGTGCATTTGTCATGTCAACAAAATTCAAGCAACTTGTAACATCCCGTTTTTCCCGTACGTATCGAAAGGTGCATACTTAATCATTTGTACGTTTGTAACTCGTTGTTTATGCGTAATTGTGTAGATACATATATATATATATATGTACTTGTTAATGTGTGCGTATATAAGTTTGTAAATGAGTTTTGGTTAGCATTAAGTCTTGTGAGGCTTAGATACGATGTTTAGACGTGTATTGGAAGCTTGAACGACTTGAATGTTGTGTAAAACGATTTTTGTGTTTAAGGTTGTCGAGCTGGCCAGATAGTGCCTTAGGCCGCGCCGCGACAAACGGGTCCGCGCCGCGGCATATCAAGCAAACCAGGGACAGAACATGGGTTAAGAAAGGGTGATTTTCCCTTTGTTTGTCGCGCCGCGACGATTTGAGCCGCGCCGCGGCATTACTGCAAGACTGGTGTCAGACTTAGCTCTTTATAAGTGATTTTAAGGGGCAATTTGGTAAATTGGCGTATGGATCAGATTGGAGCATTAAATCTGCACCACTAGTTCATTTAATTCATTTCCTTTTTCTATTTTCTTTCATTTTCTCTCCCAAAACTTAAAACCCATTTTAATTAAAAGTGAGATTTGAGAGTGAAGGATTGAGGGTTGATCTTTGGAGCAAGAATTAAAGTTGTTCCTTGTATCTCTAGCTACGCGTTGATAGTCTCGGTAAGTTCTAACTCTAAGTTTTGAGTTTTAATTGGTTAATGGCTAGGGTTTTGGTTACTAGAGACGTGTTTGACCCATTTGAGGGTAAAATGGGCGAATTTGGGTTATGTTGTTGTAATAAAACCCTAATAGCCACAAGCTAGGGTTTGGTCTAATAAAAATAGGATTTGTAAGTGTTAATGGTGTTATTAAGCATTAAACACTTGTTAAAATGTTGTTGAAATGGTAAATAGGTCATGTTTGACAAGTTTGGTAGTGTAAGAGTTAAAATGGGTCAAAAAGAGTAATGTTGACCTAGTTTGGGTGAATTGGGTATGAATTACCCTAAGTTGGTGCTAGTTGAAGTTACTAGACTTTAATTCACTAGCTTTAGTGATTAAAGTCGAGACTTGGCCATTAAAGGGGCGGTTGTGGTGTGTTTGAGTCATTTAATGTGAGTTGGGTCATTAAATGCTCAAGTAGGTGTAATGTGGTTAATTCCACTAGTTGTGTATTGAAATTGTACTTAATGTATTAGGTACTTTGCTTTGAAGCTCGGAAGTGCATAATCATCACCGAAGTGCTAAGGTGAGTGGGATAATTATGTGCGTGCATATATGATGTATTTATTTGTGTAGTATGAGTTGTGAAGTGTCGAGGTGTTAAGACACCACTTCTCATGTGATGGGTGAAGCATCGAGGTGTTAAGATGCCACTCGGGGTGAAGCATCGAGGTGTTAAGATGCCACCTAGGGGTGAAGTGTCGAGGTGTTAAGACACCACTCCGTAGAGTAGGAGGGTGAAGCATCGAGGTGCTAAGATGCCACTCGGGGTGAAGTATCGAGGTGTTAAGATGCCACCCGTGGGGTTAGTGTACGAGGTGTTAAGTGCACTAAAGGTTGTTACGAACTCCGATGGTCTTTAAACACTATTCCCTTGTTTGATTGGTTAACCATAGTTGTGTGCGGATTGTAGCATATTATATTGTTTAAATTATATGCTATTGTTATGCTAGCTTATGTTGTTGGAGGTTTAGTATTATACTTGCGACGGTATGATTATTTATATTGCTAGCATGTATGCGGAAATGTGTAAGTGATTGCAAGTAAGTAGGTTGTATATGTAACCATATAATTATTTCACTCACTAAGCGTTAGCTTACCCCTCTCGTTGTTTATATTTTTAGATGCAGGTGCGGATAAAGGCAAGGGGGTTGTTGGGCACTAGGTGTCTTTTGTTGATGTTATGTTGAAGCGTTTGGAAGTTGGCCTACGTTTTGGGTAGTTTAGTCCCAAACCATGCTCGAAGGGTCGTTTGGATTATAAACTATCATTTGTAGTTGGTCAAACTTGTATCACATTCGTTAATGGCCTTCGTGCCTTTTGTAAACACTAAACTTGTTGTATGTTTTAACGAAACGTGTGGTATGGTTTACATATTTAAATTGGCGCGTAAATGTGTATTATTTAAAAAAAAAATTTATCGTATGGAATACGGGTTGGGTTGTTTCAAGTAGTATCAGAGCATGGTCTAAGGGATTTAGGCGACTTGAGATAGGTGCCTAGACTTAGACTATATTGTGCATGCGCTTTTATACGGGACTTGTAGGACTTTGGGTCTAATCGGGAATTGTTAGTGCTTTGGTTTATGTGAACTAACCTCGTGCTAATTGATTTGTGTTGTGTTTAGCAATCATCAAGCGAGATGGACATTGTACTAGCAAGTTAATGCGACGTGCTCGCGTAACAATGATTAGCTACCATTGTTACGGGTGTAAGTCGTGTCAAACAAGTAATGTACGACGATTGTTGAGTAAGATGGAGTAGTGTGGGGTATATGTATGTGCATACGTATTATGTCCTTTTGTTTCGTTCGTTGTTTAATCTTTTTCGTTTTATAGAATGAAGATGAGAAACGGACACGACACCGAAAATGGGGGCACTAGTGAGGACGCCGAGTTGACGGCCAAGATTGAGGCCATTCTTAAAAGTCAAAAGGCGGAGTACCTTGTGGATATCAAGAAGATGTTCCTAGATTCCATTGACGAGCAATTAGTCAATGTAGTAAGGGAACAAGTTAAGGCCGTCCTACATGAAGATAATATGGGAAGACGCGACTTTTTCTTTAAGAATTTCAAAGATGCTCAACCACCTATTTTTGAGGGTGAAAGAGACTCATTAAAGAGTGCCCGATGGATCTCTGATATGGAGGGGGCCTTTCGAACTTGTGAATGCCCGATTGATAAAAAGACAAGGTATGGTTGTAGCATGCTAAGAGGTGATGCGAAGCTATGGTGGAATGCAAAAATCGAAGTTTATGGCGAGGAACAATGCATGGATTTTACTTGGGATGAGTTCAAAACGGAGTTCTTCCAAGAGTACCGAACTTCGGCCGATCTTACTAGGCTTAAGGACGAGTTGCGTTCCTTGAGGCAAGGGTCGATGGATTTGAATACTCTTAAATCCGTTTACTTGTCAAAAACTCAATTTTGCCCGGAGTATGTCGGGAATGATAAGATGTTGAAGGAAGACTTTTACCGAATCTTGAATGACAATTATCAAGAAAAGATTAGTGTGAACGTGGTGAAGAGTTTTGATGAGTTGTTTGATATGGCCAAAGGGTTTGAGTCGCTCATCTTGAGAAAGAGTGGCTTTACCTTCGGCAAAAAGAAGTTTGAAGCTATTAGTCATTCGAACTTTTCTAACAAGAAGCACAAGAAGGGCTCCGAGAGTGTTGGTAGTGTTAAGAAGGGTGCTTCCGGTGATTTTACTTATGCTTGCTATAATTGTGGGCAAAGGGGGCACATGGCTTGTGAGTGCCCAAAACAATCATCCACAACCAAGCTCACTTGTTTTAATTGCGGTAAAGAAGGGCATAAGAAGCCGGAGTGTCCCGACTTGCGGGGTGATCATGTTAGGAGGTTAGAGAAGGCGGCGGGCACGGCTAAGGGGTGAAATTATTTGATGACCAATGATGAGGCCAAGCATTCCAATGAAGTTGTCTCAGGTACTTTCATGGTTAACTCTAATCCGGCAAAGATATTATTTGATAGCGGTGCTAATTTGTCTTTTGTGTCGCCTCGATTTGTATCTAAGTTAAATAAACCGCTAGTTAAGTTGAGTCATCTAGTAGAAGTTGAAATAGCGGATGGCAAGACGGCGCTAGTAGTTGATGTGTGTAAAAATTGTAATGTTGTGTTTGGTACCGAAACGTTTAAAATTGATCTCATTCCGATGACTTTGGGTGAGTTTGATATTGTTGTTGGTATGGATTGGCTCAATCGTTATAGAGCCGATATTGCATGTCATGATAAGTTCATTCGTGTTAAGACCCCAAGTGGGGGAGAGTTGATTATTCATGGCGATAAACAGAGAAGACTCGTACCATTATGCACTTATGCACGGGCGCGACGTTTTCTCAAAAGCGGTGCTTTATTTTATCTTACCCATGTAGTTGATACTCGTGACGAGCCACCACCTATTTGTGAGATTTCGGTGGTTAACGAATTTGAAGACGTTTTTCCGGATGAATTACCGGGTGTTCCGGCGGAAAGACAAGTAGAATTTCGCATTGAGTTGGTTCCGGGAGCTACTCCCATTGCTAAAACTCCTTATCGTTTAGCGCCGACGGAAATGCTAGAATTGTTAAATCAAACCCAAGAGTTACTTGAGAAGGGTTTCATTCGACCGAGGTGCTCGCCATGGGGTGCTCTGGTTTTGTTTATGAAAAAGAAGGACGGTAGTATGCGGATGTGCATCGATTATAGGGAGTTGAATAAAGTGACGATCAAGAATCGCTATCCATTACCTAGGATTGACGATTTGTTTGACCAACTCCAAGGTGCAACGTATTTTTCTAAGATTGACTTACTGTCCGGCTATCATCAAGTGCGGGTCTGTGAGGAAGATATGGATAAAATGGCTTTTCGAATGCGTTACAGACAATATGAGTTTGTAGTTATGCCTTTTGGTCTTACGAATGCACCGGCGGCATTCATGGACCTTATGAACCGAGTGTGCCAACCTATGTTGGACAAGTCGGTAATTGTGTTCATCGACGACATACTTGTTTATTCTAAGAGTATGAAGGAACATGAGCACCATTTGCGTGAAGTGTTGAAGACATTGCGGAAGGAGAAGTTGTATGCAAAATTCTCCAAATGTGAATTTTGGCTAAGAGAAGTTCAATTCCTTGGCCATATTGTGAATCAAGAAGGAATTCAAGTAGACCCGGGGAAGATAGAAACGGTGAAGAGTTGGGGACAACCGACTACGCCTACGGAAATTCGAAGCTTTCTTGGATTGGCCGGTTATTATTGTCGGTTCATCTAAGACTTTTCTAAGATTGCTTCTCCTTTGACTAAATTGACGAGGAAGAACGTAAGGTTCAATTGGGAGAACGGGTAAGAAATCGCTTTTCAATTGTTAAAAGAGAAATTGTGTCAAGCTCCGGTGTTAGTGTTGCCGGAAGGGGTAGAAGACATGACGGTTTATTGTGATGCTTCTTTAAATGGGCTCGGGTGTGTTTTGATGCAAATAGGTAAAGTCATCGCTTACGCCTCTCGACAATTAAAGGAACATGAAAAGAGATACCCGACTCACGATCTTGAATTGGCAGCGGTGGTTCATGCATTGAAAATTTGGCACCACTACTTGTATGGTGTCAAGTTTACGATTTATTCGGACCATAAGAGTTTAAAACATCTCTTTACTCAACGAGATTTGAATTATCGTCAACGTAGGTGGATGAATGTGGTAAAGGATTATGATTGTGAGATACTTTACCATCCGGGAAAGGCGAACGTGGTCGCGGATGCGTTGAGTCGAAAGAGTCAACATCCGGCGATACGAGTAGGGTCGTTACGCATGATTATTACTAATGATTTCCTTGTAAAGCTTGGTGAGATTCAAATAGAAGCGTATGTTCACAACAAGCATGAAGAGCGGATTGTGGGGCAAACAGAGTTCATTACTATGGGCTCGCCTGGTTTGTTGTCGTTTCAAGGAAGAGTGTGGGTACCTAAGATGGGTGGTAACCAACAAGTGCTACTAGATGAAGCACATAAGTCAAAGTATTCCATTCATCCGGGTGCAACAAAGATGTAATATGACTTGAAGAAAGATTATTGGTGGCCCGGTATGAAACGTGACGTGGTTAAGTATGTTGAACAATGCGTCACGTGTTTGCAAGTTAAAGCCGAACACCAAAATCCGTACAGTAAGTTACAACCCATGGAAGTCCCGAAATGGAAATGGGAGCACATTACCATGGACTTCATTACTAAGTTACCGAAGATGGCGAGAACCCAATATGATACGATTTGGGTGATCGTTGATCGATTGATGAAAAGTGCTTTGTTTCTTCCCATTCGGGAAACGATATCATCGGAGACTTTATCCAATTTGTTTATCAAGGAGGTGATATCGAGACATGGGGTTCCTATATCTATTGTTTCGGATCGAGATACTCGTTTTACGTCTCGGTTTTGGAACAAGTTTCATGAAGATATGGGTACTCAATTGAAAATGAGCACGGCGTATCATCCTCAAACGGACGGTCAAACCGAGCTTACGAACCAAACGTTGGAGGATATGTTAAGGGCGTGTATTATTGATTTTGGTGGAAGTTGGGATGAGCACTTGCCATTGGTGGAATTCTCGTACAATAATAGTTACCACACTAGTATTGGAATGCCACCGTATGAGATGCTTTATGGGCGTAGGTGTCGAACTCCCATTTGTTGGGGAGAAGTGGGTCAACGAGAAATCGGAAGTTCCGATTTGGTTTTGGAGACAAATAGTAAAATTGAGATGATTCGGGCTCGACTTAAAGCGGTACAAGATCGACAAAAGTCTTATGTCGATAAAGGTAGGAGAACGATTGAGTTTCAAGAAGGTGACATGGTGATGCTTAAGGTTTCTCCATGGAAGGGTGTTATCCGGTTTCGGAAACGAGGAAAGTTAGCTCCTCAGTTTATTGGTCCTTTCAAGGTTTTGGCACGTGTTGGTGAGGTTGCTTATCGACTAGAGTTACCCGAAGAACTTGCGGGAATTCATAACACATTTCATGTTTCCCATCTTCGTAAGTGTCTTGCGGATGACTCGACTTGGGTGCCTTTAGATGAGATTACGTTGAATAACAAGCTAGAGTATGCGGAAGAACCGGTTGCAATCCTTGATGAGAAGGTTAAGATGTTGCGAAACAAGGAAATTAGAACTTTCAAGGTGCAATGGCGACATCGAAAGGGTTCCGAGTTTACATGGGAATCCGAAGAGTTTGTTTTGGTTTATCTCCCGGCTTGTCATGAAATGTCCCGTTCTTATTGATTAAAAACGTTCCATATTAATTGATTTTGTTGCGAGGTTTTGACCTCTATATGAGACGTTTTTCAAAGACTGCATTCATTTTAAAACAAACCATAACCTTTATTTCATCAATAAAGGTTTAAAAAGCTTTACGTACATTATCAAATAATGATAATATAAAATATCCTGTTTACACACGACCATTACATAATGGTTTACAATACAAATATGTTACAACAAAATAAGTTTCTTGAATGCAGTTTTACACAATATCATACAAGCATGGACTCCAAATCTCGTCCTTATTTAAGTATGCGACAGCGGAAGCTCTTAATAATCACCTGAGAATAAACATGCTTAAAACGTCAACAAAAATGTTGGTGAGTTATAGGTTTAACCTATATATTATCAAATCATAATAATAGACCACAAGATTTCATATTTCAATACACATCCCATACATAGAGATAAAAATTATTCATATGGTGAACACCTGGTAACCGACATTAACAAGATGCATATTTAAGAATATCCCCATCATTCTGGGACACCCTTCGGATATGATATAAATTTCGAAGTACTAAAGCATCCTGTACTTTGGATGGGGTTTGTTAGGCCCAATAGATCTATCTTTAGGATTCGCGTCAATTAGGGTGTCCGTTCCCTAATTCTTAGATTACCAGACTTAATAAAAAGGGGCATATTCGATTTCGATAATTCAACCATAGAATGTAGTTTCACGTACTTGTGTCTATTTTGTAAATCATTTAAAAAACCTGCATGTATTCTCATCCCAAAAATATTAGATTTTAAAAGTGGGACTATAACTCACTTTCACAGATTTTTTACTTCGTCGGGAAGTAAGACTTGGCCACTGGTCGATTCACGAACCTATAACAAATATGTACATATATATCAAAGTATGTTCAAAATATATTTACAACACTTTTAATACATTTTGATGTTTTAAGTTTATTAAGTCAGCTGTCCTCGTTAGTAACCTACAACTAGTTGTCCACAGTTAGATGTACAGAAATAAATCGATATATATATTATCTTGAATCAATCCACGACCCAGTGTATACATATCTCAGTATTGATCACAACTCAAACTATATATATTTTGGAATCAACCTCAACCCTGTATAGCTAACTCCAACATTCACATATAGAGTGTCTATGGTTGTTCCGAAATATATATAGATGTGTCAACATGATAGGTCGAAACATTGTATACGTGTCTATGGTATCTCAAGATTACATAATATACAATACAAGTTGATTAAGTTATGGTTGGAATAGATTTGTTACCAACTTTCACGTAGCTAAAATGAGTAGTTTTTACCAATTTTGTTTTGCTCGCCATTTCTTCGTTTCTAATCAATTTTGAGTGATTTAAGCGGCCACGGTTTCGTATTGAACTTGAATTTATGAAACTAAACAGAAAAGGTATAGGTTTATAGTCAGAAATACAAGTTACAAGTCGTTTTTGAAAGAGGTAGTCATTTCCGTCGAAAGAATGACATCTTGATGACTGTTTTGAAAAACATACTTTCACTTTGAGTTTAACCATGATTTTTGGATATGGTTTCATGTTCATAAGAAAAATCATTTTCCCAGAAGTATAGCTTTTAAATCAAAGTTTTTCATAGTTTTTAATTATCCAAACCAAAACAGCCCCCGGTTGTAACTACGACGGCGTAAATCCGGTTTTATGGTGTTTATCGTGTTTTCGAGTTTTAAATCATTAAGTTAGCATATCATATAGATATAGATCATGTGTATAGTTGATTTTAAAAGTGTAGTTAGAAGGATTAACTTTATTTGCGAACAAGTTTAGAATTAACTAAACTATGTTCTAGTGATTACTAGTTTACCAATTCGAATATGATAGCTTTTTATGTATGAATCGAATGATGTTATGAATATCATTACTACCTTAAGTTCCTTGGATAAACCTACTGGAAAAGAGAAAAATGGATCTAGCTTCAATGAATTCTTGGATGGCTCGAAGTTCTTGAAGCAGAATCAAGACACGAAAACAAGTTCAAGTAAGATCATCACTTGAAATAAGATTGTTATAGTTATAGAAGTTGAACCAAAGTTTGAATATGATTATTACCTTGTATTAGAATGATAACCTACTATAAGAAACAAAGATTTCTTGAGGTTGGATGATCACCTTACAAGATTGGAAGTGAGCTAGCAGACTTGAAAGTATTCTTGATTTTATGTAACTAGAACTTGTAGAATTTATGAAGAACACTTAGAACTTGAAGATAGAACTTGAGAGAGATCAATTATATGAAGAAAATTGAAGAATGAAAGTGTTTGTAGGTGTTTTTGGTCGTTGGTGTATGGATTAGATATAAAGGATATGTAATTTTGTTTTCATGTAAATAAGTCATGAATGATTACTCATATTTTTGTAATTTTATGAGGTATTTCATGCTAGTTGCCAAATGATAGTTCCCACATGTGTTAGGTGACTCACATGGGCTGATAAGAGCTGATAATTGGAGTGTATATACCAATAGTACATACATCTAAAAGCTGTGTATTGTACGAGTACGAATACGGGTGCATACGAGTAGAATTGTTGATGAAACTGAACGAGGATGTAATTGTAAGCATTTTTGTTAAGTAGAAGTATTTTCATAAGTGTATTGAAGTCTTTCAAAAGTGTATAAATACATATTAAAACACTACATGTATATACATTTTAACTGAGTCATTATGTCATCGTTAGTCGTTACATGTAAGTATTGTTTTGAAACCTTTAGGTTAACGATCTTGTTAAATGTTGTTAACCCAATGTTTATAATATCAAATGAGATTTTAAATTATTATATTATCATGATATTATCATGATATTATCATGTATGAATATCTCTTAATATGATATATATATATATATACATTAAATGTCGTTACAACGATAATCGTTACATATATGTCTCGTTTAAAAATCATTAAGTTAGTAGTCTTGTTTTTAAATATGTAGTTCATTGTTAATATACTTAATGATATGTTTACTTATCATAATATCATGTTAACTATATATATATATATCCATATATATGTCATCATATAGTTTTTACAAGTTTTAACGTTCGTGAATCACCGGTCAACTTGGGTGGTCAATTGTCTATATGAAACCTATTTCAATTAATCAAGTCTTAACAAGTTTGATTGCTTAACATGTTGGAAAAACTTAATCATGTAAATATTAATTTCATAATATATATATATATATATATATATATAAACATGGAAAAGTTCGGGTCACTACAGTACCTACCCGTTAAATAAATTTTGTCCCGAAATTTTAAGCAGTAGGAGGTGTTGACGTATCTTTTGGAAATAAGTGCGGGTATTTCTTCTTCATCTGATCTTCTCGTTCCCAGGTGAACTCGGGTCCTCTACGAGCATTCCATCGAACCTTAACAATCGATATCTTGTTTTGTTTAAGTCTCTTAACCTCACGATCCATTATTTCAACGGGTTCTTCAATGAATTGAAGTTTTTCATTGATTTGGATTTCGTTCAACGGAATAGTGAGATATTCTTTAGCAAAACATTTCTTCAAATTCGAGACGTGAAAAGTGTTATGTACAGCTGCGAGTTGATCAGGTAACTCAAGTCGGTAAGCTACTGGTCCGACACGATCAATAATCTTGAATGGTCCAATATACCTTGGATTTAATTTCCCTCGTTTACCAAATCGAACAACACCTTTCCAAGGTGCAACCTTAAGCATGACCATCTCTCCAATTTCAAATTCTATATCTTTTCTTTTAATGTCGGCGTAGCTCTTTTGTCAACTTTGGGCTGTTTTCAACCGTTGTTGAATTTGGATGATCTTCTCAGTAGTTTCTTGTATTATCTCCGGACCCGTAATCTGTCTATCCCCCACTTCACTCCAACAAATCGGAGACCTGCACTTTCTACCATAAAGTGCTTCAAACGGAGCCATCTCAATGCTTGAATGGTAGCTATTGTTGTAGGAAAATTCTGCTAACGGTAGATGTCGATCCCAACTGTTTCCGAAATCAATAACACATGCTCGTAGCATGTCTTCAAGCATTTGTATCATCCTTTCACTCTGCCCATCAGTTTGTGGATGATAGGCAGTACTCATGTCTAGACGAGTTCCTAATGCTTGCTGTAATGTCTGCCAGAATCTTGAAATAAATCTGCCATCCCTATCAGAGATAATAGGGATTGGTATTCCATGTCTGGAGACGACTTCCTTCAAATACAGTCGTTCTAACTTCTCCATCTTGTCATCTTCTCTTATTGGCAGGAAGTGTGCTGATTTGGTGAGACAATCAACTATTACCCAAATAGTATCAAAACCACTTGCAGTCCTTGGCAATTTAGTGATGAAATCCATAGTAATGTTTTCCCATTTCCATTTCAGGATTTCGGGTTGTTGAAGTAGACCTGATGGTTTTTGATGCTCCGTTTTGACCTTAGAACACGTCAAACATTCCCCTACATATTTAGCAACATCGGCTTTCATACCTGGCCACCACAAATGTTTCTTGAGATCCTTGTACATCTTCCCCGTTCCAGGATGTATTGAGTATCTGGTTTTATGAGCTTCTCTAAGTACCATTTCTCTCATATCTCCAAATTTTGGTACCCAAATCCTTTCAGCCCTATACCGGGTTCCATCTTCCCGAATATTAAGATGCTTCTCTGATCCTTTGGGTATTTCATTCTTTAAATTTCTCTCTTTTAAAACTCCTTGTTGTGCCTCCTTTATTTGAGTAGTAAGGTTATTGTGAATCATTATATTCATAGATTTTACTCGAATGGGTTCTCTGTCCTTTCTACTCAAGGCGTCGGCTACCACATTTGCCTTCCCCGGGTTGTAACGAATCTCAAAGTCGTAATCATTCAATAATTCAATCCACCTACGCTGCCTCATGTTCAGTTGTTTCTGATTAAATATGTGTTGAAGACTTTTGTGGTCGGTATATATAATACTTTTGACCCCATATAAATAGTGCCTCCAAGTCTTTAATGCAAAAACAACCGCGCCTAATTCCAAATCATGCGTCGTATAATTTTGCTCGTGAATCTTCAATTGTCTAGACGCATAATCAATTACCTTCGTTCATTACATTAATACACAACCGAGACCTTGCTTTGAGGCGTCACAATATATCATAAAATCATCATTCCCTTCAGGCAATGACAATATAGGTGCCGTAGTTAGCTTTTTCTTCAATAACTGAAACGTCTTCTCTTGTTCATCCTTCCATTCAAATTTCTTCCCTTTATGCGTTAATGCAGTCAAGGGTTTTGCTATTTTGGAGAAATCTTGGATGAATCTTCTGTAGTAACCAGCCAATCCTAAAAATTGACGTATATGCTTCGGAGTTTTTGGGGTTTCCCACTTTTCAACGGTTTCGATCTTTGCCGGGTCCACCTGGATACCTTCTTTGTTCACTATGTGACCGAGGAATTGAACTTCTTCCAACCAAAATGCACATTTTGAAAACTTAGCATACAATTTTTCTTTCCTCAATACTTCTAGCACTTTTCTCAAATGTTCTTCGTGCTCTTGATCATTCTTTGAGTAAATAAGTATGTCATCAATGAAAACAATGACAAACTTGTCAAGATATGGTCCACACACTCGGTTCATAAGGTCCATGAACACAGCTGGTGCGTTAGTCAATCCAAACGGCATAACCATAAACTCGTAATGACCATAACGCGTCCTAAAAGCAGTTTTTGGAATATCATCCTCCTTTACTCGCATTTGATGATATCCAGAACGTAAATCGATCTTCGAATAAACCGACGAGCCTTGTAGTTGATCAAATAAGTCGTCAATTCTCGGCAGTGGATAACGGTTTTTGATGGTAAGTTTGTTCAACTCTCTGTAGTTAATACACAACCTAAATGTACCATCTTTCTTCTTGACAAACAAAACAGGAGCTCCCCATGGTGATGTGCTTGGTTGAATGAAACCACGTTCTAATAGTTCTTGCAGTTGGCTTTGTAGTTCTTTCATCTCGCTGGGTGCGAGTCTGTAAGGAGCACGAGCTATTGGTGCAGCTCCTGGTACAAGGTCTATTTGAAATTCAACAGATCGATGTGGAGGTAGTCCCGGTAATTCTTTCAGAAATACATCGGGAAATTCTTTTGCGACAAAAACATCATTGATGCTCTTTTCTTCAGTTTGTACTTTCTCGACATGTGTTAGAACAGCATAGCAACCTTTTCTTATTAGTTTTTGTGCCTTCAAATTACTAATAAGATGTAGCTTCGTGTTGCCCTTTTCTCCGTACACCATTAAGGGTTCTCCTTCTTCCCGTACAATGCGAATTGCGTTTTTATAACATACGATCTCTGCTTTCACCTTCTTCAGCCAGTCCATGCCAACTATTACATCAAAACTCCCTAACTCTACTGGTATCAAATCAATCTTAAATATTTTGCTACCCAGTTTAATTTCTCGATTCCGGCACATATTATCTGCTGAAATTAATTTACCGTTTGCTAATTCGAGTAAAAATTTACTATCCGACGGCGTCAATGGACAACTTAATTTAGCACAAAAATCTCTACTCATATAGCTTCTATCTGCACCCGAATCAAATAAAACGTAAGCAGATTTATTGTCAATAAGAAACGTACCCGTAACAAGCTCCGGGTCTTCCTGTGCCTCTGCCGCATTAATATTGAAAACTCTTCCGCGGCCTTGTCCATTCGTGTTCTCCTGGTTCGGGCAATTTCTAATAATGTGGCCCGATTTTCCACATTTATAACAAACTACATTGGCATAACTTGCTCCAACACCACTTGCTCCGCCATTACTCATTCCGACACCATTTGTTCCTTTCGTTCTGTTAACCCCTGGTCCGTAGACCTCACACTTCGCCGCGCTATGACCATTTCTTTTACACTTGTTGCAAAATTTGGTGCAGAACCCCGAGTGATACTTTTCACACCTTTGGCATAGCTGCTTCTGATTGTTGTTATTGTTGCAGTTGTTATTGTTGTTGGGATGATTGTTGTAGTTGCTGCTGTTGTTGTTGTTGTTGTTGTTGTTGTTGGGCCGTTTGTTGTAGTTGCGATTGATGTTGCGATTGTTGGGATAGTTGTTGCGATTATTGTTGTAATTGTTGTTGTTGTTGTTGTTGTTGTTGTTGTTGTTGTTGTTGTTGTTGTTGTTGTTGTTGTTGTTGTTGTTGTTGTTGTTGTTGTTGTTGTTGTTGTTGTTGTTGTTGTTGTTGTTGTTGTTGTTGTTGTTGTTGTTGTATTGGTGATTCTTATCACCGTTTTCCTCCCACTTTCTTTTGACTTGCTTCACATTGGCCTCTTCAGCCGCCTGTTCTTTAATTCTTTCCTCAATCTGGTTCACTAGTTTGTGAGCCATTCTACATGCCTGTTGTATGGAGGTGGGCTCATGTGAACTTATATCTTCTTGGATTCTTTTCGGTAATCCTTTCACAAACGCGTCGATCTTCTCTTCCTCATCTTCGAATGCTCCCGGACACAATAGGCACAATTCTGTGAATCGTCTTTCGTACGTGGTAATATCAAATCCTTGGGTTCGTAACCCTCTAAGTTCTGTCTTGAGCTTATTGACCTCGGTTCTGGGACGTTACTTCTCGTTCATCAAGTGCTTGAATGCTGACCACGGTAGTGCGTAAGTATCATCTTGTCCCACTTGCTCTAGATAGGTATTCCACCATGTTAACGCAGTACCTGTGAAGGTATGTGTAGCGTACTTCACTTTGTCCTCTTCAGTACACTTACTTATGGCAAACACCGATTCAACCTTCTCGGTCCACCGTTTCAATCCGACCGGTCCTTCGGTTCCATCAAATTCCAAAGGTTTGCAGGCAGTGAATTCTTTGTAGGTGCATCCTACACGATTTCCTGTGCTGCTAGATCCAAGGTTATTGTTGGTATGTAGCGCAGCCTGTACTGCGGCTATGTTCGAAGCTAGAAAAGTACGGAATTCCTCTTCACTCATATTCACGGTGTGTCGAGTAGTTGGTGCCATTTCTTTCAAAATAGTCAAATGGAATAAGTTAATCATACAGAATATTAAGAGTAGTCAATAGTATCTCGTAGCATAATATGAACTTATTTATAAAAGCTTTTTCTTCATATTAGCATTTTATAAGTTTAAATTCGGGTAGTACCTACCCGTTAAGTTCATACTTAGTAGCTAATATACAATTCAACTACTACAATTCTATATGAAAAACTGATTATAATAATATTTCGCGTTCAAACTTTTACACAATATTTTACAAACTTACAATACCGCTTATTTTACATATAGCATGAAATATAGCACACAATAAATTTGATACAAGATGGTTGTGAAGATAATTCTAGCTAGTACACAAGTCGTTCAGCAAAGGCAATAAAGACACGTAATTCATACGTCCAGAAACAAGTCATGCATTCTGGTTTTACTAGGACTACTTCCCATCCTTGGTCTTGTGGAACATAACCGTTATGGCCGTTGATAAGACAGCGTGTTGTAACGTCGTCAAAGAGACGAGGGTTACGTAATGTCCAACAGTCCCGTAACAATCTAAAAACCTCATTTCTTACCCCAATTACCGACTCCGTCACTTGTGGGAACATTTTGTTTAATAGTTGTAGCCCGATGTTCTTGTTCTCACTTTGGTGAGAAGCGAACATTACTAATCCGTAAGCATAACATGCTTCTTTATGTTGCATGTTAGCCGCTTTTTCTAAATCATGAAGTCCAATATTCGGATATATTGAGTCAAAATAATTTCTTAACCCGTTGCGTAAAATAGCATTTGGGTTCCCCGCAATATATGCGTCAAAGTAAACACATCGTAACTTATGGATTTCCCAATGTGATATCCCCCATCTTTCGAACAAAAGCCTTTTATAAACCAATGCATTCTTGGAACGTTCTTCGAATGTCTTACAAATTGATCTCGCCTTAAATAGTTGTGCCGAGGAATTCTGACCGACTCTAGACAAGATTTCATCAATCATGTCTCCGGGTAGGTCTCTTAAAATATTGGGTTGTCTATCCATTTTGTGTTTTTATACTGTAAAATAGACAAGAGTTAGATTCATAAAAAAAATACTTATTAATACAAGCAATTTTTACATATATCATAAAGCATAAGCACACTATATTATATATATTACACCACACGAATACAACTATCTTATTCCGACTCGCTCGTTTCTTCTTCTTCGGTTTTGGTTCGTTTTGCCAAGTTTCTAGGGATATATGATGTTCCCCTAATACGAGCCGTCGTTTTCCACATTGGTTTAGAAAAACCTGGTGGTTTAGAGGTTCCCGGGTCATTGTTACAACTTAAGGACTTCGGGGGTTGACGATACATATAAAGTTCATCGGGGTTGGAATTAGATTTCTCTATTTTTATGCCCTTTCCCTTATTATTTTCTTTTGCCTTTTTAAATTCAGTTGGGGTAATTTCTATAACATCATCGGAATTCTCGTCGGAATCCGATTCATCGGAGAATTGGTAATCCTCCCAATATTTTGCTTCCTTGGTGGAAACACCATTGACCATAATTAGCCTTGGTCGGTTGGTTGAGGATTCTCTTTTACTTAACCGTTTTATTATTTCCCCCACCGGTTCTATTTCTTCTTCCGGTTCCGATTCTTCTTCCGGTTCCGACTCTTCTTCTGGTTCCTCTTCGGGAACTTGTGAATCAGTCCACGAATCATTCCAATTTACATTTGACTCTTTATTATTATTAGGTGAGTCAATGGGACTTGTTCTAGAGGTAGACATCTATCACATAATATCAAACACGTTAAGAGATTAATATATCACATAATATTCACAAGTTAAAACTATATATAGTTTCCAACAAAATTTGTTAAGCAATCATTTCTCAAGTAAACACGGTCGAAGTCCAGACTTACTAATGCATCCTAACAAACTCGATAAGACACACTAATGCAAAATTCTGGTTCTCTAAGACCAACGCTCGGATACCAACCGAAATGTCCCGTTCTTATTGATTAAAAATGTTCCATATTAATTGATTTCGTTGCGAGGTTTTGACCTCTATATGAGACGTTTTTCAAAGACTGCATTCATTTTAAAACAAACCATAACCTTTATTTCATCAATAAAGGTTTAAAAAGCTTTACGTAGATTATCAAATAATAATAATCTAAAATATCCTGTTTACACACGACCATTACATAATGGTTTACAATACAAATATGTTACAACAAAATAAGTTTCTTGAATGCAGTTTTTACACAATATCATACAAGCATGGACTCCAAATCTCGTCCTTATTTAAGTATGCGACAGCGGAAGCTCTTAATAATCACCTGAGAATAAACATGCTTAAAATGTCAACAAAAATGTTGGTGAGTTATAGGTTTAACCTATATATTATCAAATCATAATAATAGACCACAAGATTTCATATTTCAATACACATCCCATACATAGAGATAAAAATCATTCATATGGTGAACACCTGGTAACCGTCATTAACAAGATGCATATCTAAGAATATCCCCATCATTTCGGGACACCCTTCGGATATGATATAAATTTTGAAGTACTAAAGCATCCGGTACTTTGGATGGGGTTTGTTAGGCCCAATAGATCTATCTTTAGGATTCGCGTCAATTAGGGTGTCTGTTGCCTAATTCTTAGATTACCAGACTTAATAAAAAGGGGCATATTTGATTTCGATAATTTAACCATAGAATGTAGTTTCACGTACTTGTGTCTATTTTGTAAATCATTTATAAAACCTGCATGTATTCTCATCCCAAAAATATTATATTTTAAAAGTGGGACTATAGCTCACTTTCACAGATTTTTTACTTCGTCAGGAAGTAAGACTTGGCCACTGGTCGATTCACGAACATATAACAAATATGTACATATATATCAAAGTATGTTCAAAATATATTTACAACACTTTTAATACATTTTGATGTTTTAAGTTTATTAAGTCAGCTCTCCTCGTTAGTAACTTACAACTAGTTGTCCACAGTTAGATGTACATAAATAAATCGATATATATTATCTTGAATCAATCCACGACCCAGTGTATACATATCTCAGTATTGATCACAACTCAAACTATATATATTTTGGAATCAACCTCAACCCTGTATAGCTAACTCCAACATTCACATATAGAGTGTCTATGGTTGTTCCGAAATATATATAGATGTGTCGACATGATAGGTCGAAACATTGTATACGTGTCTATGGTATCTCAAGATTACATAATATACAATACAAGTTGATTAAGTTATTGTTGGAATAGATTTGTTACCAATTTTCACGTAGCTAAAATGAGTAGTTTTTACCAATTTTGTTTTGCTCGCCATTTCTTCGTTTCTAATCCGTTTTGAGTGATTTAAGCTACCACGGTTTTGTATTGAACTTGACTTTATGAAACTAAAAAGAAAAGGTATAGGTTTATAGTCAGAAATACAAGTTACAAGTCGTTTTTGAAAGAGGAAGTCATTTTCGTCGAAAGAACGACATCTTGATGACTGTTTTGAAAAACATACTTTCACTTTGAGTTTAACCATGATTTTTGTATATGGTTTCATGTTCATAAGAAAAATCATTTTCCCAGAAGTATAGCTTTTAAATCAAAGTTTTTCATAGTTTTTAATTATCCAAACCAAAACAGCCCCCGGTTGTGACTACGACGGCGTAAATCCGGTTTTATGGTGTTTATCGTGTTTTCGAGTCTTAAATCATTAAGTTAGCATATCATATAGATATATATCATGTGTATAGTTGATTTTAAAAGTGTAGTTAGAAGGATTAACTTTATTTGCGAACAAGTTTAGAATTAACTAAACTATGTTCTAGTGATTACTAGTTTACCACTTCGAATATGATAGCTTTTTATGTATGAATCGAATGATGTTATGAACATTATTACTACCTTAAGTTCCTTGGATAAACCTACTGGAAAAGAGAAAAATGGATCTAGCTTCAACGGATCCTTGGATGGCTCGAAGTTCTTGAAGCAGAATCATGACACGAAAACAAGTTCAAGTAAGATCATCACTTGAAATAAGATTGTTATAGTTATAGAAGTTGAACCAAAGTTTGAATATGATTATTACCTTGTATTATAATGATAACCTACTGTAAGAAACAAAGATTTCTTGAGGTTGGATGATCACCTTACAAGATTGGAAGTGAGCTAGCAAACTTGAGAGTATTCTTGATTTTATGTAACTAGAACTTGTAGAATTTATGAAGAACACTTAGAACTTGAAGATAGAACTTGAGAGAGATCAATTAGATGAAGAAAATTGAAGAATGAAAGTGTTTGTAGGTGTTTTTGGTCGTTGGTGTATGGATTAGATATAAAGAATATGTAATTTTGTTTTCATGTAAATAAGTCATGAATGATTACTCATATTTTTGTAATTTTATGAGATATTTCATGCTAGTTGCCAAATGATGGTTCCCACATGTGTTAGGTGACTCACATGGGCTTGGTTCCCACATGTGTTAGGTGACTCACATGGGCTGCTAAGAGCTGATCATTGGAGTGTATATACCAATAGTACATACATCTAAAAGCTGTGTATTGTACGAGTACGAATTGTTGATGAAACTGAACGAGGATGTAATTGTAAGAATTTTTGTTAAGTAGATGTATTTTGATAAGTGTATTGAAGTCTTTCAAAAGTGTATAAATACATATTAAAACACTACATGTATATACATTTTAACTGAGTCGTTAAGTCATCGTTAATCGTTACATGTAAGTGTTGTTTTGAAACCTTTGGGTTAACGATCTTGTTAAATGTTGTTAACCCAATGTTTATAATATCAAATGAGATTTTAAATTATTATATTATCATGATATTATCATGTATGAATATCTCTTAATATGATATATATACATTAAATGTCGTTACAACGATTTACATATATGTCTCGTTTAAAAATCATTAAGTTAGTAGTCTTGTTTTTACATATGTAGTTCATTTTTAATATACTTAATGATATGTTTACTTATCATAATATCATGTTAACTATATATATATATATATATATCCATATATATGTCATCATATAGTTTTTACAAGTTTTAACGTTCGTGAATCACCGGTCAACTTGGGTGGTCAATTGTCTATATGAAATCTATTTCAATTAATCAAGTCTTAAAAAGTTTGATTGCTTAACATGTTGGAAAAACTTAATCATGTAAATATTAATTTCATAATATATATATAAACATGGAAAAGTTCGGTTCACTACATGTCATGCAGCTTGGATCACGAGGACGCGCTTCGATTCAAGTGGGGGAGAGTTGTAACATCCCGTTTTTACCGTACGTATCGAAAGGTACATACTTAATCATTTGTACGTTTGTAACTCGTTGTTTATGCGTAATTGTGTAGATACATATATATATGTACTTGTTAATGTGTGCGTATATAAGTTTGTAAATGAGTTTTGGTTAGCGTTAAGTCTTGTAAGGCTTAGATACGATGTTTAGACGTGTATTGGAAGCTTGAACGACTTGAATGTTGTGTAAAACGATTTTTGTGTTTAAGGTTGTCGAGCTGGCCAGATAGTGCCTTATGCCGCGCCTCGATAAACGGGTCCGCGCCGAGGCATATCAAGCAAACCAGGGACAGAACATGGGTTAAGAAAGGGTGATTTTCTCTTTGTTCGTCGCGCTGCGACGATTTGAGCCGCGCCGCGGCATTACTGCCAGACTGGTGTCGGACTTAGCTCTTTATAAGTGATTTTAAGGGGCAATTTGGTAAATTGGCGTATGGATCAGATTGGAGCATTAAATCTGCACCACTAGTTCATTTAATTCATTTCCTTTTTCTATTTTCTTTCATTTTCTCTCCCAAAACTTAAAACCCATATGAATTAAAAGTGAGATTTGAGAGTGAAGGATTGAGGGTTGATCTTTGGAGCAAGAATTAAAGTTGTTCCTTGTATCTCTAGCTACGCGTTGATAGTCTCGGTAAGTTCTAACTCTAAGTTTTGAGTTTTAATTGGTTAATGGCTAGGGTTTTGGTTACTAGAGACTTGTTTGACCCATTTGAGGGTAAAATGGGCGAATTTGGGTTATTTGTTGTAATGAAACCCTAATAGCCACAAGCTAGGGTTTGGTCTAATGAAAATAGGATTTGTAAGTGTTAATGGTGTTATTAAGCATTAAACACTTGTTAAAATGTTGTTGAAATGGTAAATAGGTCATGTTTGACAAGTTTGGTAGTGTAAGAGTTAAAATGGGTCAAAAAGAGTAATGTTGACCTAGTTTGGGTGAATTGGGTATGAATTACCCTAAGTTGGTGCTAGTTGAAGTTACTAGACTTTAATTCACTAGCTTTAGTGATTAAAGTCGAGTCTTGGCCATTAAAGGGGCGGTTGTGTTGTGTTTGAGTCATTTAATGCGAGTTGGGTCATGAAATGCTCAAGTAGGTGTAATGTGGTTAATTCCACTAGTTGTGTATTGAAATTGTACTTAATGTATTAGGTACTTTGCTTTGAAGCTCGGAAGTGCATAATCATCACCGAAGTGCTAAGGTGAGTGGGATAATTATGTGCGTGCATATATGATGTATTTATTTGTGTAGTATGAGTTGTGAAGTGTCGAGGTGTTAAGACACCACTTCTCATGTGATGGGTGAAGCATCGAGGTGTTAAGATGCCACTCGGGGTGAAGCATCTAGGTGTTAAGATGCCACCTAGGGGTGAAGTGTCGAGGTGTTAAGACACCACTCCGTAGAGTAGGAGGGTGAAGCATCGAGGTGCTAAGATGCCACTCGGGGTGAAGTATCGAGGTGTTAAGATGCCACCCGTGGGGTTAGTGTACGAGGTGTTAAGTGCACTAATGGTTGTTACGAACTCCGATGGTCTTTAAACACCGTTCCCTTGTTCGATTGGTTAACCATGGTTGTGTGCGGATTGTAGCATATTATATTATTTAAATTATATGCTATTGTTATGCTAGCTTATGTTGTTGGAGGTTTAGTATTATACTTACGATGGTATGATTATTTATATTGCTAGCATGTATGCGGAAATGTGTAAGTGATTGCAAGTAAGTAGGTTGTATATGTAAACATATAATTATTGCACTCACTAAGCGTTAGCTTACCCCTCTCGTTGTTTATATTTTTAGATGCAGGTGCGGATAAGGGCAAGGAGGTTGTTGGGCACTAGGTGTCTTTTGTTGATGTTATGTTGAAGCTTTTGGAAGTTGGCCTACGTTTTGGGTAGTTTAGTCCCAAACCATGCTCGAAGGGTCGTTTGGATTATAAACTATCATTTGTAGTTGGTCAAACTTATATCACATTCGTTAATGGCCTTCGTGCCTTTTGTAAACACTAAACTTGTTGTATGTTCTAACGAAACGTGTGGTATGGTTTACATATTTAAATTGGCGCGTAAATGTGTATTATTTAAAAAAAAAAAAAATTTATCGTATGGAATACGGGTTGGGTTGTTTCATAACCGTTTTTCTCCTATAAATAAATGTCAAAGGCCAATTCAATAATGTCTTTTCACTCACTATAAACTTAATCTGCTAAAATCATTCTAGCTACCTGAATTAGTAGAGCTCTGATTAAGATTTGATCCATCCCTATTGAAATTTATCATCAATCGATTAAGTTCCGTCACTTGTGAGCTTAATTATTGATTGTTTATCAAACTCACTGATTGCAGATCTGGATCGGACTTGCACAATTATCAGAAAGTAAATAATTGATCCACTACTTACCTATAACCTCAATATTGCACTAAGGCCGACTATTCAAACGAATTACACTTGATGTATTCAGCTTTTAATTACTATATTATCTAATAGACAAAATGGTGAATAGTACCTCGGGTCATTTTCGTCCTTTCACTTTTTTTGAATTCTAATTAAATTTCACTACACCAACAAAGACCCCCACACATTTTCCAAATATTCAAATCGTCCCTCCAAACAGGGGGTAAAGTGCCAAATAACCGTTTTTATAAAAAATCTTAAATAAACTCCACCCAAATATTCAACGGGTCATATCTTCTCGCTCGCAACGAGTTAAATTTTTCCGACACCATCGTTAAACTCGAAATAATTTTAGGAACATAATGTCACTAACTATACACAAAACAGACACTTTTTAAAAAATGCTAAATATTTGGGGTACTTTTCATACACGTTGATTTTGCGTTAAATTTTTAAAAGTCGATAATTACATAGCTAAACGCGGAGATGGACATATATTGTTAATTTAAAATAACATTTAAATCTTTCACGGTTATACCTTTTAGTTCGACTCTGTAACGACCTGACTTTTTCGACTTGCTTTTGTGCTTTGTACTTTCTGCGAAACTGCGTATTTGTGCGTACTGAGCTATATTATACTCTGAGAACTTTCTACATATGGATTACTTTCGTTTATATATTAAAATATTCCTTTAAGTATGTAGGTTACTTAACTTGAACCCCGGAAGCCCTGTCACTTGACGTTTAGAACGAACTGCGTACTGTGTACACGTTTAACTTTTGTCGTAACCGGAATATTACGATTAGGAAATACTAATTGTTATTTTATAATAAAAATTACTTGGGTTTTTGGATGCTTAATTACGCTTAGTAATTTACTAGAGCACACTAGTTAGTCTTGTTGGACTTTCTACCTTGTTGGACTTTAGCCCACCCTACACTAGCTAGTGGACTATTTAATTAGCCCAATTTAAATAAGTTAGTGACCCATATTAATGAAAGACAAATGCTCATTTATTAGAGGGAACATACTAACATTTTTGTTAAGCATTATCCTTAATGTTGCATGGAATCCTAACATAAGTACCAACTTTAGACAACCATTAACCAAAAAGCAAAAGTTTGTCCCCTTGTCCCCTCCCCATACCCACGGCCTAAACCACCCCACCCTCACCTCACCACCTATAAATACAAGCCTTATTTCACTCATTTCACACTTGATCTCATTTGCAATTTACACACACTTACTCTCTAATTCTCTCTCTAGTCTTTCTCACTCTAAAAAGTGTAAGTTTTTGATTTATTTCTTCTTCTTCTTCTCCCCTTCATCCACACGATATCATCATCATCATTTTATGGATCTAGCTTTTAGCTTTTGATCTTGTTATATCTTAAAGATTCAAACTTGGGTTTGAATCCTTCAAGAACTTGGAAGATTCAAGCTTTCTAGCTTTGAATCTTTACTTATTTTGTAGATCTAAATCTTTTAGCTTTAATCTTGTTATTTTGTTATAAAGATTCAAACTTGTGTTTGTAATCTTCATGTATCTTAAAGATCCAAGCTTAATGCTTCAAGATCTTCAAGAACACTAAAGATCCAAGCTTTTTAGTTTAGGGTTTCATTATTATGTTAAAGAGCTTAGCTTTTTAGCTTATGGTCTTATTACTTTCATTATTTTGTTAAAGATCTTAGCTTTCTAGCTTATGGTCTCATTAATTTTGTAAAGATCCAAGCTTTTTAGCTTAGGGTTTTCTAAATACTTGAGATCTAAGTTATTATTGTAGATCTCACTTGCTTGGAACCTTTTTGTATTTGTTGTAATGATAAAGATCAAGTCTTCATCATCACATATGATATAGATGCATGAACTTGTGTAAAATGGACAAATGTTGAAGCTTTATTGGATTCATGCAATAAAGAGACAATCTTGATGTTCAAAACTTGTAGAATGATAGATTTTACTTTTAGTTGTGTGTTGATGGTTGAACCTTGGTCAAAGTGATACTAAAACATCAAAGAGTTGTACACTTGAAACTTACAAGCATCAAGGATGAGAACCGTGATGAGCATCAAGCACCAAGAACCTCACCGGAGCACTTGTTTGCTGCTTTTCAGGGTTTGATCCGACTCCTGGGCTTCTGAAAAATTAATTTTCAGATAGTTCATTTCGAGTAGATGACTTTTCGTTTAGGCCTCGACTTAATCCGATATACGGTTTAGGATTTATAGCCTTCCGAAAGTCACTACGCCCTTGTAACGTTGTGCTGAAATTTCTGACCTACTCGCACTTAAACCGTCGCGACGGTTAAATGAAGACGATTTAGGTTCTGAAAATTGGTCAGCGGTTAGAGGACTCACATATAGAGCCATATCCACTGACTACGCGTCTTTTCGATTTGTAGAGAGGCCGTAACAGCTGTCCAAAATCAGCCTTTTGTTTTGATCTCTATTCTTGTTAAACTTACCTTAGTGTTGATGAATGATGATGATAATGATGACTGCGATGATGACACTTACTTAATTTATTCACTTTTAACCTTTTTAGACAACATACTGACCAAGTGACCTTTGACTTAGGTTGACGACCTTTCGGACCGACTTACTACCTGCATACGTTTCGTATCGACTTTTACTGCTTATTCACTGTGAGTTATAGCTTCCCTCTTTACGTTTACTATTTTTGGGACTGAGAATACATGCGCTTTTTATGTTTTACTTACTTGACACGAGTACTTAAACTTTACATATGTGTGGGTTATATAACGGCATAAACATTCCCCTTAGCACGGTAACATTTAATCATTGGTTTTGAACTGGTGAACGCGAATATTAGATATGGATCCATAGGGTTTGACATCCCCACTCGGGCTAGTCGCGCTAGCATTTATGTGATGACCCGGGAATTTCTGACCAAATTTAAACTTAATCTTCATATGAATTCGACACGATAAGCAAAGTCTGTAAAGTTGAGTCTCAAAAATTTTGAAACTATACTCATGGAATCAATTACCTTTGGACTGTGCCCGACGATTCACGAACAATGGTGTGTAAATAAATATGTAAATATATATATCAAAATAAAAATAAGGGTTTATATATATAATATTTTGAGATACACTTTAATCAATCGGAATTAAAAGTTTAAAATGATAAATAAAATAATTAAGTTACTATTAAAATGAATATATATAAATATAGATGATTTATAATTATTGTATTAAAATATATATAAAATATATATGAATGTTAAATATTCAAATATGTTATAGAATAAGTATTACATATGTAATTAGATGTAAAGCTAATATATTATATGTAACTACAAATTAAAGTATATATGCTGTATTATGATCATTACTTTCGCTAATATTGATATTAATATTAATATATGTATTATTAATATTATTAATTTTAATGAGATTGGATACGTATGATTTGTGATCATTAACATTAACATTATTAATATTAATATTAAAATCAGTAGTACTAAAAGAATTATTTTCAATATATAACATCTAGATACGAATTTAATATATATAAATTGTTATAGTATTATTATTACTAATATTATTATTATCATTAATAATAATAGTATTATTATAATTAGTATTATTATTGATAATATTATTGTTATAAATTTTATAGTTAATATTATCATTATTATTTAATAATAAAATTATTATTGTTACTATTATATTATTATAAATTTTGTTATTTTTATTTATAATATTAAAAGTATTATTATTATAGTTATATTTATTAATATTATTAAATAAGATTAACTATAAAATATATATACAAATACATAAATATATATAATTTATATATACAGATAAATACAGATTTATATAAACATTAAGAGTAGTTATATAGATGTAGGTGCAGTTGATTTATTTTTCTCCTATCTCTATCATTTTTTTTCTTCTTCTGCTTTTCTCTTCTAACCCGTGAACCCAATCATCACAATAAAACAAACAACCATTTGATCTCTATTTTTTTTTTGGAACGTCATCTGTTATCACAGCAAATCAGAACAGAAAACCCAGATTGAATTAGAGAGCTATATATTTTTTTTTCTTTTCCTCTGTACGCATCCTTTTTTCTCAAAATTCGATTTCCAATGATAATCAAAAATGTATTAATGCAATCATGTTCTAAATCTTCAGTTTAAACTATCTGTGAAGTTGCAAATCTCAATTCTTTTTATCAAGAACGAATTTGCGAGTCAAAATTTTGATTTTAAAAAGTCAAAGTTTTGTTCATCATTAAATTCGAAATTGTTTAGAGGTTTCCAGTAAAATTGGCTATGGATAAAGTTTCTAGGAGTAAATTGAAACACAATTCGTGTTATAACTTTTGTCTAAAACATTCACAATTTTGAAATCAATTTTTTTTTAAAAAGAACTAGCGACGAGCAGCAGGTATGATGATTTTTTTTTTTTCATTTTTTTCATTTACTAATACTACTTTTAATTAATACTGAGTGTTTCTAAAGATATATTGAAGATTTAAAAGTATTATTGTTATGATTTATGAGTACGACGATTTGTTCATGAGGGAGAAGAAACTAGTGAAGTACGGGTTGTATTTACTGTTTTTGTTCCTGATATAAATCAGAAAAAGAGGAGTGGAGGAGTGGCAGAGTGTTGGTTGGGTGAGCGTAAGGTCTTGGGTTCAAGTCCCACCTGGAGCGTTTCTTTTTACTTGAAGCTTTTAAGGGTATACAAAATTTTCTTTTATTTTTATTATTATTATTATGATTATTATGATTATTGTTATGATTATTATTATTAGTTATTATGGCTATAATTATGATTATAAATTGTTATTGTCACTATTATTATTATTAGTCATTATTATTATTATTATGGTAATTGTTATTACCCTTGTATATTAGAAGTATCTTTGATCGTATTAAAAGTATTATCATTATCGATATTATGAGTAAAGGCATTACAATTAAAATTAGGACTATTATTATTATTGTATTATTAACATTATTATCCTTACTAGTAACATCACTAAGTAGTATTATTATTAAAAATTAATATTTGGAATAAGATTGTTATTATTATTATTATCAATACTATTATTAAGTATTATTGTATCAAGTTATAATTTTTAGTAATATTATTACTATCGTTATTATTATTAATATCGTACTGTTTGTATTATTATTATTATTGATCATTTAAAATATCTAATAAGACTATAATTATTATTAAACTTACTATTATCATTAAAAATATTATACTTACTAAAACTATCATTTACACTTTATAATTACTAGTGAAGCTATCATTTTATCAAATAAATCTTTTGTATATTATAAATAATTATTACGTATAATAGGATTATATTAATATTTCAGATAAATAACTAATGATATTTCGTGAATACAATACAAATCACATATATAGGTATATAGGTATATTAATATAACTAAATGTATAAATATTAACCATTATATTTATATATACACAAAATCAATATAAATACAATATCATATGAAATATAAAATAAGTATATATTTTAAAATGAAATTTTGTGATTTACACTATATGTATTAATAAATATACAATTGATATAGGTTCGTGAATCCGAGGCTAACCCTGCATTGTTCAATATAGTTATATGTATTTTTACTACAAAATACATTAGGTAAGTTTCATTTGCTCCCTTTTACTCTTTATATTTTTGGGCTGAGAATACATGCACTGTTTTAAAGACTGTTTTACAATATTTATATGCGTGAGTTTCATTTGCTCCCTTTTTAAATGCTTTTGCAATATATATTTTTGGGACTGAGAATACATGCGCTGCTTTATAAATGCTTTACGAAATAGACACAAGTAATCGAAATTACATTCTATGGTTGGATTATCTAATCGAATATGCCCCTTTTTATTAAGTCTGGAAATCTAAGAATTAGGGAACAGACACTCTAATTGACGCGAACTCTAAAGATAGATCTATCGGGCCCAACAAGCCCCATCCAAAGTACCGGATGCTTTAGTACTTCGAAATTTATATCATGTCCGAAGGAGGATCCCAGAATGATGGGGATATTCTTATATGCATATTATGAATGTCGGTTACCAGGTGTTCAATCCATATGAATGATATTTTTGTCTCTATGCATGGGACGTATGTTTATGAGAAATGGAAATATGAAATCTTGTGGTCTATTAAAATGATGGAAATGATTATTTGTGTTAAACTAATGAACTCACCAACCTTTTGGTTGACACTTTAAAGCATGTTTATTCTCAGGTACGAAAGAAATCTTTCGCTGTGCATTTGCTCAATTTAGAGATATTACTTGGAGTCATTCATGACATATTTCAAAAGACGTTGCATTCGAGTCGTAGAGTTCATCAATATTATTATTAAGTCAATTATAGTCAAGATATATTATGAAATTTTATGCATGCTATCAACTTTCGATGTAATGAAAGATTGTCTTTTCAAAAACGAATGCAGTGTTTGTAAAATGTATCATATCGAGGTCAAGTACCTCGCAATGTAATCAACTGTTGTGAATCGTTTATAATCGATATGGACTTCGTCTGGATGGATTAGGACGGGTCATGAAAGTTGGTATCAGAGCGGTGGTCTTAGCGAACCAGGTCTGCATTAGTGTGTCTAACTGATAAGTCGATAGGATGTATTAGTGAGTCTGGACTTCGACCGTGTCTGCATGTCAAAAGTTTTGCTTATCATTTTGTGTCGAAAATTACCTACTTATCATCCTTAGAAATTACTTGCTTATTATTCTTAGTCTAGACACATCTTACTGCAATGATTGCATAAATAGTGTATAGACAAAATTCATATCTTAGCATATCTGTTACTGTAGACTTTGCCTGGCAACTTCCGTAGATTCTTCCGCAACTTATGGGATTTTAGTATTAAATATGCATATGTAAATTATGTATTGAAGGGTACTAATCTACATCCTATAATCTATTTCTTATCGAAAATCCTTCATCTGATCTTACGAGATGAATCCTTCAACTAGTTCGAGTCCCTCAGATTCCGATAGCTATTCCGATAGTTATTCTGACAGCTATTCCGACATGGATATTCACCTAAGCTCCGAAAGCAGTGTAAATGAAATGGATCAGCCAACTAGTCACTTTTAATTCATTTGATGGGTTCGTAGTCTACTAAATCATTGGAGACAAGAAGAATCGATCCCTTCCATCCGCCATATTGTCCGCTGGGCGAAGAACCTGAAGCATTCATCGGCGAACTAATCCGAAACAACATTTTCACTCTCATTTCCCGAATATCTCTCCACGATTATAATCTATTTAAAATTCTAAACCTTATTCATCCGCTCGTTCCAACCGACAATCATCCCGGGATAATAGAAGAAGTCAACGAGTTTCCGCTCGGGTAATGGCTTTGGAGAATATGGTGCAAAGGTTACAAACACCAACAACAGCACTAGCACCATCAACAATCCATGCCTCAATATCACCATCTGTACTAAAAGTATGATCTTCGTTCTACGTATCGTTCTACCTCATTTATCTTCGTTCGACATGGCGAATATGTAATCTCTAAAGTTTTAGAGATTATTTATTCTAGTTCCAACCAAAAACTAAATGAGTTCAATATCATGTTAACTCATTAAATCCATGATTACACCTGAAGAAAATATATATGTATATATATTTTCATAAAGATTGTAATTAAAAATTCTTTTGTACAAAATGTTAATGATGAAAATATTTTAACGGGTAGGTAATACCCGAGGAATATTTAGATTTCACATTAATAAGTTACACTGTATATTCATCGAATTTGATTCAACAGTCATTTACTATCCTATTTACATCCATAGATATACATATCCGTTCACCGCAGAAAAACCAATTTCATTCAAATTCGTATTTGGATTTTGACCTATCAGAATTCAACAAGTGGCATAATGAAGAAATAATGGACACAATAAAAATTGATTAGAAACAAACTAACTAACAATATGAAATTTTGTTAAGAAACCACGCTAACAAGATCCTAGCTAATTGTTCCTAGCTAACTGTTAATTCTGTATCACATTTTATTTTATCGCAATTTGTTTATCACAATTTATATTCTCACAATTTTATTTATCGTTATTTAATTTCTGTTATTTACTTAACGCATTTTATTTATCGTCATTTAATTTCTGTATTTATTTTACGCACTTTAAATATCGGGACACGTATACAAGGTTTTGACATATCATATCGACGCATTTATATATATTAATTGGAATAACCATAGACACTCTATATGCAGTAATGATCGAGTTCTCTATACAGGGTTGAGGTTGATTCTACAATAATATATATAATTTGAGTTGTGATCGAGTCTGACACGTATTAATTAATTTGAATATTGTATATTAAACTATATATGAATTATTGGACTGTTACTGTGGACTATCGACTGTGGACTAATAACATTGGACAATTAAAATGAATTAAAATATTGATTATAACCGATGAAACTAAATATTCTTCAAGTTTGCCACTTGAATTCATCTTAAACTTCATTTGTATCTCGATGATTACCATCTGCGTTCAAATCTTTCATGATTCTTGAAACCTCTCAATTAAGAAACAACTGAGAAGATGAACCAACCGCACTTCATCTATGAAAGAAAAGATTGACGCATATAGTTATGCACCTGAAAACTTCTGGACCCTAAGTAAAAGTTTAACACGTGTCTATGTTAGCTCCTTTGGCATTGTTATTACCGAAAATAACATTGCAACTCCTTTTCAAATTAGCCAATTTTATCACAGCTTTAACAAATCAACTTCAACTTCCATTCGAATTAGCCTTATTATAACCTCGATATATAAGTTTGCCTGTCATCATCGTTACCGGAGAACCGTTTATATTTCACCACATTAGCAGTAAAATTACCAGCAACTTCAATGAATTTGGACTTTCCAAAAAATCATTATATTCATTGAAACCCCATCTTGTATTCATTTATACCCTGTAACAATAATTGCCATACCAATTACCGGGAATCAGCAATCAATATTTAGAATCTCGTAGAATTCCTACATCAATAGTTATATGTATACATATAACAATTATCTCCTAGAATTACGATCTTCAATTCTGAAATTTTGAAAAGGCACCCAGTCTACAAATCAATACCATAAATTCTGAAAAAGCTGATTACAGCATCAAAAACTGTACACGACCTTAACCGTCGAAAGTTGATGATAAAGAATGGAGTATTGGAAACACTCAATAGAAAATTTAGTACCGAAAAGCGGATTTTGTGAAACTATGAAGGAAGCCGTAGACAAATCACAAAGAATAAGTTTGACTTCAAAGAATTCAAATGATTCAATGCCTGCTAAATTCTTTAGCGAATATCTTGCTCCTTACTCTAAACCCTTGCAGACAATAGTTTCTATCATCCTCTGATCTTAGATATTTCGAGATATTATCGTATCTTTCATTATAAATATCCTCCATATTTCTGGAGATATTTTTATAATTATTCTTATCTGAAATCATTAATCTCTTCGTGCTATCAGTATTACATTATATAGAAACTGTTAGTTTCTATATTCTGTAAACTTTCAAGCTTAAAATATGAATGTTATTGAAGTAATGTTGGGGAACTGATGCATGAGTTAGTATAATATAATGACACTTGATCAACGTGATTATATTACAGTAAGTCATGCTGAGTTTCTAATGGGACGTGATGATTCACAGATCCTAACATCATCATGTGCCATGTTACAAAACTCTTTCATTCTACTTAACTTCTGAACATATCAAGAAAATATATTCTTGATAGTTCTATTCTCAGTGATTCTGGAAAATTGACAAATCAAATCGTGGAATTTCGTTCTTCTTGCTTAGAACATTATAATCATTCGAAACTCTATATCTACAAATTCTGAACCATTATTCGTTTGACTTGAAGTCGGGAAGAGAAAACAAAAGCATAGAGCTTTGAAATATAAGGGAGAATATAAAGCTCGATAACAACACATAAATTACAAACCGTGTATATCAATGTTTATCGCAATGTAAAGACATGAGAGTATGATAAACACAATAACCCCAAGGTAATAGTAGAAGTGAATAGATTTCTCCAGCGGTAAATGGAAAAGAAGAATGGCAGATACGATAGTTAGGAAAATATCAAGAATCAGAACTGGATGGAGTGTTTCCACAATATTTTGGAAGCAGGAATAGAGGAAGAAAATATAGGAATGGTGAAAATAATGGAACGGAAGAGTTTAATTTATAATGAAAATATCAGACAGAGTAATCGAAGCAGATCACCGTATTGAATGATAGAGATCTTAATTTCTTTATTAGCCGAAGAATCAAATCTTTTAGATTTCAAAAATTTTCTTTAAATCCCTTGAATTCTAGAATTCAACAAAGACAACGTCAAAAGTTAAGACGCACCTTATTTTTTGAATTCAACCATGACTAATCAAAAGTTATGATAAAGCTTGTCTTTCTCAATTCACTCTTTTGTAATGACTTCACTCACCCGCTTCGAGTAATCGAATCATATTATCCACATTACTCTATGGTAATGAAATTCTATTTTATCGACTCATATTCGTCATGAAAACATTTTTATTGTTAGTCATGACGACCTCACTCAAATTTCGGGACGAAATTTATTTAACGGGTAGGTACTGTGATGACCAGGGAATTTCTGACCAAATTTAAACTTAATCTTAATATGAATTCGACACGATAAGCAAAGTCTGTAAAGTTGAGTCTCAAAAATTTTGAAACTATACTCATGGAATCAATTACCTTTGGACTGTGCCCGACGATTCACGAACAATGGTGTGTAAATAAATATGTAAATATATATATCAAAATAAAAATAAGGGTTTATATATATAATATTTTGAGATACAATTTAATCAATCGGAATTAAAAGTTTAAAATGATAAATAAAATAATTAAGTTACTATTAAAATGAATATATATAAATATAGATGATTTATAATTATTGTATTAAAATATATATGAATGTTAAATATTCAAATATGTTATAGAATAAGTATTACATATGTAATTAGATGTAAAGCTAATATATTATATGTAACTACAAATTAAAGTATAGATGCTGTATTATGATCATTACTTTCGCTAATATTGATATTAATATTAATATATGTATTATTAATATTATTAATTTTAATGAGATTGGATACGTATGATTTGTGATCATTAACATTAACATTATTAATATTAATATTAAAATCAGTAGTACTAAAAGAATTATTTTCAATATATAACATCTAGATACGAATTTAATATATATAAATTGTTATAGTATTATTATTACTAATATTATTATTATCATTAATAATAATAGTATTATTATAATTAGTATTATTATTGATAATATTATTGTTATAAATTTTATAGTTAATATTATCATTATTATTTAATAATAAAATTATTATTGTTACTATTATATTATTATAAATTTTGTTATTTTTATTTATAATATTAAAAGTATTATTATTATAGTTATATTTATTAATATTATTGAATAAGATTAACTATAAAATATAGATACAAATACATAAATATATATAATTTATATATACAGATAAATACAGATTTATATAAACATTAAGAGTAGTTATATAGATGTAGGTGCAGTTGATTTATTTTTCTCCTATCTCTATCATTTTTTTTCTTCTTCTGCTTTTCTCTTCTAACCCGTGAACCCAATCATCACAATAAAACAAACAACCATTTGATCTCTATTTTTTTTTTGCAACGTCATCTGTTATCACAGCAAATCATAACAGAAAACCCAGATTGAATTAGAGAGCTATATATATTTTTTTTCTTTTCCTCTGTACGCATCCTTTTTTCTCAAAATTCGATTTCCAATGATAATCAAAAATGTATTTATGCAATCATGTTCTAAATCTTCAGTTTAAACTATCTGTGAAGTTGCAAATCTCAATTCTTTTTATCAAGAACGAATTTGCGAGTCAAAATTTTGATTTTAAAAGTCAAAGTTTTGTTCATCATTAAATTCAAAATTATTTAGAGGTTTCCAGTTAAATTAGCTATGGATAAAGTTTCTAGGAGTAAATTGAAACACAATTCGTGTTATAACTTTTGTCTAAAACATTCACAATTTTGAAATCAATTTTATTTTTAAAAAGAACTAGCGACGAGCAGCAGGTATGATGATTTTATTACCCTTGTATATTAGAAGTATCTTTGATCGTGTTAAAAGTATTATCATTATCGATATTATGAGTAAAGGCATT